>NC_041391.1:464422070-464424287 GCF_002162155.2 Triticum dicoccoides | reverse complement strand
CCACCGGTTGGTCTCCTCATCACCACTCGGCCGCCCCGCGCGTGGCCACCGGTTGGTCACCTCATCACCACTCGGCCGCCCCGCGCATCGCCATCGGTTGGTCACCTCATCACCACTCGGCCGCCCCGCGCGTCGCCACTCGATGAGACACATCTACATCAATCGGCCGCCCCGCGCATCGCCATCGATTGAACACATCTTCACCACTTGGCCACTCGCGTGTCTTCAAACAGCTAAGTCATTTCACATTCTGTTATTTCCGTCTTCCCAAGTATCTTGTAATTCACACATCACGTTTAATCGGAGGCCACAACACCGAGTGTACCTCTATGCTCGGCTGCTTATTTTCACATACTTGCTTAGTACTGGTGATGTGACTCCCGAGTCCAACTTCCATTTTTTCGCATACATCATTCACGAACACCATGTGTCGTTCTTCATTTCGAGTTTGCATCGGTCCTCCGAGGCTGCAACTCAGTCGAAACACTACACTTCCGTTTTATTTGAGCCAGTATTCCAATGAGTTCAGTCGGATCCGTCGCTTTGACAAGTTTGAATGGATCCTTTGCTCTTTTAGACTCTTGCTGGTTAACCAGCAAGCCCCTTGCACTCCCAGCGGGTGTCTATGGGTGTTATTCGCACAAATCATTTCAGCACACATCAAATTTCCTCGAGAAATTATTTCGTTGGCTTGTGTCATTTTTTTTACACAAGTTATGCGATCACTCGATGACTCTATGCGCCAACTTCATCGCTGCTCGGACTCGGTCACCATACCGGTCCCAGCGCACCACAACACCGACCTTGTCGCTCTGTTGACTTCAAACACATCCGACCAAGACCTCTTTGGAATCCTCTTCATCGTATCAATAATATAGACCTCGTCAGGCATGAGTCAGATAAGTCCGTTTTTATAATTAAACTTCACACTTCACTCTTTTGCGAGTTTGCCTCTTTCGAGCATCACTCGGAAGCTTCTCCTCATCTTTACCCGAGTCCGACTCGATGGATTCCAAATCATCCATTCAAAACTATATTTCTCGTATTCCGACATGTCCGTTGTCGAAGCCTATAGTACGCTCGGGGGCTACGCCGCACTCGGGGATTGCATCTCACTTGGAGTGACACTCTCCTGAGTGGTCAAGTACTTCATCACCAGTCAGATCCTTCACTTCAACAAGTGCATTCGATCTGCCACTTTGACAAGTTTTATAATCACCCAGACGCTATGCACGCCATCTTCATTCCTACTCGGACTCAGTTGTCACGCCGGTCTTGTTGTGTTGCAACCACACTACACCAACCTCATTGCTACATTAGGTTTGAAAGCATCTGGCTAACTCCTTCGAAGACCATTTCAGCCACTTGTCTGGACACGCAATCTGTCACTCGACCATTCCGCGCATCACCACTTGGCTGTACACGTAGTCCTTCACTCGGCCACCTCGCGCATCCTCACTTGGCCGTCCCACACCGCGCCACTCAGTTGTGCACGTCTTCACCACGTGGCCGCTTCACGCGTCGCCTCTCGGTTGTGCATGCCTTCACCACATGGCCGCCCGCGCGTCACGACTCGGCTGGACACATAGTCCTTCACTCGGCCACCTCGCGCATCCTCACTCGGCCGCCCGCGCGTTGCCACTCGGTTATGCACGTCTTCATCATTCGACCACCTCGCACATCATGACTCAGCCACTCTGCGCGTTGAGTGCCACCAAGTTTTTCCTTGCAGTCAACATACTCAGAAAGAAGTACCCTTTAGTTTGATTATCAAAAGACATGATTTTACAGTCTTCCGAATAATTGTTGTTCATTTTTTACATGTTCTAAAATCCCCCAGTGGGTGTCTTAGCTGCGAATCCGTTTCGCCTAAGTCGAAGAAAAATCCTACCGAGTGGTGAGTCTGCCTCTCACTCGGCGGCTTAGCTGCAGTCCAGTACTCGCCTAAGTAATAAAAAATTCTACCGAGTGATGAGTCTGTCTCACACTCGGGGGCTTAGCTGCAGCCCAGTGCTCGCCTAAGTGATAAAAGTCCTACCGACTGATAAGTCTGCCTCTCACTCGGAGGCTTAGCTGCAGCCCAGTGCTCGCCTAAGTGATAAAAATCCTACCGAGTGTTGAGTCTGCCTCACACTCGGGGGCTTAGCTGCAGCCCAGTGCTCGCCTAAGTGATAAAAATCCTACCGAGTGATGAATCTGCCTCTCACTCGGGGGCTT
>NC_041391.1:464391105-464421698 GCF_002162155.2 Triticum dicoccoides | reverse complement strand
GAGTGATGAGTGTGCCTCTCACTCGGGGGCTTAGCTGCAGCCCAGTGCTTGCCTAAGTGATAAAAATCCCACCAAGTGGAGAGCGATGCTCCCACTCGGGGGCTTAGCTGCAGTTTCATACTCGCCTAAGTTTTAAAAATCCCACCGAGTGAAGAGCAATCCTCTCACTCGGGGGCTTAGCTGCAGTTTCGTACTCGCCTAAGTTTTAAAAATCCCGCCAAGTGGAGAGCGATCCTCCCACTCGGGGGCTTAGCTGCAGTCTCTTACTCGCCTAAGTTCGAAAAAATCCTACCGAGTGAAGAGCAATCCTCTCACTCGGGAGGCTTAGCTACATCCCAGTGCTCGCCTAAGTAATGAAAAATCTCACCGAGTGAAGAGCAATCCTCTCACTCGGGAGGCTTAGCTGCAGCCCAGTGCTCGCCTAAGTAATGAAAAATCCTACCAAGTGGAGAACGATCCTCCCACTCGGGGGCTTGGCTGCAGTCTCGTACTCGCCTAAGTTTGAAAAATCTCACCGAGTAACGAGCAATCCTCTCACTCGGGAGGCTAAGCCGCAGTCTCATACTCGCCTAAGGTTCGAAAACCTTACCCAATCGATCGACTGGGACGTCAAGACCATTGTTGAGTGCCTTGCTAAGGAGTTGATCGATGCTATTCAAAGGTTGCTCGATCAGGCCACTGGTCATCCTTCTCCAGAAGCTGAGTACCTTGCTGATGAGCTGATCAATGCTACTCAAGGATCACCCAACCGGTCGACTGGAACGACGAGACCATTGCTGAGTGCCTTGCTGACGAGCTGATCAATGCTACTCAAGGATCACCCGATCGGTCGACTGGAACGTCAAGACCATTGCTGAGTGCCTTGCTGATGAGCTGATCAATGCTACTCAAGGATCGCCCGATTGGTCGACTGGAACATCAAGACCATTGTTGAATGCCTTGCTGATGAGCTGATCAATGTTGCTCAAGGGTCGCCCGATCGGTCGACTGGCCATTCTTCTCCAGAAGTTGCACCAAGCAAACAGACAACAATTCGAGAGAGAAACGAATTTGGTTCGAAGACAGATGCGATATATGAGATGATAAATCCAAAGTTTCTTGACCGCGGAATAAAGTGCTCGGGCATCAGGCCCGAAGGAGTTTTAACGGTTACAAATTCACTCGGCATTCTGAGGCAAATAAAAGTGAGGTATAATGTTTTTTAATCACTCGGCGGGAGAAGGACCGGTCGGGTCACAGAAGCTATCGAGGTCGATGCTGTCGGCGATACGAGTGGCTGCCTCGAGGAAAGTGTCCATGAAATCCTGGAAGGAGTGCTTCTTATTGTTGGCCACTTTGAGAGCTGCCAACTTGTCTTCTTTAGCTTCCTTGTAGTGCACTCGGACCAGAGACAAAGTGACATCAGCACCACAGCGGGCAGAGGATTTCTTCCACTCTTGCACTTGACTTGGAATCTGGTTTAGCCGAGCCATCAAGGACTCGAGGTCTTGCGACAGTTCCTCCCAAGGCCAGAGCTCAGTCCAGTACTCGCCTAAGTAATAAAAAATCCTACCGAGTGGTGAGTCTGCCTCTCACTCGGGGGCTTAGCTGCAGTCCAGTACTCGCCTAAGTAATAAAAAATCATACCGAGTGGTGAGTCTGCCTCTCACTCGGGGGCTTAGCTGGAGTCCAGTACTCGCCTAAGTAATAAAAAATCCTACCGAGTGGTGAGCGATCCTCCCACTCGGAGACTTAGCTGCAGTCTAGTACTCGCCTAAGTAATAAAAAATCCTACCAAGTGGTGAGCGATCCTCCCACTCGGAGGCTTAGCTGCAGTCCAGTACTCGCCTAAGTTTGAAAAATCCTACCGAGTGGTGAGCAATCCTCCCACTCGGGGGCTTAGCTGTAGTACAGTACTCGCCTAAGTAATAAAAAATCCTACCGAGTGGTGAGCGATCCTCCTACTCGGAGGCTTAGCTGCAGTCCAGTACTCGCCTAAGTTTGAAAAATCTTACCGAGTGGTGAGCAATCCTCCCACTCGGGGGCTTAGCAAAGTGCGGGTCGGCCACGACCACCACCTCAGAGATGTACCATCAAGAAGAAGGACGAGATTGAGTGTGTCGCCAAGGCGAGCCACACTCAGCAACGTCAAGACCATTACTGAATACCTCATTGATGAGTTGACCGGCCCCGCCGAATGGTGCGGGTCGACTGCGACCGAAAGCAAACGGTTGACAGGAACGTCAAGACCATTGCTGAGTGCCTTGCTGGTGAGCTGAGACAGGAACGTCAAGACCATTGCCGAGGGCCTTGCTGATGAGTTGTTCAATGCTGCTCAAGGATCGTCCAACTAGTCGACTCTCGATTCCTCTTCAGAAGCTGTATCAAGCAAACAGAAACCAATCCGAGCGAAGAACAAGTTCGATCAGTACCAGCTAAAAAGAGTTTTAGTTCTCTCAGACCCCCGCCGACTGCCCACAGTCGATGGCGGTCTCGAGGACTACACCCAGTGGGTGCACTAAGCGTGCCCCACTGGAGTAATCTCCACTCGGTATGGCCTGACCAGTCCGAGTGATGAACAACAACAAAAAAGACAGGCTCTAAGACTCCCGCCGACTACCCGGTGGGTGCACTAAGCGTGCCCCCACTGGAGTAATCTCCACTTGGTATGGCCTGACCAGTCCGAGTGATGAACAACAATAAAAAAGATAGGCTCTAAGACTCCCGCCGACTGCCCGCAAACGACGGCAGTCTCGGGGACTACACCCAGTGGGTGCACTCAGCGTGCCCCCACGGGAATGGTATCCACTCAGAACGGTCCACCCGGTCCGAGTGACGGCCAAACAAAAAAAAGACACATTCCAGGCGTGAAGAAATTCCGAATAATCAGTTACTCGATGCAGGACCAGCTCCAAATCACTCCAAAAAAATTGCTATAAGGTGAGTTCAACGCTCCTCCGCAGACCCGTTTGAGCTCATTTCACTCGGACACCATGCAGTCTGGAATCCGTCAAGGTAACACGCGGAGATAAGACCACCGGGTGACCAGAGGAAGTTCATAAGTGCCTCCGTAGCACTCGACTCATCTGGGAATACACCTCGACTCGACCCGCTCAACCTCGACCGATTCGGGGGCTAATGACGAGGACATGTATTAGGGGTAGGGTAACAGGCCTGACCTAAAGACCCTACCCATGGACACCGTACACTTTGTACTGGGCCCCTGGGCCAGATCGCTGTCCAGATGTACCGCAACTTGGAAGTCACTCGGATGGCAACAACCACTCGGAGCACGGCACTCCACTCGACGAGCTCATTCCACTCGGCCATGTAACTCACTCGGATATGCGAAGACCAATAGTCAGCATGGCGGTTTTGTTGTGGGTAGGCATTATGGCATTGATGCTCCACTTTGTAACATAGGAGGTGAGGGGGTGGTGCACTCTATATAAGCCACCCCCACGACTAGACTTGGGGGCTCTTCTTCCACCTCTCTCTCTTTTCACCATTAGTCTCAGGACTTAGCTCAGGCATGGGGATCCGTTCCTCTCTCTCACACACACATTGTAATCTTTGGATATATACTCAGATAAAACAAAGCCTCTTCGGAGCACGAGACTTAGGGTTGTTATCTCCACCGTGAGAGGCCCGAACTCGCTAAAACCACCGTGTCACCCATAGGCATCTCGATAGATCATGCTCCGTTACCCTATACCTTATTATTGTCGGAATCGTTCCCACGACAGCCGGTGTCTAGATTGCTTCTCCAAGGGGTTATCTTTCGTTGCCTCATCGCCATTGCTTTCTTTAGGGGTGTCCACCATATAAATATCATATGATGAGGTGGCAGTCCAGCGCCCTATAGGCGGTGGTTCCTGTTCTTCTCCTGCATCGTCGTCCATACCATCGATGTCTTCGGAGTTGAAGTCAAGCACGTCGGTTAAGTCATCGACAGTGGCTATAAAGTGGGTGGTGGGTGGGAGACGAATTTCTTCGTCGTCCGCTCCCCACTCGAGCCGGACATAGTTCGGCCAAGAATCTCCTGACAAGGAAAGAGACCTTAATGAGTTTATCACGTCACCCAAGGGCGAGTGCTGAAAAATATCCGCGGCGGTGAACTCCATGACCGGTGCCCAATCAGATTCGATAGGCACGGACGCACGCGGTTTGGATCCTGTGGTCGGAGACGAGTCCGAGGGTCCGATGACACCACTCTCACACGAGGTGGAATCAGTGTTCGGCTCCGACGCTGATGAGTGTGCGGCTTCCGTGGCGGGGTCCATCCACCCGCCCTCGGAAGGCATGATCTGCTCGGTTGATTCCCGGTACCCCCGCAGGCGCGATCTCCCGAATACTGTCTGACGGCAGATCAAAGTCATGCCCGTCGTGACCGTTCGGCGCACCTGCCATGGGCTCGAATCCATCGAAGATCAAGTCTCCGCGGATGTCGGCAGTATAGTTTAAGCTTCCAAACCTGACCTGATGGCCAGGGGCGTAGCTATCGATCTGCTCCAGATGGCCAAGCAAATTGGCCCGCAGTACGAAGCCACCGGATACGAAGATCAATCTGGGAAGGAAAACCTCCTCCTGGACCGCATCGTTGAAGATGATCGGAGGAGCCATCAAGCCTTACAGCGACGGCACAGTGGAACTCTCAATGAAAGCACCAATGTCTGTGTCAAAACCGGCGGATCTCGGGTAGGGGGTCCCGAACCGTGCGTCTAAGACTAATGGTAATAGGAGGCAGGGGACACGATGTTTTACCCAGGTTCGAGCCCTCTCGATGGAGGTAATACCCTACTTCCTGCTTGATTGATCTTGATGATATGAGTATTACAAGAGTTGATCTACCACGAGATCATAGAGGCTAAACCCTAGAAGCTAGCCTATGATTATGATTGTTGTTGTCCTACGGACTAAACCCTCCGGTTTATATAGACATCGGAGGGGGCTAGGGTTACACAAAGTCGGTTACAGAGAAGAAAATCTACATATCCGAATTGCCAAGCTTGCCTTCCACGCAAAGGAGAGTCCCATCCGGACACGGGACGAAGTTTTCAATCTTGTATCTTCATAGTCCAACAGTCCGGCCAAAGTATATAGTCCGGCTGTCCGAGGACCCCTTAATCCAGGACTCCCTCACCCACCCCGGTTTGAGTCTCGACTCTGCCACGGGTTCTCACGTGCTTTCTTCTATAAAAACTATTCCCTCCGTTCCAAATTACTCATCATGGTTTTAGTTCACATTTGAACTAAAACCACGACGAGTAATTTGGAACGGAGGGAGTAGGTGGTTTCCCTATGCATTGCTGCGGGATTTTAAAGATTACTTTTGGATAAAAATTTGTACGAATGAAATGACATAAATCAAATGATATTATTTCGGAAGCAATTGTATGTGAACAAAGAGTATGCATGCACGCTAGACCATTGGAGATGAAACAATTAAATTTGGGGGTATACATGTGCTACAAAATAGTTGTAGTGGATGATGATGTGGCACATTTGGTGATGTGGAGGGGTGCATGCTGAGAAAATTAGAGTTAGTGGGGATCATCTTTTTTTAGAAGAGTTAGTGGAGATCAACTATTTAGGCATTATTGATATGCCACCAATTGTTGCTCTTGTTTTTTTATTCCAAGATGGCGGCATGTATACACCAAAAAGAAATCGTTTGTCTAATTCACATCTAGATGTTTTTTAAGAATGTCACATCTAAGCTCCTACAAATATATAATGTATCAACGAGAAATAAAAAAACTAGGACAATTTTTTTACCACAAACAGAGTGGACATCAGCTTAGATGTGACATAACTATGTCACATCTAGATGTGTCCTAGACAGACCCAAAAAGAAAAGATGGGCACGTTAATGTTCCATCTAGTAATATACCTGTTGGGGCGTCTATAGAAGCCAGCCAGCGCTTGCATCACTTTACAGCCGCAAGAGGATCCAACAGCAAATACCACCCACGCCGCCGCTGGAGGGGCAGCCAGCAAAGTCCGCGCGCACCCCAGGGAAGGTGGCGGCGGGACGTTTCCCCTCTCCGCGGTGTTGTGCGTGCATGCGCTTCCTGCCTCACCTCGGGCGCGGGCGAGATGCAGGGCCGCGGGAGTGGCTATAGCATGGGGAGAGGCTGGATCATCGCCGGGCTTGGCCGGATCTAGCTTCTCCGCCCCCGTTGGCCGCCCTTGATGGGGCTCGGTGGCTTCGTTCTGGCGGCCAGCGAGGGTTGGATCCCTGGACGGACGGTGGAGGGTGTGTCGGCAGCTGTGGTCTCGCGATGGGCGACACGGCGGCCGCGGTAGTGGACGATCCGTGCGCAAGACGCTTGATGGAGGCCATTGGAACAGATCTAGGTGAAGACCTGCTCGCGGTTGCTGCCGAGGCCGGCGATGGTGGCACTATTTGGTGTCGTTTCCTTATTGAAGGCATCACTGTTGAGAAGTTCCAGGCCACTATCTGCTACCTCCGGGGGAAACCCTAAATTAGTAGATCGAATGACGGCGGCATTATTGTGTCGTTTCCCTCTTGTGACGTCATTCTTGGAGGTGTACATGGGCTCGAGGGACCAGTAAATGGAATAATTGGTGGAGCGGTGTTTTATCCTGCACATTAATGGTGGCGTTTCTCGACAGGATGGTGCAGTGGAGACTCGGCGCCCGATGTGTGGCGAGGGACTTGCGCATGAGGGTAACGTCATCAGGCGTCGTGGTGGCGTCGATGGCAGAGAGGTCGGGCAAGGTGGTTCAGTAGTACAACATTGAAGATGGATTGGTGGCAGGTGGCTGCGGCGGCCTCATACTCGGCAGGCGTCCTGGTTGAGGAGTACGCCGGACTGGTAGGTGCCCCATACCCGGCAGGCGTCCTGGTTGGGACCTCAGGTCTTAGATGTTTAGGTTTGGCTGCGATGTCTGTTTGGTATTAAGCCTAGACTATCAGCGCCCCTTCATCAATTGGATAGGAGTAGCGACAGTTGTTGCTTAGACGGTGGCTTTAGTCTTACTATTGTATGACTTTGTAAGGTTTTGTGAGAATAATTAATAAAGTGCGTATGCATCGCCCGGATGCAGAGGCCGGGGGTCCTCCTTCTTTTCTATATATATATATATATATGCCTACTGGTTGGATCATAACAAAAGTTAAAAATGGGCCGAAATAGCGTTGTGGCAGTCTTAGTACCATCACTATCATTTGCAGGTTCGCACACAGCCACACACTATCTCGCACTCCGATTATCGCAGTATGCGTCTACACAAGAGGGGTGGGTATCTATGAAGTATATCGTTATAACTATATCCATAAACATAGCCAAGCAATGGTTTGCTAGGAAGGGTGAAAAAGGTTAGAGGCTAACATGGTAGTTTGGGAGGCTTGAGGAACAAGTGATAGGAAGCGCAACATAGCGATAGAACGAATCAACTAGCATAGCAATGATAGTAGTGAGATCCAGGGTAGCGGTCATCTTGCCTGAAATCCCGCAAGGAAGAAGAACGAGTCCATGTAGAAGATGAAGCCACGAAGACGAACCAAGCGTAGTCGAACGCATCCTCACGAACGCAATGAAACGGGAACTAACGAGGAGAAGCACAACCGGAAAGAAGCAAACAACAAGGTAAACACACAACACATAAACTGTCGATCTCGATATCTCCCGGATAGTACCCCGACATGGCTTGCAACACATGGTGGACAGTGGCGTACGCGGCTGACCTGATCCACCACACCGCCACATTCCGCGATGGTGAAATCTTCCTGCGCGGCGACATCCAGCGGCTCGTCCTGCTCGACTCTCGCGGATGTACGGTAGACGCGCGCTACGTGCACGAGGGGGAACGGATTGACGTGGGATGTTTCGTCTCCTTCCCGTGTCATTTCGCCAAGATCTGCAACCGACTGCCGGTGATTTGTTCATCACGCGGCATCTCGGCGGGTGCTGACGAGGCGGCGGGGCACACGGACCACGTGGACCGGAGGGGAGGGGCCGCGGTACACGAGAACAAGACGGAGGTGTTCGTGCACGGTCCTCCAAGGCCACCACCACTACCGAATGCGGGGCCGGGCGTGCTTGGGCGGGGCCCCAGCCGCCATGGCCCGGATCTTCGACACGTGGGAGCGGCGGGCACCGACTGCCCGGATCCACCAGAAGCTAGGGTTTCGGCCCGAGCCCCAGGTACTAATACTCCGAACCCTGGTTCTCGGCCCCCATTTTCAGATCTGGACGAGTGCCTACTCCATCTCTGGGAGGCGCCGCAGAGGAGAGAAATTAGAGTTCCTCCTACCTTCTCTTGGTGGGAGGGCAAGATTCGCGGCGACGCTAGATCCTTTGCTTAGATTGTTGCTTCCCCTCCTCCACCACCAAAAAAACAAGCAAATCCATCTCAGGGGATCGGGAGTGGAGAGATGAGGGGGGATGGCTTCGGTGCTGGCAGGCACGGCCGTGGGGCTGGCCGGCTCGACCGCGGCGGCGGCCGTGGCCGGGACAGCAATGTCTAGAAGCGCAAGGAGGACGTGGGGCAGTCCTCGACCACCAAGGCTTCTGGATCCAGCGACTCGGGCTTCGAGAGGTGGGATGCCGCTGCGGGAGCCGGCGGATCTGGGATGCCACGCCCTGATCGCTGGGCCTCCGACGTCGACGGCGACGGCGGGGGCAGATCCAAGCAGCAGCGGCCTCGAGGGAAATCCCCTACGCCTGATGCAAGGAGAGATCCGCTCGCCCACGCTGGTAACCCTAATCCTGTTCCTGATGCTTGTCAGATCTGCAATGTTGTTGGTCACTACACTGCTAGATGCCCTCAGGCCCTTTGTGAGTGTTGCAAGAAGAAAGGCCACTTGTATGTTATTTGCTCTGATTTAATTCCATGGGAATGCATACCTGCTATGTGTGGTTTTCAATCAAAAGGGCAGGGTTTCTGTTACTTTCCTGATTACAGTGTGGAGAGACAACCACAGAGAGAGAATACCAATGTGCTCATTACCATAGCAGAAGGGGTTATCTCTAAGCAAGATTTGCAAGATGAAATGGGGGTGTATATTGGGCAGGGGTGGAGATGCTATGCTCACCTTATAGCCCCTAATAAGTATGTTATGAGATTTCCTAACATGAGGGAGGTGGAGCGAGCCTTGTTTGTAGAATACATCAATCTCAAGAAACACAAAATTGTGGTCAAGATTACGCCATGGTCAGATGACATGGACAGTGAGGGTATCCTTGAGATAGCCTGGGTCAGGATTAGCAAAATCCCTCTTAACAAAAGATGTGATAAGAATGTGGCCTTTGTTGGGGGTCTGGTTGGTGTGACCTTGGAGATTGACATGTCAACCCTTAAACGCCCTTCTTCAGTTCGTGCTAAAATTGGGTGCCGTAGTGTAGATGATCTACCTACTTTTGCAGAAGGTTGCATGGGGGGACGTTTCTATAAATTCCAATATGAGATAGAAGAGGTGCTGGTTAGAAACCCTGTGAGAGTTGAGGATACGGTGCCTGTTGAGAAGGGGCATGGAAATGCCGCGACCTCCACCCCAACAAGAAAGAGACAAGAGGAAGCTGCTCAAACAGCCAAGAGTACTCAAGCTCCTGTCGAGCCTGGTACTCCTACATTTGGGGGGGGGGAAGGCCTGTCGCCTACTGACCCTTGAGAAAGAGAAAACACATGAGGATGAACATGACGTGTCAGACTCTTATGAGAGTGATGACGACAAAACTCTGTTTATTGAAAAATTGGCCAATGAAAATCCTATGCAAGAAGCTTGTAACCTGACACCTGAGAACAAAAAAAGTAGTGCCCAGGAGGGAGATCCTGATGATGGCACAAGAATGCATACGGTGCAGGTGAGTGCCAGTTCTTTAAGTAAGAAAAATGCACATATGCAGATATTGTAACTGGTGTATCGCAGGTATCTGAAGTGACCGGAGAGGTGGACACAAAGCTGAAGGTATTAGACGACTACCTGGTACATCTACCATCCTCTGATTGTGATGATGAGATCATCCCCACCCCTCCTCTGATTCAGGAGGTTAACCTGAGGTTCAGTCTTCGCTGTGCTCAGGGGGGACAGGGGGATATGATGGCAAGGGCTATGGATGTGGCCAAAAAGAAAAATCTGGAAGGTAACTCCACAAACCCTAGAAAAAACTCATTTGCTGCTTTGGGGGATGCTGAATTAATGTGTAGAGCTAATAAGAATAGGGGTTATCTTCCAGATGACAATTTTACATGCATTAATATTCTACATGAATTAGCTGAGGTTAGGGAGAATTTGTTGAACAAACAAACAGAGATTGATAGGGGAAATAAAAAAGAAGAAGATATGATAGTCACGAATGGGTTAGAAAAAAAGCTCCGCTTAGTCTGTCGTGGCTGGAGCAAGAAGAATACTGTAGTGAAGATTTCTGCCCATCTAGACTTGGTAGTAGAAAGAAAAAATGCAGGTCCGCTGTCAAGCTTTCTAGGCCTGTGACTAGAAGCCAAAATAAAAAGACAGTAGACACTAACCCTATTGGTAACTCTGCCCTGGCTCCTGGCAGGGTTACCAGGTTGAAAAAGCAATCAAAACATTCCAGATGAGAGGTCTCATTTGGAACTGCAGAGGGGTGGGCAAGATAGGAATTGCCACCTGCCTCTCTGATTTAATTAGTGATCATTCCCTTGATTTTCTGGGTCTCTAGGAAACCATGAAGAAAAACTTTTCCTCTAAATGTATGAGGAAACTTGATCCTTTTAACACCTTTGAGTGGGTCTGGATCCCCTCATGTGGTAAGTCAGGTGGTATTATTGTGGGAGCTAGAAGAGACAGTTTGGATATTGAGTCTCACAAGAAGGGTAAATACATGATCTAGTTGGATCTTTGTGATAGGAAGAGGAAAACTGACTGGAGCCTCCTGGTAGTGTATGGCCCATCCCATGAAGATATGAAGGAGGATTTTTTGCTATAATTGGAGGGTTTCTGTTCTAATATGGACCAACCCTATATTGTTGGAGGAGATTTCAACATTATGAGGAATAGTGGGGATAAGAATAAAAAGCTACATGGCCATATATCTATGGACTTGTTCAACTCTGACATTAATTCCCTTGGCCTTAGAGAGATATTCTGCAGTGGGGGTAAATATACCTGGACTAACAATCAGACCCACCCACTCTAGAGAAACTTGACAGGATTTTGATGCCCAGTGACTGGGAAGATTTGTTTCCTTTAGTTACTGTCAGGAAGTTGGTTAGAGAACTATATGACCATAATCCCCTGCTTATCTCCTCTGGAGACATGGATAAAGAGCCACCCAAACCCAGAGAGTTCAGGTTTGATTTGGCTTGGCTTAAGAATGAGGATTTCCTGCCCCTTGTAGAGAAAATTTGGACCAAAGATGTTAAAGCTGAGGATCCTATTGATATTCTAAATATCAAATTGAAAAGGTTCAAAACCTTTTTCAAAGGATGGGGATCACACAAGTATGGTCATGAAAGAAAAAGGAAAGAGGAACTCAGGGTGGAACTGTCCATGCTGGAGGAGCTCGAGGAAGAAGGTTCGCTGTCTCCTGAAATGTATAATAGGAAAGTAGATATTAACTTCGAGTTGCATGAGATTCTGATCAACGAAGAGATTTTCTGGCTCCAACAATCCCATGAGCGATGGCTGCTCAAAGGGGACTTGAATACAGATTATTTTCATAAGATTGCAAACGGGCGCAAGAGGAAAAACACCATTCACTCTCTTAATAGCGGTGATGAGTAGATAGAGGGCACAGATGACTTAATTTCACATGCTACAGATTTCTATAAGAATCTGTTCGGCCCAGCCCCAGGCAACATTTTTCATATGGATCCTGAGTCGTGGGGGGAAGCGGAGAAATTAAATAAACAGGATAATGAGGACCCGACTAGGGTTTTCTCGGAGGAGGAGGTAAAAGATGCTTTGTTTGCAATGGAGGCTAATAGAGCACCTGGTCCTGATAACATCCCTGCAGAGTTTTACCAACACTGCTGGGGTATCGTAAAAAAGGATATCATGAGTATCTTCGATCACTTCCATGCCGGGACGCTTGATGTGCAGCGCCTGAACTATGGAGTGATTACCTTGCTGCCTAAAGTATCTAGCGTTGAACGCATTCAGCAGTTCCGACCCATTTGCCTTCTTAGATGTCCCTACAAACTGATAACCAAAATTATGAACCGGAGAGTGGAAAGATACGCTGGAAAGCTGATCAGTTTGTCGCAAAATGCATTTGTCAAGGGTAGGAACATTATGGACGGGATCATGACTCTTCATGAGCTCCTTAACTACACTCATATCAAGAAGAGAGTGGGGGTTATGCTTAAACTCAACTTCGAGAAAGCATATGACAAAAAGAACTGGGAGTTCCTGTTAGACTGTCATAGATTGAGGGGTTTCAATGAAACCTGGTGTGGATGGGTGAAGCAAATCCTGTACAATGGTACAGTTAGCATAAAGTTAAACAATGTAGTGGGGTCGTATTTCCAAAGCGCAAAAGGAGTACGTCAAGGGGATCCTCACTCACCTTTTCTTTTTAACTTGGCTGTGGATTGTCTTTCTAAGATGATCAACAAGGCCCAGCAGAATGGGCTCCTGACTGGGCTTGCATCTGATCTTGTACCAAACGGGGTAGCCGTATTGTAGTACGCAGACGATACGATCATCTTCCTTGAGCATGATGTGGAAAAAGGCATGAACCTGAAAATCCTTTTGCATATTTTTGAGCTGATGTCCGGTCTTAAAGTGAACTTCCAAAAAAGTGAGGTCCTGACGATTGGGGGGGATGCTGATATCGACAGCAAATATGCTGAGATATTCAATTGTGAGATTGGACACTTCCCAATAAAATACCTCGGTATGTCTGTGAGCTTTTCTACACTAAAAGATTCGGTGTGGGAGTTCATTGTTGAGAAATATTTGAAGAATTTTGGGACCTGGATTGGTAATGCGGCATCAATTGGAGGCAGACTTACATTACTCACCTCGGTGTTGTCTCAACTTTCTCTTTATCATATGTCTATGTGGCTTATGAGTAAAACCTTTGTAGAAAAGTTAGATAAACACCGTAGGAAATTCTTCTGGCAAGGGTGTAATAAGAAGAATAGATACTATCTGGTTAAGTGGAGGAGTGTATGTAGATCCAAAGACAAAGGAGGATTGGGGGTAAAAGACCTCAGAAAGCAGAATATCAGTCTCATGGTGAAGTGGTGGTGGAAGCTAGAAACTCAAACTGGGGTTTGTCAAGATCTGGTGAGAGCGAGATATCTATCTAACAAGTCGGTGTCGACTGTGACACCTAGACAATCAGATTCCCCATGTTGGAAAGCTCTTCTGAAGATCAGAGAGTTGTACATGGTGGGGAGGAGAATCAAATTGGGTCGTGGTGACTTAACCAGGGTGTGGAAAGATTCTATAAATGGGCTTCCGCCACTGAATTTGAAGTTCCATCAGCTGTTTGAGATCTGTACAGATCAAGACTGTGTGGTGGAAAAAGTTGGTAGGGTAAATGTTTCGACCTTCTTTCGTTAACACATATGCCCTAACCTGAGTAGTCAATGGGATGACATGCGCAGACATGTTATGGGGCTAAAAAACACAGCTGAGAAGGATGTAGTGTATTGGGGTCTGAGTAAGAATGCATGTTACTCTACTAAGTCGATGTACAAGTGGCTGGAAAAGCCTCTATATGGGTGCAATTACAGGTGGATCTGGGAGGCGAAATTACCTCTCAAGATCCAGATATTCCTATGGCAAATGGCGCAGGATGCAGTCCTTACGAGGGCGGTGATGCGGAGAAAAAAGTGGCCCGGAAATCCGGTGTGCTCCTTCTGTAATAATGTGGAAACAGTATCTCATCTTTTCTTTTCTTGCCCTGTGGCAAGAGTGGCCTGGAGGGCAATTGGAGTAGTCCTGGGGACTGAACTCTGTCCAAACAATGCCTGGCAAATTTATGTACGGTGCAATATGTTCCTGCCTAATGGTGCCAGATTTTATACTGTAGGGTTGGCTGCTGTAATCTGGGCTATTTGGTTGGCTCGAAACAAAGCTACTTTTGAGAAAAAATTGATCAAATCTCCTTTTGAGATTGTGTTTTCGGCGTGTTCTTTTCTTTTGTACTGGGCAGATCTGCAGCCGGCGGAAGAAGCAATGAGGCTGAGGCAGGGGACCGAGATGATCAGGTCGAGCACGACCAAGCTGATGAAGATGTGCGAGAAGGCCAGGCAGACGACAGAAGATGCAGGAGAGGTGCTCCCCTGGTGACTGTGGCCAAGGCTAAAGCGTTGCTTTTGGCGACTCCGTGATGGATGGACGTACCGTGCCTCGGTCAAGTCTTCACCAGGTTGTGCCGTCAGGGTGTGATTGTGGGTGGAGAACTTTGTTTTGTGGGTCTCACCCCAGTGTTCCTCTACCTGACTATCTGGCCTGTAATAGGATAGACTTGAACTTAGTAGGTGCTGTCAGGTTTTCGCCCCATGGTGCTCGTTTCGATGGCGGGCGAGCACAACAGATTTTCTGGCAGTGCGTTGAACTCGCTACCTTCTTTCCCTCCTCCTGGTTGTATTCGGATCCTGCTGTATTTCCGTTGCTTGCTAATGGAAAGGGGTACGCCCGGTTCAAAAATAATAATATCCACAACTGTCGGCCCCCCTGAAGGTAATTATTGCCGGTTGTCACCTTGTTGTACGTTCAAGGACCATACATTTGATCAAGCATTAACGAAGCTGAACATACAGGTATCCATAGTTCCATACGAGTACTTGGTATGGCCTCATGTAGCCAAATGCATCTACATGGTCTTTCCATGGCCTCATATGATGTGAAGGACACAGGTCTACCTCTACGTGGTCCATGGCGTTCACTTGGACGCGAGGTCGCCAGGATTCTCTGGTCTCTCGTTTACATGGCCGAGACAGTTTGGACAAGGTGGCCGAGACAGTTTGGACAAGGTGGCCGAGACATGATAGGAGCAGGACCGTCCCGGATTAAGACCACGAAAAGGACGCAAGAACTATGTCACTTTCTATATCTGTATATGTAGTAGGTACGGTCTAGTGTCTGTACAGTTCCACAGAATTTGCATTGTGCGGAGGTGCAGCCAGTACGTAAAATTGTGGATGCAAATGTTGACAACTTCATGAAATGAACAAGTGACTTTCCTGGCAATTCGCGTCCAGTCTTCAGATTCCTGTTAATTAGTATAGTTCCCAGTGTAGATGCGGATGACTCAAACTCCCGTCTTTTTAAGCTGCCGAATTGAAGTCAGAACTCAGAACGAGACTTAGCCCAGGACTTGACCGAGCGCCTCATGATCTCACATGCTGTGTTAATCACGTGTGGTGAGAGTGTGGACGTTCGACATGATGCTACAGCCATGTCAAGCACTGAACCAACAGCCACCGAGACCAGGGATCCTGCAGGTTGGAGAACTGACGATTCATGGTGCTCAACGCAGCTGGCCGGTAAGATGAAACGCTGAGATCCTGGTCATCCGCATAGCATTTCTCCTGCAAATTGAAATGGAGAGATCACAGGGCGGTGATATTAACTTAGTCTTTTGTCGGTTCAATATAATAATATGATGATAGTTGAACGAATGCAATGTCCCAACTGCTGCTGAAAAATTTGACCAGCTCCTTCCTGGAGAAAGGAGAGCTTGAACCCTTTCCTACTTCCAATGATATGACACAGCCACACCGTGATCATGCCAAGAACGTCTAACTATGAAGTATCCAAAGAAGATGGAGCTACTACCTGACATCGGTTGAAACAAGTAATTATCTTCCTTAGGAAAAGGCACGCGAGGCAAAATGATAAGCTTGACCGGAGCTTAGAAAACGAAGAACGAGACCGAGCAAGGTCGCACGAGGCACCAACCCCGCGTAAACCACGCAACAACCACAGCCCGGTCTGCCGCCAGTCACGAAGTTTCCAACCGTTGGCGCTTCATACGCCTCAAAAAATACGCACCTACTCATACGTCAAAAAAAAAAAAACGCACCTACCCCGACGCAACACTCATGTTGCTTACTCCATCCTCATCCCACGGTCCCTATTTAAACCTGCTTCCCCATCCATTCCTCTCCAAGAAGAGCAGCAACTTCCAGTTCCAGCTACACTGCTATTCCCACGATCGAGCCCCTGCAGGGTACCAAACTACCAATACATACTCTTCATATCCTTCAGACTAGTGCTTTAGCCAGCTCGTCCATCCGCAAGCGCAATGGAGTGCGAGAATGGCGAGGTTGCTGCCAACGGCAACAGCGTGTGCATGGCAATCCAGCATGCCGACCCGCTTAACTGGGGGAAGGCGGCGGAGGAGCTGACGGGTAGCCACTTGGACGAAGTGAAGAGGATGGTGGCAGACTACCGCAAGCCCGTGGTGACCATCGAGGGCGCAAGCCTGAGCATCGCCAAGGTCGCGGCCGTGGCAGCTGCCGGCGAGGTGGTGGTGGAGCTGGACGAGTCTGCTCGTGCGCGCGTCAAGGCCAGCAGCGACTGGGTCATGAACAGCATGATGAACGGCACCGACAGCTACGGCGTCACCACCGGTTTCGGTGCAACGTCCCACCGGAGGACCAAGGAGGGCGGCGCTCTCCAAAGAGAGCTCATCAGGTTCCTCAACGCTGGTGCGTTCGGCACCGGCTCCGACGCTCATGTTCTGCCGGCTGCGACCACACGTGCAGCCATGCTCGTCCGCATCAACACCCTCCTTCAAGGCTACTCTGGGATCCGGTTCGAGATCCTCGAGGCGGTTGCCAAGTTGCTCAATGCCAATGTCACGCCGTGCCTGCCCCTTCGGGGCACCATCACCGCGTCGGGTGACCTGGTTCCGCTCTCCTACATTGCTGGACTGGTCACCGGCCGCGAGAACTCCGTGGCGATTGGGCCAGATGGCACCAAGGTGAACGCCGCTGAGGCGTTCAAGATAGCAGGCATCCATGGCGGCTTCTTCGAGCTACAACCGAAGGAAGGTCTCGCCATGGTGAATGGCACAGCTGTGGGCTCTGCTCTGGCATCCACCGTGCTCTTTGAGGCAAATATTCTTGCTCTCCTCGCGGAGGTCATTTCTGCCGTGTTCTGCGAGGTCATGAATGGCAAACCGGAATTCACCGATCACCTTACCCACAAGCTGAAGCACCATCCAGGACAAATAGAGGCAGCTGCTATCATGGAGCACATCTTGGAGGGAAGTTCCTACATGAAGCTTGCAAAGAAGCTTGGCGATCTCGACCCACTGATGAAGCCAAAGCAAGACCGGTACGCGCTCCGGACATCCCCGCAGTGGCTTGGACCACAAATCGAAGTTATCCGCGCTGCCACCAAGTCAATTGAGCGTGAGATCAATTCTGTCAACGACAACCCACTCATTGATGTCTCCCGTGGCAAGGCGATACACGGTGGAAACTTCCAAGGGACACCTATTGGCGTGTCCATGGACAATACCCGCCTCGCAATCGCGGCAATTGGCAAGCTCATGTTCGCTCAGTTCTCCGAGCTTGTCAACGACCTTTACAATAATGGTCTACCATCAAACCTATCCGGTGGGCGCAACCCAAGCTTGGACTACGGGTTCAAGGGTGCCGAGATCGCCATGGCCTCTTACTGCTCGGAGCTGCAGTTCTTGGGCAACCCGGTGACCAATCACGTCCAGAGCGCTGAGCAGCACAACCAGGACGTCAACTCCCTTGGTCTCATCTCCTCCAGGAAGACTGCGGAGGCCATTGAAATCCTCAAGCTCATGTCCTCGACTTTCTTGGTTGCCCTCTGCCAGGCTATTGACTTGCGCCACATTGAGGTGAATGTCAAGAGTGCCGTCAAAAGTTGTGTGATTATGGTGGCAAAGAAGACACTAAGCACCAATTCCACCGGCGGCCTTCACGTAGCGCGCTTCTGCGAAAAAGACCTGCTCCAGGAGATTGAGCGAGAGGCAGTGTTTGCCTACGCCGACGATCCTTGCAGCCCCAACTATCCATTGATGAAGAAGCTACGTGGTGTGCTTGTGGAGCGCGCCCTCTCCAATGGCATGGGCGAGTTTGATGCGGAGACCTCCGTGTTCGCAAAGGTTGCCTTATTTGAGGAGGAGCTACGCAAGACGCTGCCCCCGGCGGTTGAGGCCGCACGTGCTGCCGTAGAGAGCGGCACAGCTGAAATGCCCAACAGAATCATTGAGTGCCGCTCATACCCCCTCTACCGGTTTGTGCGTGAGGAGCTCGGAACTGTATATCTAACTGGCGAGAAGACACTATCACCCGGTGAGGAGCTTAACAAGGTGCTCGTGGCCATGAACCAAGGCAAGCACATCGATGCACTGCTTGAGTGCCTCAAGGAGTGGAACGGCAAACCCCTGCCCATCTGCTGAACTGAGAACATACAAGCAGAAGATAAGAGGACACGGAGAAGGTGGTTTCTCAGATTTCCGACGACAAGTGAATAGTGATACATTTAGCGAAGCAGAATGTTTTTCTCTTTCATGTTTCTTGTATGCAAAGCTGCAATAAAAATTATTTACCTTGAGGCCTTTTAGGCTTCTAAACTGTAACTTTTGAAGTATCGCGAATTATATTACATAGTACTTTCAACATTCTATATGGTTTAAGAACTTTCAAGTAGGACAATGAAAAGTACTACTCCCTCCATCCCAAAATAAGCGTCTCAACCTTAGTGCAACTTTATACTAAAGTTAGTACAAAATTAAAACACTTATTTTGGGACGGAAGGAGTATAAGCTAAGCCCCTAGGTAATGTTTTTTAGTCGAAACCGTAGAACAATCGTTCTGTGGTATCTACATTATATAAATTAAGTACATGAAGTTACAAATCGATCAACCAATACTAGTTATATGAAACATAATAGCTAAAATGTTTATATTACAGGTACTGAGCTATCCAGGTTCTGATCCTTTCTTTCTTGCTATGCTTTGCTCTGAGCTCCGCTGCCCACAGGCCTTCTTTGAGGTAATACTTCCATGTGTTCATATGAGGTGTTGTTGATCTGAATATTTTGTCATTCCTCAGTGACCATATACTCCAACATCCCATGATAATGATGTCCAAAGCAATTTCATTATAGGTTGATATCGCTCTTTATTTGTCAGGTATAAGAAAATCCCAACGTTTGAGTGCAAATGGGTAATTCCAGAATAGATGTATAAGTGTTTCCTCAGTTTTGTGTGAGCAAAGAACACAATTGCAATCTTCCAGATACATGCTTTTACGTTGTCATAGATTCCTTGTGTTCACCCTATCATGTAATAGCATCCAGAAAATATCTTGTGTCTGAGTCTGCATGAGGTGCTCCATAGTTGCTTAAATATATTGTGAGAATTGTTTGCCCCAATGATTGCTTTGCACATTTTCATGGATGGATATTGTGTGGAGATCCATGAATAAGTCCATCTGTCTTGTGTATCATTTTCCTCTTTGTTGCCAATAAGGTCATTCAGGGAGTTGAATTGTTGATAAGCCTGCAGAGATAGTGGTCTATGAAAGTGTTGGCTGGTATCTGCATGCTCAAGAATCTTTGATAGAGAGATGTCTCTGTTTATAGCAAAGGAGCGCAATTCAGGGTAAGTGAGAAGAAGTGGTTGCCCAGATCAGTTACCTGACCAAAATAAGGTGGTGTCCCCTCTGCCTGCCTTACAAATAGCATATTGCTTGAATTTGGGTAAAAGTTTAATGACTGATCTCCACCAAAAAGATCCAACCATCTTATCCCCTGGCAATGAGTCATGGTAATGAGTTTCCCAGATGATGCTGACCCATGGAATGTCTTCTTTGTCGAGAAGCTTATGTAGAAACTTCATAAAAAGTGCTTGATTATGAGTTTCAATATCCATAACACCTAGACCCCTATGATCTTTGGGTTTACAAACTTTCTCCCATGAGATTAGGGCAGCTTCTGTATTTATAGTACCAAATTTTCTCTAGAAGCATTGTTTGGGTAAATGTTGATTTGTTTTTACCACTGTTTTGGGGATCAACAGAGAGCACATGAAGAATATAGGCTTGCTGGTGAAGACAGACTTGATCAGGGTGAGCTTGTCTCGTGGAGATAGGAGAGTTGAACAAGTGAGTAATCTTTTTTCAATACTTTTCATCCTGGGGACATAGTATTCAATCCTGGGCTTGGTGAGGCTGAGAGGAAGGCCAAGATAAGTGTGAGGCAAGGACCCAACCTTACACCCAATTAGAGTAGAAAGAGCATTCATCTTTGCTGCAGGAGTATTTATAGATGTCATAGTGGATTTGGAATAATTCACTTTGAGTCCAGTGTAAGCAGCAAAATAGAGCAGCAGATTTTTAATGTGTGCGAGTTGCTCGGCAGGTAGCGTTTAGTATTTCGTAACTGGTCGTTCTTCTTTTCCTCCACTTGTAGTACTTTCAGCATTCTATATGGTTCAGTCAGCATTATGTGTCCAGTCTTGCTCCTATTTAACAAAAGGACAATTAGCATTTTCCCTACACACTCCATGTGATGGAGAAGTCTCCATTACTATACATAACATCCCCTCACGATGCCGAAGCAGTCAGTAGTCGCCCTCATCTCATGTATATTTATACATATTTTTCTCGTATGGTCTGTTACAGCTAGGGCCTGGTGTCCGTTCGGTCCTGTTCTTCCGACCCTTTCAGCAGACTTCTTCAATTCATAAATAGTAGAGTGGTACTGTATATGTTTTCAATTGATGTTGAAGCTGTCAGCAGCCCATCAGGCTCTGATCTGACGGAGGTACGTCGGGGCTTCCTGCTGCAAAAGATTGAAGATATTTTCTTGAAACATGAGAGATTGGTGCAAGAGATATGTATGCAATGATATGATCTGATCAAACTTAATGTGGGGGACCAGATAGCAATTGTTAACCTGTTTCGTCCAAGCTTAGTCGCCAAGCACGTTGAGTTTACCTGGCGGGTTTGCTGAGCTGGTCACCATGAGGGTTCGTTGGTACCAACCATAATAAACATAAATAAAATCCCGGCTCTGAATGAAAAATGCACATTGTTCTTCAACAGGGCAAAAATAACAAATTTGTGCACTACATGGATGATGATGCATCTGTACCTGCCCTGAACCGGCTCCCCCCCTTAAAATATTTGTCCATTTCAAAAGGGAGTAACATGGCATGATTCAACTGCGTTTTTGTGATGGTCTTGTGAACAGAAGCAATTAATCATTGTATATCAGAACTTTGTATGCACAAAAGCTTTTCCAAAATGCATGTCACCATATTCTATCACGTGGTTAGGAACTTAGGATCATGGGGAAGAAAAGCAGTAGTACATGCCCTGAGCTCTGAATCGCCTTTGCTTTCCTTGCACGCCCTCTTGTTGTTGGCAGCAGCAGGAATCAAATGCGGCAGCTTGACATTACAGCTTCGTTTTCAGTACTACTAGCTCGTTTTGAGCCCTTTTGCAGCAACCATGCGATGCGAGAGCCTAACTGCCCGATTTGGCTTTGCTCGACATAACCGGAAGCGACTGCCTGAACTGAACTCGTCTTGGGTCTGTACTTGGACAGTTCAGACTCTGATTTGGCTTTGCTCGACATAACCGGAAGGGCGACGGACTGAAGAAGTCGTCTTGGGTCTGTACTTGACAGTTCAGACTCTGAAAACTGCAGAGAGAAAGATCCGTCGCTTCATCCCGTTGTGTTAAGCCCTTTTCAGGCAGGCTTTGCACTGCAGCGCGTCGGCCGGTTCTCTCGAGATCTCTGACCGGCTTCACCTTCACGTGTAAATTGTAGGTAGAGACGAACGGGCCGGGGCGACCGGACCAACTGACCGACCCAGCGATCGTGAGTGCCTCGCTCGGCAGAAGCCCACGTCCACACGCGAGCCGAGCCACCAACCCCACCAAACCCAGACCACCACAGGCCACCCACCACGCACGGCACCAACGACGCAACACATCCCCAAGCCCGGCTCCGTTCCGTCCCGGGCGCCGGGGCGGGCCCCGCGCCGCAGCCTCCAGCGGTTGGACGGCAGCGAGGCGGCCACGCCCACGCGCGGGGCGGGGCGGGCGACGACCCGGCCGGCCGTCGTGGCGCGCATCGGCGCATGGTTGGCGCGGCAGGTCCATCCAAGGGCGATCCCAGCCCAGAGAGTCAGCTCTCCAGCAACCAACCCGAGGAAAACAGTGACCCCAACAACCCCCCACCCGCCGCCCCCGCGCTATTTAAGCGCCCCCTCCCCCCTCCGCCATTCTCCAAGAAGAGCTTAGCTTTGGGTTTCGCCTCAAGCTCTTCTTCCATCCATCCATCTATCTATAAACGTACGCAATTAGTACTAGCAGTGGTAGCTCCCCTCACATCTGTCGTGCTTGTACTGCTCCCTGCATTGTTTTTGTTCCATCTGTGTAACCTGCAATGGAGTGCGAGACCGGCCTCGTCGGTTCCCTCAACGGCGAGGGCCTCTGTATGTCGGCCCCCCGCGCCGACCCCCTCAACTGGGTGAAGACCGCCGAGGAGCTCACCGGGAGCCACCTCGACGAGGTGAAGAAGATGGTGGCGCAGTTCCGCGAGCCACTGGTCACCATCGAGGGCGCCTCCCTCGGGATCGCGCAGGTGGCCGCCGTGGCCGCTGGCGCTGGCGTCGCCAGGGTCGCGCTCGACGAGTCCGCCCGCGGCCGCGTCAAGGAGAGCAGCGACTGGGTCATGAACAGCATGATGAACGGCACCGACAGCTACGGCGTCACCACCGGCTTCGGGGCCACCTCCCACCGCCGGACCAAGGAGGGCGGCGCGCTGCAGAGAGAGCTCATCAGGTCAGGATCGGTTGCAGACACAAAAGTTTTTTTTTCTTCTGCTCGTATCATTTTTTTAATGCTTTGAGCCATTAAGACGTGTTAATATGACAGTAAGGAGCAGATTAAACAGTTTAGATTGCACTGGATGCGCGCCCATGTGCCCTGTTTCGTCGTGCACACGGGATTCCGAAGCCAAAAGGATTCTTTTCTTTTGGGGTTTCGGGGAGTTAGTATTAGCTAGGTCGTTGGTGGTACTACTACTACCCATCAACTAACTGAAACTTTTCCAAAATTAGGTACCGCTCGCTGTACGAATTATCCTTTTACTCTAGAATTTGAATAAAATCCAATAGTAGTAGTATTTATAATTTACTTTGTGCAGACCTCAAGTATATTCACTAGTAGTATTTTTAATAAAATATTCACTAGTAGTATACACTGTTTCCCTACTGAAGTAGCAACACGATCACTTGAACCAATGATGACAGCCAAAGCCAAGTAGCACGAGCAATTCGATGAACCTGCACTGCACCACACCACCAGATCTGTTCAGGATCTAGAGCACTTGACACATCTTAATGGCAGCAGGCAGCACTGCTGTGTTCAGTTGGCCATCTTAATCGCGGGCGATGGGCGTGCCCGCCTAATCACTCCACGAAACAAAGTGGCAGCGACAGCTCGGTAGGCACGGAGAGCCCGCCTACCCCAGGGTTGTAGTGTGGGGCTCTCGCCGCCGTGGTCCACCACACTCGCTTATCTCTTTTCGCGGCAAGAAGAAAGAAGATCGACCATTATTCCCTTCTTCACCGACAGCCAGGGGGCTCGGGTTGGATGTCAATTTTGACTCCACCGGAGCAACGAACGAAAGCTTTTTGTTCGGCGACCGGTTGGTGGTGGGTTAGCTGGGCTGGCTGGCTGGAGCCGTGTCTGTCATGCATGCGGCTGGACGGACAAAGTCCTGTGCACCGCGTAGTTTTATCAATCACACGTAGGAGACGTGGGTGGGAGTGGCTGGTTCGGAGAACGGGGGAGCACGCAAGCGAGGTTTGGTGAGGCGTTGTTGTACTTGCAGCTCTGCTCCAGCTCTCGTCGGGTGAGTCATGGTTGAGAAGTTTCTCAAGACTTTTCAGATAAGGCTGCAAACCATGACTCGGTGTCTTTTTTCTTATGCACGATGGTTGAATTTTAATATGTCCAGCTGAACGTGGGTGTGGTCAAGTGGCAAGCATGGGCACAGACTAGTACTGCTGAGGTTGTATTTTATTTCCACCGACGGCCACTCTGTATACCTGTCGCTATACGTGCCGAAAAGACGCGCACATCTGACTGACTTGGTGCACCTTGCCATGGGCAACATGGACTGAGCAACAATTTTCAGAAAAGAAAAACATTAAGCAACAGTAACTTATTCTAGACTCGGCACAACACTTGACTGCCATGCACTAGCAGTCTAGTGCTATACACGACGGGAACAAGCATAACAAATCATATGACCATTTCTTGATTGTGTCATTTTTGTTACCAGCAGCAGTATAAGATTTGCGCTAGGTGCAGAGTCGGCAATGACACTACAGGAAATTGACCGGTTTGCTTCCCTCTGTTTGACAGGTTCCTTAACGCCGGTGCCTTCGGGACTGGCACGGACGGACACGTTCTGCCCGCCGAGGCGACACGCGCGGCTATGCTCGTCCGCATCAACACCCTCCTGCAGGGTTACTCTGGCATCCGCTTCGAGATCCTCGAAGCCATCACCAAGCTGCTCAATGCCAATGTCACGCCGTGCCTGCCGCTCCGTGGCACGATCACCGCGTCCGGTGACCTTGTGCCGCTGTCCTACATTGCCGGCCTTATCACCGGCCGACAGAACTCTGTTGCGGTGGCCCCTGATGGCAGCAAGGTGACCGCTGCCGAGGCATTCAAGATCGCCGGGATCGAGCACGGGTTCTTTGAGCTGCAGCCCAAGGAAGGCCTTGCCATGGTGAACGGCACGGCTGTGGGCTCTGGTCTTGCATCGACCGTGCTCTTTGAGGCCAATGTTCTTTCCGTCCTTGCCGAGGTCTTGTCTGCCGTGTTCTGCGAGGTGATGAACGGCAAGCCGGAGTTCACTGACCACTTGACCCACAAGCTGAAGCACCACCCTGGACAGATAGAAGCGGCTGCAATCATGGAGCACATCTTGGAGGGAAGCTCATACATGAAGCAGGCCAAGAAGCTTGGGGAGCTCGACCCGTTGATGAAGCCGAAGCAGGACCGGTATGCCCTCCGCACATCGCCTCAGTGGCTCGGCCCACAAATCGAAGTTATTCGATTTGCCACCAAGTCGATTGAGCGTGAGATCAACTCCGTCAATGACAACCCGCTCATCGACGTCTCCCGTGGCAAGGCCATCCACGGTGGCAACTTCCAAGGCACCCCCATCGGTGTCTCCATGGACAACACCCGCCTCGCCATTGCTGCTATTGGCAAGCTGATGTTCGCGCAGTTCTCGGAGCTCGTGAACGACTTCTACAACAATGGCCTGCCATCCAACCTGTCCGGTGGACGCAACCCGAGCTTGGACTATGGTTTCAAGGGCGCCGAGATCGCCATGGCCTCATACTGCTCTGAGCTGCAGTTTTTGGGCAACCCGGTGACTAACCATGTCCAGAGCGCAGAGCAGCACAACCAGGATGTGAACTCACTTGGTCTGATCTCATCCAGGAAGACTGCCGAGGCCATTGACATCTTGAAGATCATGTCGTCCACGTTCCTGGTCGCTCTGTGCCAGGCCATTGACCTCCGCCACATTGAGGAGAACATGAAGACAGCGGTGAGGAACTGCGTGATGCAGGTGGCCAAGAAGACACTGAGCATGAACAACATGGGCGGCCTCCACATCGCCCGCTTCTGCGAGAAGGATCTGCTGACCGCGATCGACCGCGAGGCGGTGTTCGCGTACGCGGACGACCCCTGCAGCCCCAACTACCCGCTGATGCAGAAGCTGCGGGCGGTGCTGGTCGAGCACGCGCTGGCCAACGGCGACGGCGAGCGCGCCCTGGAGACCTCCATCTTCGCCAAGGTGGCGGAGTTCGAGCAGAACATCCGCGCGGCGCTGCCCAAGGAGGTGGAGGCCGCGCGCGCGTCCGTGGAGAACGGCACGCCGCTGGCTCCGAACCGGATCAAGGACTGCCGCTCCTACCCGCTCTACCAGTTCGTGCGCGAGGTGTGCGGCACCGAGTACCTGACCGGCGAGAAGACGCGGTCGCCCGGGGAGGAGCTGAACAAGGTGCTGGTGGCCATGAACGAGCGCAAGCACATCGACCCGCTGCTCGAGTGCCTCAAGGAGTGGAACGGCGCGCCGCTGCCGCTCTGCTGAGCAGTCGACGAGAGAAGGTAACACCAAAGGAAAAGAAAACACGTACACACAAAGTGAATATAGAAGTGTTCAAGACTGTGAAGCGGGAGGTTCCTGGTATATCTACGTTTCATTGTACTTAGTTAAGTTGATGTTACTGTTGTTTTTTCTCGCTGCCGCCATGCCATGAACAGGCGAGGCAGGCAGCTTCTCAAACTTGTGTTGTTGTAACTTGTATGATGGGAGCTTAAGTACATTACTTTGTTTCATAATACACCATGTTCTCGCCTTTGTTTCTTGATGATGGACACTGGCAGTTTAGCATTGTGGGTTGAAGAGTGGGTTTCGTTCCTTGATCTTGTCATGTACCGTTCTCGAACTGTCGGTGCCTCTCTGTGCAAGAGACGTGCCCATGTGTTCAGTTGAAATAGCTGCAGCTGCTGGCGGCCCGTGGCCATCCGTTGAACAACTATCCTAGGTTACGTGCGAATTCAGACTTTCAGAAAACGAGTTCAGAGAACAACTTCGCTGTTGGCTCCACCGAATTAGAGTGATTTTTCTTGTTGAATGTTGATCAGTGGCGTCCTACTGTCCACAAGCATTTAGTTAGACCTTTGATTTGAAGGGAAAAGACAACACTCCTACCTGGTAGATGATCTACTTTAAACAGGGAAGATTTCACGTTCAGAGAAGATGAGCCATGTGATGTGATGGCTCATCTTCAGGAGCGCAAAAGTTCCGTGGGCGGACAGAAAAATGATTTGAATTAGTTCAGGCGTCAACATGCCTTGTTCGTTCGCACCAGCATCACCACCCATTTGATGTACAGCTGATGAGCAATCGTTCGCAACGGTTAGGAGTACTATATGACAGCTAATATCTCGATGCAGCCAAGCTGTTGGCCTTGCTTGCAGCACCAAAGATTGCTAAACAGTCAAAGGCAATCACATCACACCCGAAAAACTTTGTTCGTACCGCTGATCCATTTGATCGTCGTTGATAAGAGATGTTTATGTTTTTTTTTCGAAAAGGGGGTTTACCCCATTTACCCCAGCCTCTGCATCAGAAAGATACATACGGCTCATATTATTAAAAGAAAATCCAGCAACAAAGTCTTCAAGTATCGAGGTGCGAACAGAAACAAAAGCTTATAAAAACTAAAACCCAAAGCCACAACCGGCTGGCAAATAAAATAGGAGCACTACATGCCTATCCTATTACATGGCCGCCATCCAAACCGGTTGAAAATATCCCGAGCTACCACCTTCCATCGGGTAGACGCAGTAACCAAACGCTCCCTGGCCTCCGTCGGAGTGAGTAGCGACCACATACGGATGAACGTCGTGGCCCTGAAGATAACCTGCAAAAAGTGAATGTTCGTTGATCTGTTAAAAACTAAATCATTTCTGCAGTTCCATACTGCCCAAAATAAAGCACAAACGCCAACACGAATGCGTCTCGCAGTATCGGAATCAACCCCATCAAGCTATGTTCCAAATAACATGTTGATAGAGGTGGGCTGATTAATATTAAACGCAATATGAATCGACCGCCAAAGAATCTTAGCCAACGGACAATCAAGAAAGAGGTGTTTGATGTTTTTGTTATGATCGCAAAAACTACACCTAGAAGAACCCACCCAGTTGGGTTTTGCCAGGTTATCTTTAGTCAGAATGACTTGTTTATGCACAAATCACATAAACACTTTGATTCGCAAGGGTACCTTTACTTTCCAAACGTGTATCGAGGAAGGGATGACGCTAGAGTTAATGACATCCAAATACATGGATTTGACTGAGAACACATCGTTCTTAGTAAGTTTTCAATACAGCTGATCTGGATGCTAGGACAGCTGGACTTCCATTAAACGTCTTACAAGATGGAGCCAGGCCTCCCAACGATTTCCAACTAACGTCCTCCGAAAACTAATATTGAGGGGAGTGGATTGTAAAACAGTTGCAACGTAGGCTTCTCTACGTCGCACAATGTTGTACAAAGTAGGATATTGAAGTGCAAGGGGGGTCTCCCCAAGCCACGTATCCTCCCAGAACCTCGTAGTAGCTCCATTCCCGACAACAAATTTTGTCTTGTTGAAAAAGAGTTGTTTAACTCTCATCAAACCCTTCCAAAAAGGTGAGTCGGAAGGCCTCACATTCACCTGGGCCAAGGTTTTAGCATAAAGATACTTATTACGCAGAATCTGTGCCCAAGTAGCCTCCGTCTCAGACGAAAGTTTAAATAGCCACTTGCTAAGGAGACATATGTTTTTGACTTCTAGATTTTCAATACCTAGACCCCCTTGGTCCTTCGGCCTACAGATTATATCCCACTTAGCAAGCCTATACTTTCGTTTAAGCTCATCACTCTGCCAAAAGAATCGAGATCGGTAGAAGTCTAACCTTTTCCTGACACTCACCGGAACCTGGAAAAAGGATAGGAGAAACATAGGCATACTGGTAAGGACCGAATTAATCAGAATCAATCGTCACACCATATGACATGAGCTTCCTTTCCAACAACTCAGTTTCTTTTCAAAACGATCCTCGATGCATTTCCACTCGATGTTAGTCAGTTTATGATGATGAATGGGTATACCTAAGTACGTAAACGGTAATGAGCCCAATTCACAGCCAAACAACTATTTATACGCCTCCTGGTCATCATTAGCTCTTCCAAAGCAAAACAATTCGCTCTTGTGGAAATTAATTTTGAGCCCGGACAGTTGTTCAAATAAGCATAACAACAGCTTTATGTTTCTTGCTTTCGCCAAGTCGTGCTCCATAAAGATGATAGTATCATCAGCATACTGAAGAATGGAAATCCCTCCGTCAACTAGATGTGGAACCAGGCCACCTACCTGCCCTGCATCTTTTGCCCGTCCTATTAAAATAGTCAGCATATCAGCCACTATGTTGAACATGATCGGTGACATTGGGTCTCCTTGCCTTAGCCCCTTGTGTGTCTGGAAATAGTGTCCAATGTCGTCATTCATTTTAATCCCCACACTCCCTTTTTGCGTAAAGGAATCAATATGTTTTCTCCAGGCCGGATCAAAACCTTTCATACGCAAAGCTTGTTGAAGGAAAGGCCATTTTACTTTATCATATGCTTTTTCAAAATCCACTTTAAAAACTATGCCATCAAGATTTTTGTGTGGATCTCATGGAGCGTCTCATGCAAGACAACAACCCCTTCAAGGATATTTCTATCAGGCATGAAAGCAATTTGGGACGGATGAACTACAGAGTGCGCAATCTGCGTTAGTTTGTTCGTCTCGACCTTGGTGAAAATTTTGAAACTCACATTAAGCAGACATATAGGCCTGAACTGCTCAATGCGAATAGCCTCTGTCTTCTTAGGAAGAAGAGTTTTTGTTCCAAAATTCAGCTTAAACAACTGAAGATGTCCCTAAAAAAACTCTTGAAATATGGGCATCAAATCTCCCTTAATAAAATGCCAGCACTTTTTATAGAACTCCGCCGGAAAACCATCTGGTCCTAGAGCCTTATTATTCTCCATTTGTGCAATGGCCTCAAATACCTCTTTCTCTGAGAAAGGAGCAGTCAAGATCTCATTCTCATCAGTCTCAAGTTGAGGAACATCCTCAACCCTAGACTCATCTAACGACACAAAATTCTCTTCCGGGGGACCAAACAACTGCTTATAATAATTGGTAATGTAGACTTTCAGATTATCTTGACCAACTATCGTCCCTTCGTCTTGTTCTAGTTGGAAAATTCTCTTTTTACGATGCTTCCCATTAGCAATCATATGAAAGAATTGAGTATTATCCTCGCCTTATACTATTTTGCGAACCTTAGCTCGCAACGCCCACTTCAATTCCTCCTCGCGAAGAAGCTTTTTAAGTCGCATCTCCGCCTCTATCTTCGTTTCCAACTCACAGGAATCCAAGATAGAAGTTTCTGCTTTAACTTCAAGGTTTTGAATAAGTAGAAGAAGTCTCTCCTTCTCCGCCTTATAAATACCATGTGTGTGTTTAGCCCATCCACGAAGGAACCTTCGGAGATGGCGAATCTTGCATTGCCATCGCTCGATAGGCGTCCTTCCTCCTGAGTCTTTAGCCCACTCCCGAGCTAACAACTCGAGGAACCCTTCTCTTTCAAACCAGGCAAGTTCAAACGAGAAAATGTTCTTGTTGCCCACGAATGTTTGAACGCCCGAGTCGACTAGTAACGGTGTGTGATCAGAGACACCTCGTGTCAATGCCTGCATAGTTACCAAAGGAAACTTTTGTTCCCATTCGACACTAGCTAGAACACGGTCAAGTTTCTCAAACGTCGGAACCGGTAACGAATTAGCCCAAGTGAATTTCCTACCCGATAGCTCTATCTCTCTGAGATCCAAGCTTTCGATAATAGTGTTGAACATAAACGACCATCTGCCGTCAAAATTGTCATTATTCTTTTCCTCTTTTCTTCGGATGATGTTGAAATCACCCCCCCCCCCCCACTAAGAGAGGGAGCTGCTCGTTACCGCAAATGCGAACCAGATCCGCCAAAAAATCTAGCTTGAGCTCTGGTTGCG
>NC_041391.1:464366493-464390818 GCF_002162155.2 Triticum dicoccoides | reverse complement strand
AAGTGGTAAGAAATTGTGAAGTGAAGTTGCTTCTTCCAGTCTCAAACAATGCAATAAAATCCAAATGATGTTCAAGAGAAGCATCCGCTAGAAACCTTCTTTTAGCCAAGTCTCTAAGACCTCTGCTATTCCAGAAAATGCCTCTCATAGTTCATCATGAAATTTTTTGGCGGTACGGATCCTAGCACCCCTACACGCTGCCGAGACTGGATAAACCTTCCGTTTCCAAGTCCGTTTTGGCTTAATGTGACCATCAGCCTGATCACCACCCTCATTCTCTGCTTCAATCACCAAGGGCTCATCTACATGAAGAGACGTCTCAGGATTGGTACACCCCTCGTCCTCCTCCGTCTCAGGTAACGCAGGGTCAAGATCGGCACACAAGCCATCAAGAACCCTAACCCCAAGCGCATCAATCTCCGAGTCGTTCATAGGTTTAACGCCAGCAATGTGACGAATCATATCTACCGCTCGTTCAGCTTCCAAATCAAGAATGTCGTTAACTGACCTAGATATCTCAAAATCATTATTACCAAGTGACTCCTATTTGATTTGCATTATGAATAATTTCATCATCGGTAAAATGCAAAATGGAATTCGACTTATTGACAGACATACCAGTGGAGATCTCGACGTCACGCAACTTGGCAACCCTCATGGCACACCTCAGCTGCATGTCATCAACATCAAGCTGCTCCTGCAGCCTCCCGCTGGTCCGCCTCCCCTGAGAGACAGGATCTGGGATACCGCCAAAGGTGATGACCTCCTCACGTGAAGCTCTGCAAGGGGAAAGGCCTCCTGCCCGTCCCCCAACAGTGGCGCCCCGGGCCGAAGCCACCGGGGCAGCAGAACAGAACGGCGACGACTCCCGCGGCCTGTCCACGGGCGACCCGCCGACAGCAGGGACCGGGGAAACCCTCGCGCGGTGCTCCGAAGAGGTAGCCGGTGAGACGGCCGCGCCACCCGTCCCTCCCACCGCAACGGGGCACGGTGTGACGGCGGACTCCTACACAGCCACACCTCCGCATGCGCGCGGTGACGTGGAGAGGAACGCCGAACCCACCGTGGGCGTCGTCGGCGTCAGCACCTCAGAGGACCGGGCCTCCTGCCCGTCATCTCTAGCCATGGGCACAGACGCAGCTCCATCCACGGTTATCAACGGAGAGGTAGGAGATGTGGGAAGGGCCACCTACCCCTCGGTATCTCCCAACTCAAGTACCGCCGACGCGCAACTGAGAACCACAGGATCCACGAAACCCGGACCGGCACCCCAAAGCTGAGGCGGAGCAGAGAACGGTCCCAAGGACCCAAGCTGCAAGGTGGATGTCGGAGCCGCACCAGACGACCGAACAGGAGCAATGACACTAGCATTCGACGGACCCGCCGGCTCCTTGGCCTTATCATCATCACCCTTAGCCGAATCATCCTGGTTCCCCGGGGCACCTCCTCCCTCAGACGTGTCCATAGGATTATCATCCTTAAAATCATCGAACAAATTAGGATCCTCATACTGAACGTCTAGCTGATACAGCACACCTTCATAAGTCCAAGGCACTATGTTCGGCAAGAACTCAATATTAGCAACACTGACAAGTAAACGCGCCACCCCGTTAGCCAGAGTGAAGGGCATATCCACCTGCTCTGTCTTGCCAATCAAAGACCCCAAGCTCCACGTCACCAAAAAGCTGTCCAGGGGATCAGATGGCGCCCCGGAGAAACGAACCCAAATCTGCCGCAACGGCGTGCCCTGTGGCTCCTTTTTCCACTCATCAAACTGCAACACAAAACTAGTGCTTGTGACCCTGCTCATACCGAACTTGAGGATTCACACCTGATCCTCCTTAGATGGGAAATCAACTTTGTAGGATGTATCATTTAACTTGAGCAACGACCACTGAAAATTACCCGGAGCGAGTTCCCGCAGCTGCTGAATAATTTGCGCCTCGGTCAACGGTCCATGAACTACCTTCACCACCCCGGGGAAGGAGGTCTCTACCGCTGGTGCCAAAGGTGCCACATTGGGAGACTCGAAGAACATCAACTCCGAGCAGCAGACCCCGTAAATCTGAACAGTAGGCTTAGGCCCAAGCATAAGAGGACACTCGGCAGCGATATGTTTAGGTTTCCGGCACAGGTCACATAATTCCGCAGTGCATTCAGCCATAAAGTGTCCCGTGTCACCACAGCGGAAACAAGTGAGCTTCTTCTTTGCCGCCCACTTGGACACCTTGTCACCCTCAGATTTATCCGTACCCTGCTCAAAAGCAGAATCACTAGTCTGCATGGGCTCCGGCAACGTGACCTCGGCCAGGGCCTGAATCGTCTCCACCGGCACCTGCGGTAGCACCGATCCCCCGTCGGCCACCACCTCAGTCTCAACCGTAGTCTTCGAATGCCGAGGCTCGTAGTTTCGCCTGTTCCCGCCCCGATCTCCGCGGAAACGACCCCTGAAAGAGCGGTTATTAGGGGCGACCGCCCCCTCCACAAAGTTACCGGGCGGCCCCTGAAAACCCCGGTTGGCATTGCCGTTGTCCGTCCAAGCATATCCACGGCCACCGCCGGAAGACGAAGAACCCGAATGCAGCCCAGCACCGTAAGCGTCATACCCATCATCGCCCAACTGACCACGCGGAGGATTCCGATCATCTCCCGCTGACGCACCCGCCCCACGGCCGAGCGAGCCTTGGCCAGGGCCACTGCGGCCGCCCGCCATTTGCCGCGGCCATGGCCTTGGGTTCGGCTGCGGCTCAGCCCTAGGCTGCGGCGGCGGATCAGCCCTAGGCTGCTGAGGCGGCGGAGGCAAGGCCCTAGCCGGCGGCGGAGGAGGCGCCCCTCGAGGCGGCGGTGGAACCGCCCGGGGCGGAGGTGCCGCACGAGCAGGGCCCGGCGCAGCAGCACCCACAACCGGCGTGGCCGAGCCGCCCGCGGCACCGGTCTGGTTCCTCACCACCGGCGGCACCCGCGGCGGAGGCGGTTTGGGCGGCATGGCTAGCCGACGCGAAACAGGTGGCGGGCGCCGGTCTGTTCCGGCAAAACGCAGGGAAAATCGGCGCGAGGAGGCGGATGGGAAACCAACTCGCGCGCCGCGCCGAACCCTAGCAGAAACAGGCGAAGGGGGAGAGGGAGAACGTGCATGCGCGCTCCACGGTAGAGCTTTTCATTAATTAGCCCATGAGGCCATGACGAATATGTACACCGGTGCTGCTCGTCGGTGCCGAAATTTTCCAATGCACCGGGGGTTTGCTCATTCTAATTGGAAGGTTGTGCGACCCTCCTCTCCTTCATCGTTGCCGGCGAACGCTATGAGGCGGTCCATCCGGCGGCAGCGGCTGCTAGGTGCTATTGTGAGGTGTGGCTCACACGGCAATCGACAGCGAGATGGTGGTGCTGCAGTAATCGGAACCGACATGATGACGTCTCTTCTTTGATCGGCTAGTTTTGTGTGAGCGAGTTGGTATCTCTTCGGGTGAAAACACATGATCTTGCCTTTTGGCTTGATCAGGCAATAGACGTCTGTATGCCGTTTACCTTGTCGAAGATGTTGCTCCAAAAGATTTGTTCCCAATTGCTAATCCCGGTCTGACTTCTGGTTGGATTAGACAACATTGACTTGTGAGCGAAAATTCCTTTCTGAAGGTATTGCCATGGAGTGTTGCGCCCTTTGTTTGCTAATACTCCAAGAGGCATTAACTATGTGGATGGCCATGAATTCTTTAAAAAAAATGTAAACCAATTTATTTGGGATTATCAATAATGAATGATGTATGGATGCGTCAGTATAAACTAGGGCTAGGGGGTTCTAATCCTTTTGACATAACTTTTTTAGATGATCTGGCGGTAAGACAATTCAATTGAATTGTAGGCTAACGAAGGATTAATCTTTGTTCTCTAACAGATTATTATGGTTGGTTATTTTATTTTGATTTTATCTAGTTTGGGTTGGGTTTCAATTATGTTTTGGCGGTGTTTTTCCATTCGTATCGTGTTGGGCTGGTGTTGGAGATGATATTTGTTTTGGTAGCAGACTGAATTGTAAGGTGCGTGGTTGTGAAGTCCTTAGAGCATCTCTGGCAGACCCCGTATAATGTTGACCCACAAAATGCATTCACAGTTCACGGAAAAACGGCTTTGGGGGCTGGCGCGGGCGGCGGCCAACCAGACCCTGCAAAGCGGACCCATAAAAAAAGATATTTGCGAATATTATTTTTTATGGGTCCGTTTTGCGGGGTCTGCTCGGTCGCCGAATCAGTGATTTGCATTTCAATTTCGGTCATGAAAACACATTTCTTTGCTTCTTTATTTTCTTCAAGAGCATCAGATACATAATAATTCATCAAATCTTTGCTAGAATAGTAAGGCCAAAAAAAAAAACAAGAACCATAATTAGGCATTTTAGAAGATATCCAACTTTCATAACTGCTCCCATTAGTTGGACCAACATCTTCTCCATGCCTTCATTGTTTATCTACGAATTCTTGATCTTGCATTCTTCATTCTTCTTCTTTGATTCTAAAGAAGTAGATGTTGCTTCCGCTCTAGTTTCTTCTCTAATTACACATGCAGCCGCATCATTAGCCTCAATTCTACCAACGAGTGCACGGACATCTATTAAGTTTCTTCCTATCAATAAATCGATGTATTCTTTTTCCCAATACCAAAATGAGCATCCACCTTCCTACACACATGACCATCTCAATAAGCTACCGAAATTGAACCGAATAGGTTGACAAAGCCGAACCAAAATAAGAACATACCCCGTCGTTTTCGCATTTGAAGAATACCCATCCGGGGTCTTGCGACTTGCTAGATGTTAGCTGCAGCACTGTCTGTGTGCAGTTGTCGCACTGTATGAGCGGCATCGGTGAGCCGTTGCACGAGCGCCGAGCCCGGGCGAAGGTTGGCCAAGTCCTTGCCGGCAAACCGACGACAGCGGCTATAGGACAAACCAGTACCTGCATGCGGCGCTGGGGCTTTGTCGGGGCTGTGCGGGGTGCTCCCCGACCAATCCATGGCTTGGCGTAGCCGCCGGTGGCCGGAAACACCAAATCTGATGGTCGCGACAAACAGCTGCCGATCTGCAACTTTCCGGCTGGCCAAGGCATGAGGAAGTGGTGGAGGACAATCTCGGGCGTGTGGTGGCTCGCCCGGCGTGATCCCAACGGCTGGTATGGCCGGAATCATAGGCGGTGGCCCGGCGGCGGTGGGTGGGGAAAAGCGAGGGCTAAAATGCACCCCTCCCCCTCGGCCAACTGCTCCCGCTATATACAGGGCACCGACGTGGCGAGGGGGAAAGCCTGCGTTTCCGCGGGTTGGGGTGGGAATTTTGCCGCGCCATGCAAAAATATTTACGGGTCTGACGCGTTCGCGGGTTTGATCGGACAACTTTTTTAGCGCGGACCCGTATTTTAGCTGTTATTTTGCGGATCGGGGCATTATACGGGTTCTGCTAGAGATGCTCTTACATTTCGGCCTTAGTGTTAGCAAGAGATGGTTGTGTGAGCCCATTGGAAACGGGAGCTCCTATACGGCGCCTTCTCTGCCCTGGAGCCAACTGGCGCTCACGCGCGCCCGAATGGGCCGTGGCCCAGCGACGCGCTTTGCTCCAGCTGCACACCCGCAACGTTCCCTCGTTCGGCCACAGGCTACTTTTTTTGTTATTTTGTGGTGTTGGCTTGGTAGAAAGAAAACCTGCCGGTTTTTAATACTTGTTAAAATATAGTTAAATCAAAAAAAGGTTTCTAAAATTATAAAAGATGTTCACCCATTTAGAGAAAAAAATATCATCGATTTTGAAGCAAAGTTCATCAAATTTGAAAAAAATCATCAATTTTGGAAAAGGTTCATCGATATTGAAAAAAAGTTCATCAATTTAGAAAACAATTCATCGACATGGAAAAAAGTTCATAAATATGACAAAAGTTCATCGATTTAGAAAAAATAAATTTGAAACAAAGTTCCTTGATTTTTTTGAAAAATTCACAAAAATGAAATAAATCATCAATTTTGTAAAACAGTTCAAGAAAAGAAAAAACTTCACAGATTTTGAATTTTGCACGAATTTAAGAAAAAAGTGAAATAAAAATGAAAAAGGAAAAAAATAGAAAAAAGAAAGGAAAACGGAAAGAAAGAAATAAAAGATGAAAACATAGACAGTACTCACAACATGTGTGGTGTCTCCGGTGGTCACTTTTAGCCCTCACTATCTCCATTTTTTTGGAGTTTAAATAGAAGAAGAAAAAAGCAAAACAGGTTGGCTCAGTACGAAGGGGGTATATTTGCCCTTTTGCAAAATGCACTATAACGGACGCCTGAAGCGTCAAATAGGAAAGCTAAACTGGTCGGTTCAGTATGAAGAGGAAGTGTGCGCCCGTTCGCAAAATGCTCTGTGCGTCAAATTGGGAGTTTCTATTGGACGCTCTTTGCGTCCAACAACACCCAGACGCACAGAGGAGAGAGCAATTAGTTAACGAGCGCTCCTTCGGAGCGCTCGTAACAATTGGTTCGGGAGCGCTCCGTGTGTGATAAGTGTCGCGCGCGGAGCGCTCCCGCAAGGGAAAACCAGTTGGCGTGGTTGGTTCCCGGTTTTTTCTTTCTGATTTGTGGTTTCGTGCATTTTGTAGTTTGACCCTCAAACTATCAGAACTTTTTCGTTTTTCCCTTTCCGCGCGATTAAACAAAGAAAATAACGGCCAACCGTGTTGGTTCCCTGTTTTCCTTTTATTTTTTCCTTTCTGTTCCCGTTATATTTCCGGAAAATGGAGATTTATGGGGTAGTTACGGGCGGGGCACTACCAACACTATCAAATGTGATCTTTCAAGTAAACAATGATGACTGTAGATCATCATTCAATCCTGTGAATTCTGTATAGGCACAGGTCTATACTAGCAGAGGCATGGTTTGTATAACTTTACTAAATTGAAGCATGGCACCTCCGGCGCGAGGGAACCTCCTGCTTGCCTTTGGCTCGTTTAATTTTCATAAACATCTTGAAGGGGGGCATAGGTCGAAGTGTGTGTTGGTCGTGCAGCGTGCTGGTTCATGCGGCGTGCTAGTTCGTGCGGCGGGTTGTCCATCGTGGTGTGACACGGCGCCTCGGGCGCGAGGGAACCTCCTGCTCGCCTTTGGCTCGTTTAATTTTCATAAACATCTTGAAGGGGGGCATAGGTTGAAGTGTGTGTTGGTCGTCTAGCGTGCTAGTTCGTGCAGCGTGCTGGTTCATGTGGCACGTTGTCCGTCGTGGTGTGACACGTCTGCGTATCAGCTAGTGATGGTTGAGGCTCTAGAGGTATGTGCATGCATGCACATGTGTGGATCCTACGAAGGCATTGGTATGTTTTTTTTGACCACTGAAATAGTAGGAGAGGCTCCTACTGCAATTAAATAAAAGAATCAACAACTGTACATGGTTTGTATGTTACAAGGCCATCTCACTTTGTGGGAGGGGGGTGTGTGGAGATGGGGATAGGGCTAAATTACAAGGTAGCTAAGTAGGAAAGCAAGAAGGGTTTATTCTTATCTCCCACCCTATAAGTGAGGAGGGACATGTTGATGTAGGGCGGAACCCTAAGTGGTCGATCTTTCACGTTTGGAGGGATCCTACGGGGAATCACGAAGAACACGCGGAAGAACTCGAGGGAAGAAACACGGGGAGAACCAGAGAAAACGCTAAACCGACATAGAATCAATCACACGAGTGCTAGATCACCGACAACATAGAGTAACATATGATCCACAATCAACAAAGGTAAGGATACAAAGGAACCGTTCTTCTCCTTACGGAGGCCTTGATGGTCTTCCCTAGAAAGGGGTCTTGAATCCGCTTGGGGGATCTTCTCCGAAGAGGTCCTGAGCTCCGAGGAGAAGTAGCCAAGTGGATGAGCAAGGCTCTCACACAAAATATGAGCTAAACCTATGCTGCCCTAATACGAAGCTAGGAGACGAGTATATATAGTGCTAATCCACGAAGGGGTAAGTGCACTGCGCGCAGGCAGGCCGGTAGTACCGGTCATGGGGCCGGTAGTACCGCTGAGAGCTCCTGAGGGGCGGTAGTTCCGGTCGAGGAAGGCGGTACTACCGCTGGGGGTCGGGCGCTGGCTTCTGGAGGTTGGCGTCGAAGGCGCCAGCGGTTGTACCGGAGGATGGGGCGGTTGTTCCGGTCGCTGGGCAGAAACCGGTAGAACCGATGCTGTACCGGCCTTGCACCGCTTGCTCACAGAATAGCGGCCGGTTATCGGGCGGTGGCTGGCCGGTTGTTCCGCCCGGGCGGTGGTTGGGCGGTTGTACCGGTCCTCCCAGGCTGGGTGGAATGCCTCCTTGATCTTGATGTCCATCTTGCACCACTCCTTCTCCTTGGATGCTTTCATGGTACCTGAGCACACAAAGTGTCTCCGTTTGAGGTAGTAGCCATGTCTCAAATGGGTCAAAGGGAAATTCAACAAGGAGAGAGTTAACCTCGGATTGGATGGCATGTGCTCGGGCTCTTATCATGGGTCCTCTTGGAGCAAGTGTGGTAGAAGTAGAGTCCATGGGGATGATGGAAGGATGCTCCGCATCATCTCCCCTCCCTTGGGAAAGATCCGACCTCGGATCAAAATCTGCATCACCATGGAAAGGCGAGAGGTCTTTGACGTTGAAGATGTCGCTCACGGTGTACTTGTCTCGTGGGAGTTCAATCTTGTAGGCGTTGTCGTTGTAGCGTGCTAGCACCTTGAAGGGTCCGTCGGCTCGAGGGAGAAGCTTAGACTTGCGTTCGTTGGGGAAGCGGTCCTTGCGAAGGTGTAGCCACACGAGATCACCAACGTTGAATACCATGGGTTGCTTGTTGATGTTGAGCTTGGTCGCTAGTCGTTGTACGTGGCGCTCGATGGTGTGTCTTGTATCCTCATGCATCTTCTTGATGTAGCTTGCCCATGCACTCGCATTCATGTTGGTGCGCTCTTGTAGAGGAAGAGGTAGAATGTCCAATGGTGACAACGGGTTGAAGCCGTAGACGACCTCGAAAGGGGACTTGCCGGTAGTCGAATGTCTTGCACGGTTGTAGGCATACTCGGCGATGGGTAGACACGCCTCCCACTCCTTGATGTTCTTCTTGATCAACACGCAAAGTAGAGTGGATAGTGTCCGGTTCGTCACCTCCGTTTGGCCGTCGGTTTGAGGATGGTATGCGGATGAGAACAAGAGCTTGATTCCGAGCTTGGTGCATAGCGTCTTCCAAAAGTAACTCAAGAACTTGACGTCACGATCGGAGACAATCTTCTTTGGCAATCCATGAAGTCGCAAGATTTCCCTACAAAAGAGATTAGCAATATGTGAAGCATCGTCTATCCTGTTGCAAGGAATGAAATGTGCCATCTTAGAAAATCTGTCCACAACAACAAAGACGGAATCCTTGCCATTTTGAGTTCTAGGCAAACCAAGTACAAAATCCATGCTAATGTCTTCCCAAGGTTGATAAGGAATAGGAAGTGGCATGTAAAGACCATGGGATTGAGCTTTTGACTTAGCTTTGCGACATGTAGAGCAACGGTTGGTGAAGTGTGAGACATCACGAAACATCTTGGGCCAAAAGTAGTTCTTGGAGAGCGTGGCGAAAGTCTTGTCGCGTCCAAAGTGTCCCATGAGTCCGCCTCCATGAGCCTCTTGCAAAAGGAGCAAACGAAGAGAAGACTCGGGAATGCAAAGTTTGTTAGCTCTCATAAGATAATCGTCCTTTAGGTAGTATCGTTCCCAAGACGTGTGTGTCAAACACTTAGTGTACGGATTAGCAAAAGAAGGATCATGCTCATACAAGTCTTTTATATGCTCAAAACCAATAACATTCAACTCAAGTTGAGTGACAAGCATGCATATGCGTGAAAGTGCATCCGTAACAACATTTTCTTTACCCTTAATGTACTTGATCACATAAGGAAAAGATTCAATGAATTCACTCCATTTGGCATGACGCTTGTTCAATTTAGTTTGACCTTTTAGGTACTTAAGCGTTTCATGATCGGTATGGATGACAAACTCATGAGGTCTAAGATAATGTTCCCAAACATGTAGCACACACACTAAAGCATACAATTCTTTGTCATAGATGGGATAATTAAGTTGAGCACCGGAGAGTTTTTCACTAAAATAAGCAATGGCTCGTTTTTCTTGCATCAAAACTCCGCCAATTCCGGTACCACTTGCATCACAATGAACCTCAAAAGTTTTGTCAAAATTGGGCAAAGCAAGAATCGGAGCATGAGTAAGCAAAGACTTGAGTTCATCAAAAGCGGTGGATTGCAAAGATCCCCAAACAAAAGGAGCATTCTTCTTACTCAAAGCATGTAAAGGAGCGGCAATTGTGCTAAAGTTTTTCAAAAAGCGACGATAAAATCCTGCGAGACCAAGAAAACTTCCCACTTGTTGCAAATTGGTGGGTTGGGGCCAAGTTTTAATTGCTTCAATTTTAGTTTCATCAACATGGACACCCTTGGAAGAGACAACAAAACCCAGGAAAACCACTTTGTCAACGCCAAAAGTGCATTTTTTCAAGTTTGCATAAAGTCGTTCCTTGCAAAGAGTTTTCAACACAGATTTAACATGATTAATATGCTCTTTCATGGTTTTACTAAACACAAGAATATCATCGAAGTAAACCACAACAAATATTCCAATGTAAGGTTTAAGCACATGATGCATAAGACGCACGAAAGTACCGGGAGCTTCCGATAGACCCATAGGCATGATTAACCACTCATATAAGCCAAATTTGGTTTTGAAAGCGGTTTTCCATTCATCACCTTCTTGAATGCGAATTTGATAATAGCCACTTTTAAGGTCAACTTTTGAGAAAAAGTTGGCTCCGCTAAGTTCATCAAGCATATCATCTAAGCGAGGAATGGGGTGCCTATAGCGAACGGTAATAGCATTTATAGGTCTACAATCGGAACACAAGCGGAAACTTCCATCGGGCTTAGGCACAAGTATACCGGGAATGGCACAAGGGCTTAAGCTTTCACGTACATGACCGTTGTCGATGAGTTGTTGTACTTGCCGTTGGATTTTCCTTGTCTCATCGGGGTTGACACGGTATGGAGCTTTGTTTGGAAGTGGCGCTCCGGGGATGAGGTCGATTCGATGCTCAATGCCTCGAAGTGGAGGTAGACCCGGAGGTAGCTCATCGGGGAAAACATCTTGGAATTCCTGCAAAAGAGATTGAAACACTAAAGGTAACTCATGAGAGGTGTTAGTTGTTGGCTCTCCATCTTTGCACACGAGGACGAAGTGTATCACACTCGATGGGTTCTCACACACTTCTCTTATCTCACTTTTGGTGGCAAATAGGATGAGGTTTTTCTCTCTAGGCGAAGAAGCGCTCATATTTGGCTTGTGGCTCTCACTCACTTTTGGGTGGGTAACTTTCTCACTCTTCTCTCCATGATAGGTGGTTTGTTTGTCGGCTATCACTTGACTAGGAGACTTAGGTCGTAGCACATACTCCTTTCCTTTCATCTTGAAGCTACAGTGATTGGTTCGCCCATTGTGGATGACACCACGGTCGAATTGCCATGGTCGACCAAGAAGGAGGTGGCAAACGGTCATTGGGACCACATCACATTCCAAAGTGTCTTCATAGGCACCTATTTTGAAAGAGACTTGGACCGTATGCTTGACTCGTATAGTGCCGGAGTCACTTAGCCATTGAACCTTGTAGGGGTGCGGGTGCTTCTTCTTGACAAATTGAAGTTTTGAACATAGTTCTTCACTTGCCAAGTTGTGGCAACTACCTCCGTCGATGATGACCTTGACGGACCTTCCATTGATGCCGGCCTTTGTGCGGAAGATGTGGCATCTTTGGTCTTCTTTTTGTTGATGTTGAAGTGTCAAGACTTTGGAGACAACGAGAGCGGGGCTCGAATCCTCATCACAAAAGACTTGATCATCTTCATTTTCGTTCACGCGCCGGTGCATGGCCACTTGCTCAAGGGCTTCCATCTCCTCTTCACTCATTGAGTCATATGTGCCGTCATCGTTGAGGATCATGGTGCGCTTGTTCGTGCATTCATAGGACTTGTGGCCTCGGCCGCCGCAAGTGAAACACTTGAAGGAGCTTGTTTTGACGGTCTCATCGGTCGGAGTAGATGATGAAGCACGCGGCTTGAAGTTGCTTGTAGTAGGAGGAAGACGACTTGAACTTGTCGGATTTTTCTTATAACTTGACTTGTCGTCGTTGCTTGGAGAAGATTTGTTTGACGTAGGTGTTGGAGGAGTCGTTGAAGCATGGATGTTGGAGAAGCCGTAGGTCTTGGATGAGTACTTGGCGTACTTGAAGTCATCTTGCACTTGACATTCCGCCTTGGTTGCTTGATGCACGAGCTCAATGGGGTTGGAATATGGTTGGAAGTCGGCGATCTTCTTGATGGGATGATTGAGTCCATTCAAGAAACATGCCATTGTTTGCTCATCATATTCCTTGACATTGGCTCGAATCATGGCAATCTCCATTTCCTTGTAGTATTCTTCAACACTCTTTGTTCCTTGTTTGAGGAGTTGTAGCTTCTTGAAGAGATCGCGGTTGTAGTAGGTTGGTACAAAGCATGCCCGCATGACATCCTTCATTTGAGTCCAAGTGGTGATTGGTGCTTCACCTCTTGCTTCACGGCGTTCAAGTACTTGTTCCCACCATATGAGCACATAGTCTTGGAACTCAAGTGATGCCATAGCGATCTTCTTCTCTTCCTCATAGTTGTGCAAACGAAATCGACCTTCAATGCCCATGAGAGGTACTCTTCCGGATCATTGCTTCCTTTGAACTTGGGCATTGTGAACTTGAGCTTGCCATAGCGTTGCTCTTCATTGTGTTGTTGGTGATGGTTATGATGACGTCCTTGACGTGGAGGATAGTCATCCTCATGTTGCTCTTGGCGCGGAGGAAGTCCATGATCAACTTGCTCTTGTTGAACTTGAGGTTGAAGTGGAGCTTGACGAGCTTGAGGAGGGGCTTGTGGAGCTTGATGTTGCACACGCGGTAGGTAGTTCCTCTCTTGGATTTCTTCTCGAAGAGCTTCCTCTTGATTGCGCCGTTCGCGATTGCGGTTGGCGATGGCTCGACTTGATTCTTGAAGGGCACGTTGTGCCTCAAGCGCTTGCGCTTCTCGTTGTTGTTGTTGAAGACGTTGAGCCTCGGCGTCTTGTTCTTCTTGGTGTAGACGCGCTCGTTCTTCTTCTTGGCGCCGAAGTCGTTGTCGTTCTTGAGCTTGAGCAAAAGCCACTTGGTTTGATTGAGGACGAGGGACTTGCTCATCGTCTTGCTCTTGTGAATGCTTGTCATGTAGCGGGTTGCGAGGTGCATGACGGTCTTGATGCGCGGCTCGTCGAAGAATGGTCGAAGACGGTGTACTTGAGCCGGAGGAGGTGTCATCGGGGTGTCGACTCGAGCGGCTCCGTCTTGAGGAGGAAGAAGTGGAATGATGCCGGTTCCTCATCAAGGCGCGGATCTCGTCCATTCTTGCATCATTTTCTTGCTTGTGAGAGTCGAACTTGTCGTCGAAGTAGTCTCTTGTACGTTGCTCGGAGAGTCGCAAGTCGGTGGCAGGTTGTCGATGCGGTCGCTCATAGCTTGTTGCTCTTGGTGTAACGCCCTTTGAGCACCAAAGAGGTGGCTCTTTGTGACGAATGATGACATGTCGTCGCCGTTCTCGATGAGAGGTGGATTTGTAGAAGAACTTGGCCTATCCATCATACCAAGCAAAATGTAAGTGGTAGAAGGAAAAGAACGTGTACCAAATGTACCTTGACCGATGTTGAAGATGAATCAAGTTCACTCAAATGCGGACAATGAAATAGCACTGTTGGTACCAATTCTTGTCGGTTCTCACACCTACACAAGTAAAAGCTTATGGTGGAGCTTGGTTAGGATGGTGGCACAAAATTGATTGCAATCGTTAGTTTGACTCAAAGATGTTGAAAAAGATTCGCAAATTCGCAAATGTAACAAGTAGACCAAGTAAGTAATGGTACATGGAAACACACACGAAATAGATAAGTGGGATTGTGCAAACCAAAAGTGAGCCAAAATGTGGAATCCACGAAATGCTCTTGTTGCACAATACTAGAGAGACGCTAGCACGATTGCACAATAGGCGGATACGCAAACTTGTGCACAACCTACTAGACAAAAATGCTACGATCTCTATCCCAAGTATGCTATATGTATGATATTTCGGTGCTATGATCCAAGATGATCGGATATGACAATCTTAATGTGGTATGATGCTATGGTTCTCGCTTATAAGCTCTTTGCTTATCTTTCTCTTTTGCTTAAAAGCTTGGGTGGCTCTTCACTTTTGAGCTCTTTTCTCATGCAAAACTTCACGAACCAAGATAGCAATTGCGTATGCTATGACAACTTTGTGACACACAAGTTGATCTCAAGATATGCACCACTATGGTATGATATGTATGCTATGTTGTATGATCACTAATGTGCACAAGTCACGTTGCCGGCAATACTCAATGGCTAGTCTCGATGGGTAAGCAACGCAAAAGTAAGGCTATGTGGTTATCAATGTAATTGCGAGAGATGACAAAGATGTCGTCGAGGTTACCGTCCTTGACGATGATGAGCGGTGGTGATGTTGAAGTCGAACCATACCTATATAGCCGAAACACAATAGGACACGGGAACCACAACTCAAATTCTCAAAGACCAAAACAACAATGGTGGAAGCGAAAAGTCGAGGTGGATGGAAATGGTGAAACTCAGAGTGCTGAAATTGGCCTGAGCGGTAGTACCGCTCAGAAGGCCGGTTGTACCGCTTGTGGTACTCATCGGTGGTACCGCTCGGTGGGGCGGTTGTACCGCTCGTGTCGGGATTCGACACAGAACGAAATGGGTCGCGATTTTGGGGCGGAATTGGATGATTTCGGGGTCAAATTCAGGGGATTTCGTGGATGGAAAGAGGGGAAACTCGGGGGAATGCTAAATCCACTTGAAACCAAGCAAATCCATGGATCAAAATCAACAAAACATCATCAAACCAACAAATCACAAATTTTTTTGGGCTAGTTTTGGTGGGGATTTTCGAATTTAGGACGAAAACAACAGAATCAAGCTAGAAAACACGGGGTAGGGGCTCCAAAAACGTGATCAACGTGGCTCATGATACCAAGATGATGTAGGGCGGAACCCTAAGTGGTCGATCTTTCACGTTTGGAGGGATCCTACGGGGAATCACGAAGAACACGCGGAAGAACTCGAGGGAAGAAACACGGGGAGAACCAGAGAAAACGCTAAACCGACATAGAATCAATCACAAGAGTGCTAGATCACCGACAACATAGAGTAACATATGATCCACAATCAACAAAGGTAAGGATACAAAGGAACCGTTCTTCTCCTTACGGAGGCCTTGATGGTCTTCCCTAGAAAGGGGTCTTGAATCCGCTTGGGGGATCTTCTCCGAAGAGGTCCTGAGCTCCGAGGAGAAGTAGCCAAGTGGATGAGCAAGGCTCTCACACAAAATATGAGCTAAACCTATGCTGCCCTAATACGAAGCTAGGAGACAAGTATATATAGTGCTAAGCCATGAAGGGGTAAGTGCACTGCGCGCAGGCAGGCCGGTAGTACCAGTCATGGGGCCGGTAGTACCGCTGAGAGCTCCTGAGGGGCGGTAGTTCCGGTCGAGGAAGGCGGTACTACCGCTGGGGGTCGGGCGCTGGCTTCTGGAGGTTGGCGTCGAAGGCGCCAGCGGTTGTACCGGAGGATGGGGCGGTTGTTCCGGTCGCTGGGCAGAAACCGGTAGAACCGGTGCTGTACCGGCCTTGCACCGCTTGCTCACAGAAATAGCGGCCGGTTGTTGGGCGGTGGCTGGCCGGTTGTTCCGCCCGGGCGGTGGTTGGGCGGTTGTACCGGTCCTCCCAGACTGGGTGGAATGCCTCCTTGATCTTGATGTCCATCTTGCACCACTCCTTCTCCTTGGATGCTTTCATGGTACCTGAGCACACAAAGTGTCTCCGTTTGAGGTAGTAGCCATGTCTCAAATGGGTCAAAGGGAAATTCAACAAGGAGAGAGTTAACCTCGGATTGGATGGCACGTGCTCGGGCTCTTGTCATGGGTCCTCTTGGAGCAAGTGTGGTCGAAGTAGAGTCCATGGGGATGATGGAAGGATGCTCCGCATCACATGTCCTCTTTAAGTCTAGAGAGCCAAGAACTTGTGGATGGAGTAATTCCTCTGAAGTGCTTGTTGTTCCTTTCTTTCCAAATACTCCAAGCAGATTGTAGAAGGATTTCAACAAATAATGGCCTGTTCCAAGAGGTTTTGGCTGACTCCACCCAATCCAGCCTATTCCCTTGAGTAGATCCTTGCATTCCAAGCATGGCCCAACAATTTAAGCTAAAAGGGCATTCAAAGAAAAGGTGCTCCACCGTTTCATCCGTGCATGTTGGGCATAGCAAGCAGCCAAAAGTGTTGTCAATGTTGAAATGTCGTCGTTTGAGCATATTTCTGGTGTTTAGCCTGTCAGAGAGTAGTAACCATCCAAAAACTTTGATCTTCATAGTTGTTTTGGACTTCCACAACCATGAGTAGGCAGGGTGAGCTTGGATGTCTCTGAAGAAAAAATCTTAGAATTTGTTGGCTGCAAAGTGAGTGGATCCCCAGGTGTATGTCCAATCATCGTGTGTTGACTGACCATCCAGCTGAACGTCCAAGGTCAAGCTTTGTAGATCTCTGGTCTCAGCATGTGCTTGCGCAGATAGAGGTAGATGAAACGTTTCCTGGAGGCTGGCGGATCCTAGGAACGCGCGCAGAGAGATGTCTTCATCTTTGGCAAATGAGAAAGCGCGGGGATGAGTTTCGGCCAGGATTTCACCCAGCCACAAATCTTTCCAGAAAAGAGTGGCTGCTCCATTGCTCACATTAACCAGTGTGATGCCTCTATAAGTGGGCATGATCTTAGAGATGTCCCGCCACCAGAAGGAGCCACAAGGATCAGCAGCATGGGGTATCTTGGAAGTGTAATAATAGTTCCAAATTAACTCAACCCAGGGCAGGTCCCAATGGTTATAGAATTTATGAAGAAACTTGAGAAGTAGGGCCTCGTTCTGGATTTTCAGGTTTAAGACCCCCAGGCCACCACATTTCTTTGGTTTGCAGACCATGTCCCAAGCGGCCAGGGAAGTGCACTTGTCGCCCTGATCAGTTTTCTTTGTCCATAAACATTTGCGCGAATCTTATCGAGGAGTTCAATAATTCCTGCTGGGAGCTTAAGTGTGCACATAGCGAAGATTAAGAGTGAGGTAATGACCGAGTTGAGCAGAGATAACTTGCCACCATATGATATCATATTAAGAGTTGCAGAGAGTCTTCTTTCTAGTCGACAAACCATAGGCATAAGATCATGAATGGAGGGTTTAGTCGTCCCCATTGGTAGGCCGAGGTAGGTAAATGGCATCTTTCCCACCACACACCCAAAAATATTCGCCAAGTTGGTGTAAAGTTCTTCATCACAGTTGATCGGGACAAGTATGGATTTGTGGAAGTTAATTTTTAGGCCAATAGAGGTGGCGTAGTCAGACAGAATATTTTTGATAGTTGTAGCCTGGAGTGGACAAGCTGGCATTGCAAGAATCGTGTCGTCTGCATATTGAATTACCGGGTAATCTTTTTGTGTAGTGCACGGGAAGGGTAACTTGATTAGATCTTTGGCAAAAGCATCATTGATAGCAGCTTGCAACAAATCCGCGGCTAGGACAAAGATTAGGGGGGACAAAGGGTCACCTTGGCGGATGCCACTTTTGAAGTGAAATTGTCTTCCCGGTATGCCATTAAGGAGGACAACAGATTTTCCCAAGGCAAAGATACATTTAATCCAGCCAAGCCACTTGTCATTAAAGCCCATGTTTCGCATGATCTCAATCATTGCATCATGATCAATGGTGTTGAAGGCTTTAGCAAAATCTAGTTTGAGTAGAACAATTTCTTTCTTGGATGATTGGCACTGGTAGATGTACTCGAAGGCCCAAGCCAGGCAGTCTTGGATGTGCGCCCTTTAAGGAAACCATATTGGTTGCGGTGTACTATTTTAAGCACGATTCTTTGCAAACGGTTGGCCAGTAGCTTAGTAATTACCTTAAGACAACACTTAAGTAGTGTAATAGGCCTGTACTCATTAACTGTTGATGGCACATGAACTTTTGTAATGAGAGTGATTAGCCCTTCATTAATGCTCTCTAAGTTGAGGTTGCCCTCAAATAACTGATTGCAAAGCTTGTAGAAGTCGTCCTTGATCACCTCCCAGCAAGTTTTCAGAAATATGCCTATAAAACCGTCAGGACCCGGAGCACGGTCCGACGGCATCAATTTGATCACTTGGTCAATTTCCATCATTGTAAATGGTACTGTGAGTTCATCAAGGCCATCGATCTTTTTGATGAGTCTGGGCAAGTCAAATTTCATGTCGTGCTTGGTTTTCGTGCCAAGTCTCTCTTTGAAAGTCTGAAATATAATGGCTTATTTGCTTGCATGATCCTCTGCACAGAAGCCAGAGTCTGTCGTGAGGGAGGCTATGTTATTTCTGCGATATCGTTTTGACACCATTGCTTGGAAAAATTTGAAGTTTTCATCGCTGAATTGAACCCAACGAATCGTGCAACGTTTCTTCCAGTATTGCCTTTGGTAGGACAAGAGTCTCAATAAATGCTTCTTGAGAATTGTTCTGAAATTTGCTTCCGGTGTCGTGAGAGGCCTCCTGTTTTCCAAACCATCAATTTCTAGTAGGGCCCTGTTAGTGTTTTCAATAGCAATGGATAAGTTAGAAATGTTCTTACTCCAACGTTTGAGTTCATGCCTAAGGTGCTTGAGCTTTTTGCAGAGATTTGATGCCATGTTCGGAGAGTTAGCAGGTATGGCCCAAGCCCCTTTGACAGTTTCAAGAAACCCCGGGTGATGGATCCAGTAGGATTGAAATCTGAACATCTTGGAGCGTGGGATTTTTGTTTCAATATTGATGACACAGGGAATGTGATCGGAGACCGGTCTGCCAAGAGGTTTAACAATGGTATTTGGGTATGAGCTGGTCCAATGATTACTAGTGAAGAACCAGTCAATTTGCTCTAGGAGGGGATCAATTTGCATATTACTCCATGTGTAAGTTCTTCCCTTGATGGACAGTTCAATTAAGGCCTATGATCTAATGAAATCATTAAAAGTTATCATGTCTCCAAAGTGGCCACCTGGTTTGTTGCGATTGTCAGGACCTCTAATGAAATTAAAATCCCCGCATAATAGCCAATCTTCATTAGCAGGTATATCAAGTGAGAATAGCCAGGCAATGAAATTATTTCTGGGGTCACCTTGACAAGGCTCGTACACATTAACTAAGGTCCAAGACTGCGCCGACTGGGTAGAGTGAAAACGAGTTACCAGTGCAAAGTCTTCAGAGGCCACTGTAGTAGCCGAGAAAACATCACTGTTCCAAATGGTGGCGATACCTCCTGACGCTCCCCGGGAGGGGACAAAATCAAATTTATCAAATCTTCATGGGCAACAGGATTTAATGAAAGCATTATCAAAGGACGATTTTTTTCATTTCCTGCAAGCAAACAACCGCGCAACCACTAGAGTTGATCACATTAGAAAGAGCTAATTGTTTGGCTTCAGAGTTTAGCCCACGTACATTCCAACAAAGAACGTTCCAACTAACCAAAAGAGGCATTAAAAAGATAAAGAAGGAGATCAGGCCGCATCAGAAGATGGCCCTGCGTCCTTGCAAGCTAGGAGCTCCTCCTGCGAGAGTTCAGCGGCTGGGATTCCACACATAGCAGTGCCAATATGCTGAATGACTGGGATCGGGGTGGGGGTGGCAGTTCTGCTTCATCAGTAAGTTCAGTTATGGTGATGGCAGTTGCAGCAGAAGGAACGACCCGGGGTTTTACCTTTGAAGCTCTACTCTTAGTGTCTGAGAGTGATGGCACTTTAAAGCCATCATACTTGTTCTTGCGAGTGCTCCGACGCAGATTAACGGAGGATTCAGGAACAGGAGCCTTCCCATGACGAGCAACCACCGCAGGCACTTGGATATGCAAGTTGACAGAAGCAGCATTAATAGTCCCAGCAGGCACCTGGGCAGGCAGATCATCAGAAGCAGCAAGACCAATGGGGTCAGGCAATTGCACCAAGGAAATCTCAGGGGGGACCGTGTTCTCCAACAAGGGATTCAGAGTAGTGGCGATCATGGAGGCTGAATCTCCATCATTCTCAGACAGAGAGAGATCAGTTTCCATGGGCATCTGCTCAACAATAGCATCAGTGGAGTTGTGCAATATTATGGTCTTGGTGGCTTCAGTAACAGTTAGCATTCCCTCCTCTTCAATAATTGCCACCCGAAACTCCACTCGAGCATCTCTAAGACCAACCAGAGCTCCATGGGCCATATGCTGCAATTATAGGCATGATTGCAGACCTTAAGAAGGTGTTGAGTCTGACAATGGGAACACCTTCATTAATCATCATCGAGCTGACTATATTACCATGGGCAGTCATAGAAAGCTGCAAACCAACATCAGAAAGGGAGATCTAAATGTCCAAAACTTTATGCTGAGAGGCCGGACTAGAGACAACAGTACTTGCAGGTGCATCAGAACTTTCCCCCATAACAAGATTGTTGAAGATGTTACTTGGCACCAAGATATAACTGTCAGAGATTGTGGCACTAGAATCTGAACTGTCATAAGCTGAAATGGAATCATTCCAAGCAGTCCCTGGGCTATCCTAGAGATTATTAGCAGGTAAAATCCCATCTTGCACTTGCATACCCTCTGCCGTCAGCCAAGCCTGAAAGTTATACAGTGCAGGCGGCGGCGAAGGTGGCCATGCACCCCATCCCGCTGGGAAGTGAACATCATGACCCTGAGGAGCATTGTGTTGAGGAGAGGCATCAGGCGTGTTTGGCGTGGCGTTCTGGGCCAGCCAATTGTGCAGCTGGGCTTGGTACATTTGTTCAGCAGTGAGAGTGTCACCAAATAGGGGATGGGGAATCCCATCAGCAGGAGGTGGTTCAATGTCCGCCGGCGGCACATCCGGGATATGGGCATTCCAATCACTATTGCGCAGAATCGTGATGCAAACAGTCCAGCAATGGTGCTCACCACCCAGCTGATGCATAACGAAGCTTTTTGGGACCCGACACAAGCTAAGAACTCTGGCTTTGATCAGAACAAACTTCCTGTCCCCTCTAGGATTATTCCAAGTGATTAGTGCCCCAAATTTATCGACCGGCTTATGGATGTAGTGAGATGTTTGATAATCATGGGGAAATCCAATGTACAGTAGCCAGACTTGAGGCCCAAAGCTAGTTTGGCGCATATTGATAGCAGCATCATAAGGAACAAAGGAAACAACAGTGCCCTGGTTATCATCGTCCTCATCAAGCTCAAAAGTGGTACCCACCACAGTATCTCTAACGACATAATCCGCGAAACCAAAGCTGCCAATCCCAAGCGGGTAATCGTCTACTCCAGTGGGAAAGAAATTGGACTCGTGAAGCAAACCTTCAATGGTGTGGCGAAGCAGAGCTTTCTGATGGAAAGGGACGAAGCGGTTCACCTCTGCAATGGCCAAGAAATCATGTCGGAGCGGCGGCACCGGACTGACCACCATCTCATCTCTGACCAGGCAATCTTCAGGACCAAGCTCGATGGTCATCCCGTGCGGGGGGTAGGGGACGACATTAACTGAAAAGTTCGCCATGGGAGAGCTTGGTGGAGGAGCAGGGGGTGGGATCGATGGAGTGACAGGTGACAGAGGGAGGCGTATCGGCAGGGGTATTTTGCCTCTTGGGAACCCAAACGCGAGGGCCTTGCCTCCGCTTGACCCAGCAGGATGTCACCACGTGTCCTTGGTCACCACACGATCGGCATCGGACGGTTTTACTATGTTTGCTGCTCTCCATGGCAACCTGGTGGTTGAGGGGAAGTGTATCATTAAAATCCGCCAGGTTGATTGGATGCCGCTAATCGATATTGACTGGGATTGACTGAGATAAGTTACCATTATTATTTTGAAACGAATCCGTCGAAATTGATCTGTCCAGGCCCTCAGACGGCATTAGATCAGAATCCTGGAAAGTCCGGAAATTCTCGGGCCGTCCAGCAAGCCCAGATTTGGGAGCCCATTTCAAACGAGGCACCTGGGCTCTGAAGCAATCTCCAGAAAAATGGCCGAGCCAGCCACAAGCAAGACAAAACTTAAGGCCCGGGCAATGAAAATAAGTGTGCTTCAGAGAGTTGCACGTTGGACAATGTAACTTAATAGGATCAACATCCACCGGTTGATTGCATTGAATAGTTCGATCATCCTCAAGTCATCCAGGTACAATGGGCTCACAATGGCAGGATGATTCAGAGCAAGTGTCACACAGTTGCGTCAGACAATTGTCAAACAAATGACCTCTGATATCGCAGGTTGTACAAATTTGTAACCGCTTGTAAATGTATTCCAGTGACGGCGTTGACTTGATATTCCAAATGGTAGCAATATGCGTAGAAGAATACCCAAATCGCAATTGGTCCAAAATGTAAAGTATCATGAAAGTTGGTAGGGAATCCCAGTAATTTTGCTTAAAAGACTAACCTTCGAATCGCATCATATCCAGGGTGGATTGGTCACCCAAGCCACAATTAATTGTGCCCAAACATAATTTATCTGGCAATAAATGATGAATGTCCATAGATTCCGCAAAGTCATTAAACTGATTGGGCAGAGGCATATCCCCAAAGGAAATATCGGCAGCAGATATAGGGTCATTATTAGCATTAATGTCATTAACTGCCAGTACCGTGTTGCCAAAAATATGATTGGTCACCGGAATGACAGAGGTGATCGCCGGCGGCTCGGATTCCGGCAGGTCTCAAAAGCACGTACTAGGCTCCTGGCCATGCAAATTATGTAGAGAAGCAGAATTCCAATGGCTATGTGTACGTAAAAAATCCAGATTAGACCTGATAGCCACTTGGGTACGGATTGAAATCTATTGGGCAGTCTCATCAGATTGCCAGAAATTATCGAAGTGGCTGACACCATGATCCTTGGCTCGAAAGAGTTGAAAATTACATATGAAGTCTGGCCAGATGCGATCCTTAAGGTGGTAGATGAAGTGGCCAACCTTGTTAGATGCCACAGAGAAGCGATATCTTCGTTCGCTTAGTGTGTGCACATTGAGGCGAGAGGGTAAGCCTCCAACGCAACATTGCAACACTAAGCCAACCGATTCTTCGGATAGGACAAAAGATGCCGACGAGAAGTAGACGACCAAGAAAAACTCCTTGGTCCCATTGGCAGGGGAGAAATGAACCGTGGATCAAAAACACCGACGCACCTGGTCCGCGACCGCTAGGCCGGGGTTGAAGTCCCAATGTAGAAGACCCTCCATTGAAGCCGCCGGCGAAGATCTCCATTAGGGTAGTGGGCGAGCAGGTGGAGAGGAGAGGAGAGCCATCTTGATTGGATCTCGTGGTTCTGGACTCTACCACCACCTAGGCATTGGTATGTCGCCTCCGGAGGCACAGGTTTGAAGCATGTGCAGTCACGTCTGCAGATCAGCTAGCCATAGTTGAGGCTCTAGAGGTATGTGCGTGCATGCACATGTGTGGATCCTATGAAGGCATTGCTATGCCGCCTCTGAAGGCACGGGTTTGAAGCATGTGCAGTCAGGTTTGTGTATCAGCTAGCCATGGTTGAGGCTCTAGAGGTATGTGTGTGCATGCACATGTGTGTATTGTCTGGAGGCATGGGGCCTTGTCGCATGCGGAGGCACGAGTATGAAGCATGTGCAGTCACATGTGCGTAGTAGCTAGCCACGGTTGAGGCGCTCTTGGTATGTGTGTGTGTGTGTGTGTGGATATTGTCCGGGGGCATGGTCACGCAGGCTTTGGAGGCACATGGCCATGTCGCCTCTGGAGCCACGGGTCGGTGGTCTCTAGAGTCATGGATAGGAGTTCGTTTTGGGAGTCACTGATGTCGTTCAAATAAAAAGAGGCACTGTTGTTTATAGTGTACTGGCACTCTCGGATGATGTTCTCTTTTCAACATGAACACGCAATTTGTAACTACACTACATACAAATATGAGTCATTGATAAACTATTTTGTCACGTCTTGATGGAATTAGCCTCGCTGGCTAAATCAAAAGTTTTAGTCTTCATTTTTGTTGAAGATCTTGCTAATCTCGTCACCCATTTCATTAGCTTTGATTTGATTCATCTTGCTACGTAAAAGAATGTACATTGTCTCTGCCCTCTAGTCTTCGACTTCATACTGTGAGATTTTGCCGAGAAGAGAAGTATATTATTAG
>NC_041391.1:464313871-464366368 GCF_002162155.2 Triticum dicoccoides | reverse complement strand
CAAGAACAGAAGATTTTCATTGAAGACTTACTATCAAATCTTCGATGCCTTTGATGAACTTTTCACCATTGTAGAGGAATGCAAGCTTTAAAACAGCAAATGGTGATTCACCCTTTTCTACCACTGGAACATCTTGCATGGTATGAATCTGCCATCTTGTATTCTTTGGATTCATTGTTTGTCCAAGTATGATGTTGAAGGCTTCTTTAATCCTAGGTACATGAGAATTGCATTTTGTAATTTTTTTTAATATTGCAACTTGTAAAACTGAAAATATTGTTATGTATAAATGCTTACAATTGCCAACTTATGAACATGATATTTCTAAAACTGTGTTTCTCTTTCTTTTTCAGCATCTTCGTATTCCTGAAGAACTCATTCTGCTTCAAGTAAATCCAATTGATCCATGTCTATATTTTCTTTCTCAAATTCCTCTGGAGTCGCTTCTCGAGGATCAATAATGTGAACTTTGTGTTTATATTTGTCCAGCATATATAGTACGTAGCGGCCATCCTTCTCCATTGGAATGAATATCTGCATACAAAATAGTTGTTGCTTACATGATAGTTTAATATAAAGTAATTTGATAGAACACATATTTTGTGATTTTGTCGTGGAGGAAAGGATGTTACCATGTTTGCTATTGAGAGCTTTTTCCGTTGATGTTCTTTGAGATACATGGGAACCAGCTGATTCTTTGTTTTTTGCAATTCACTTTTAAACTTTCCAATAGTTTTGTGTTTCTTTAAATCCAGTATATGCTGCAAACAATAATTACAATAAAAAATTGTCAGAAAAACCAGATGTGTAACAATATGAAAAGAGTAGGTGTTGCAATATAGACAAGATTTTGCTTTTTAAAAATTTACCTCTGCAAAGTTTGGGCCTAATATTACTTTGTCACTCTCTTTTGAATCTTGTGTGCTTTCCCAGATTTCTGCTATATCATCGAGCACCCTCTTTTCCATATGATGTGGTATGTTCGTCTGTGCTGGTCTTGGACCAAATACTGCCTTCAGTTGGGCTCCAGTAAGTTGCGTGCTTTCACTCTCTCTACGGGTGCACCTAAATATAGTTTTTCTGCGATAGGGAGATAAAATAATTTTGGAGGTCAGTGAGAAACAGATTTTTACATTATTTTTGGCCTCGGTCCAAATATTTTGAGGTGCAATAGAAAACAACTCACTTTTTGAATTCCTCCTGCCAACTGTCGCTCATGACTATTTGGAAGAGATTGTACACCTCGTTCGTGTGTTGGAAGCGATGTGAATGTTTTGGGTATGGATTGGTTCTTCATCCTTTTTTCATTTTTGTGGCATCTGTTTCTGTGAGCAGAAGCAAGTATGTAATATGTAAGCTCTCGTGATACCAAATACATTGGTCAACCATGGGATGGGTAGGTCATTACAAAAAAAAAGATAACCAAAAACAATTTTCTTACCTTTGATGGTGGAAAAGAACTTTGAAGTTTCTGGTTTGAATTCTTTGATTCTTCCAGGTAGTTTCTCGCAATTTACTTGGTTTGTTTCACCAAATATGGCTGTAAAAAGGAACTCTGGTTTCCACTCGACATCTACCTTGCTATCCTGCATGAAGGTCATCGGATATTCTTTTATTTTTATTTGATGAGATAATTGAAGTATTCAAGGAGTGCTGCTTCTAAAATAAAATTGTTGCTCTCATACTATTCACTTACATGGAACTCCTCATCATCTTTTGTGAGATCAATGTCATTCCAGTATTTTGCAAATTGAACCATGAAGTGTCCGCATTGGGTACCCTGCTATTTTGGCACGCAAACTCTGTTAGGTGTTTCTGCTATCCTCGACCAGTTTGGTTCATTGTTGGCTCGTAGTTCCGCTTCACCGTAATGCTTCTTCATGAGTGCATGCATCCTTTTAATCTGTGATTACGGTTTGGTTTTATTGTTGGATTTTGCTATTAAGAAAGGGAATGCAAGAATTTGAAAACCAATTAGAAAACCAAGGTTGAGTTAACGTACCAGTTCTGGGTGATCCTTATGGTGTTTTTTCAATATCTTTTTTCCTCTTCGTGTCTGTAATTCAGTGAGTCAAGTATGTCGATGGAGCTCGTGTACTTGTTGAGTACGTACAATGTGAAGTGTTTAGCTGTGTTGTGAGGTATCATAATCTGCGGTGTTTGGAGATAGAGCGAGTTAAAGTTCATTCTTGTCAGGAGAATTAAATGACATGTAAATGTGCAATCTATAGGAAGAATGAATTATGTTTGTATATTTCTATTAACGTACCATCTTTTTTGTTAAAAGTTCCTTCCCTCTTACAAGGGGTACAAACTGTTTCAGTGCTTTGTCCTCATTGAATTCTGCTAGTCCTCCTTCTTCTCCAGTATTAACACCGAGCACAATCTGCGACAAAAAAGTTTTCTACTATTTAGTTCAAACTTGTAATCACTGAAATGATGCAAGTGTTTTTGTCCAATTGTACTTCATACGTTTGTAAATTCTACGGGGAGTATCGCTTTATTGGTTGTGTTGTATTGTTGCTGCTCTGCCCATTCTTCGAACAATGCGTTTGCGATGGAGCCCTCCATCTGTCCACCACCTCCTTTTTGTAGCTGTTGCATCATTTGTTCTCCTGTAATCCAATCGTGTCGCTTCGAGCTAATATATACCTTTAGTTTGCAAGCAGAAAAAGTTTATACATTAGTTAGCTGGCTTTAAAAGGAGCAACATTTCTTTGTTTTTTTGTTGTGACAAGAGAAAGTACTTTCCGCATTCTTTCTATCCTTCTTCGCTGAATAGGTATTCATGAAGTGCTTTGGCTTTATTCATAAATTTGAAATCTACTAGGACAAATGTAGGAATCATGCTTTTTCCATGGAGCCTGCTTGAAGGCTTTACCGGCCTCTTCTTGACCGAGATTTTCTTGTCTGAGCTGTTCTCAAATGATTGAGGCATTGAATGTTCTCCTGATTCTTGCTGCAAGATTGTCAGATATGGCGTGGCATTTTTTTTTGAATTCATAGCTTTCATGGTCAACCAACCATGTTTTAATTAAACTGAATTCATAGCCCATCTGTAAAAGCTCATGGTATTCCTGTTGTTGGAGCGGGTTAAGACTTAAAAGTAATTCATCAACTTCTTGATGCTTTTTTCTTGTTTTGGGTTTTAGGAAGTCTAAAGAGATGGTGCTCGAGGTGTCTTGCTAATTGCTTGCCAAGCCTGTTTCTTCTTGAAGAAGAACATGTTGTTTCTTTTGCTTGGAAACCTGTTCTTGTGTATTTGGTACGTCGTTGCTTCTGTCATCCTCTTTTAAAGCAGTTCATGTTTGTTCAAGTTGCTCTATGCTCGGGATATTGCTATTGATATTTTGCTCATTAGTGGTATCCGTTTCCTCTTCAGGATGGTGTGGTATCTTGTCGTCTAGTGGTGGTTGATCTGGTTCTATTGGTGGATCCTTTTCTTCATGGTCAATAACTTCATGCTCTTGTGTGGTTGTCGCATGCATAATATGCTCCTTTGGCTCGGGATTTGGCGGAAATTCTTCTAGTATGCAATATTCTGCCTATTGCATTTCATTGTCTCCCATATCGACTTCATACTTCAGCATATCTGTTAGAATCAAAAAATAATAATTTAAAAAAAACTTATTACTACTTGTAGTGTGACAAAATTTCAAGGTTTTGTTTCTGAAAAGGTTAACCTGTTGTACACTTGATTAATGACAGTGTGGTATTGCCTCTGTGTTGACTGATTAGTTGATATAGAATTTTTTTCCTCAACTTTGGTACTTGTTTTGGCTAAGGTCGCTACTGTTTCATCTTTGGAGTAGTGCTTCAGGTTCATGTACATATAGAATGCACAGTCCCTTCTACATGTAGAGGAATGGTACTAGTAAAATTGTTGCATTTGAGAAACAGAAAAAAGAGAAATGTTAGAGCAATGGTAGTAGTAATTGTTGCATTGAAAAAACAAAAAAAACAGAATTATTTGAGAATGGTAGTAGTGAAAAAAAGAAAGAATATAAATGTTGGAAGTGCTTACGTGTCTTCTCCTTGAAGTGGCACTTGTAGTTTGACCTTTTTGGAATGGTCGATGCTTCTTTGTGAAAGCTGGAGCTCTGTACTTACGTGCTTCCATATTTTCATTAATTTGCTGGTTATATTGTTGAAGAATTCTATTGTGCCTGGATATGCAGTTAAAGAGCATGTTAACTGTAATGGTGAAGTAATGACTTATAGTTTCGTCTTTCTCGAACCCACGCAACTAGCATGGTAGAAGGAACTCCAAAACACAAAATAAAAAGAAAACATTTGGAAATCTTCTTAGATTTAGAAACATAAAATTAAAAGAGAATTTTGCATAACATATGCAATTGTATTTTTGTTTTTGTAATAGTTGATCTGCTTACCATGTTATAATCTTGCAGTTTTTCTTCTTCTTCGATGTTGAAAAATGCTCTAAGCCCGGCAGGTAGTATTTTTTTCTAATATGTTCTTGATCATTATTTTTGTAGCACATTGGATCTTCGTCGTGGGCTTCCTTTATTGAGTGCTACTTGTTTTGTCATAGATACACAAAGGGAATTTGTTAGTTCAATTATAGGGGAAGTTTATATATTTATAAAGTCATATTTATCGTTTTAAACGTGATTCTTTTGCCGTGATCTTTACTTATAGTGTTGCTTAACGAAAAAATATTTCTCCTTGTGCCATTGAGTTGTTTTCTCAATATCGTTAGCATGGGCTCGATTGCTTCGCTGCTCACTGGTTTACCGACCTTGAAGCTTTCGGCAACATGGCCTAGATTGACATCAAACCTGTCCGTTATAATGAAAAGCTCATCCCTGCAAAGTATATTTACAAAAATGTTTTAGTTTACACATGATAAAGTTAAAATGATCGCATGTAAGAATGTGTTGTGTGTTAGTTGCATGAACTTACCTTTCGTTCTTTGTCCATGGCTTGCATACAACATTGTACAGGTCTTCGATGGCTTTGTTGATGGAATCACTGTGTTTGCCCCCTTTCTCCGTTGTGAATGTGATGATTTTCAAATTAATATAAATAATTTCAAGTCACAAGATAGCAATTAAGTTTCTATTGTCTTACCTGCTTCGATGCTAGAAGATATGTCCTGTCCGATGTTGTTCCTTTCTTGTTCTCGTTCTGCTTCTTGCGGCATGTTATGTTCTCCTTTTTGCGTTGTACCCTTTGGTACAGTTTCTGCTCCATCCTCATTTGAGACGTCTGTGCTTTTCTTAGCATCATGTTTTTGCTTGTCAACAGTCACGTCTTGCTTGTGGTCTTTTCCATATTGTTTTTCAGTCTCGACCTGGTTAGCACAATACTCTTTGATAGGGGAATCGCCATCGTACGACGTTGTAGGGTTTTCTTCGATAGTTTCTGGTTCTTTCTCTGGAACAATTTGTGTGTTTTCTTCATTGGTTGTATCTCGGTGGTTCCCTTCATCGTGTTTCTGCGTTATCATTGAAAAAATATTGAAATAATTTAACTTTGCTACTTTATTTTAATTATAGCAGCTGTTATAGGAAAAATAGTGAATCGTTCGGTGCGTGTTTTGAGCTATTTTGATTGTGATTAAGTTGTAATTTTGTAGAAACATATTCTACAACTTCACCTGTTGAGCTATCGTTGCTGCTGCGGACTGTTCCACCCATTCTTCGTTGAGTGGAGTTTCTTAGGGATCCTCTTGTTCTTTATTTTGGTGTTCATCGTCACTGTCATCGTTTTTGTCTTGTAGCTGTTCAATCATAAAGGTGGCTAAGTTGCAGTGCATTTGAGTTTTCATGGAGCTACTTTATATTTTCGTAGAATAAGCTTACGTAACTTTACTTCCTTAGTCGTTGCTGCTTCTGTTGTCTCTGCTATTGTTCTCGTTGCTGCTACTAACTGTTCTGCCTGTTCTTCGTTGAGTGGAGGTTTTTGGGCATCTTCTTATTCTTTCTTTTCGAGTTCATTGCCGCTGTCGTTGTTTTTGTCTTGTAGCTTTTGAAACATAGAGGTGCCTAAGTGGGAGTGCATTTGAGGTTCCACGGAGTTGTTTTATACTTTCACATGAGCAGCTTATGTAACTTTACCTTTTCAGTCGTTGTCGCTACTTCCGTCTCTGCTACCTGTTTTTCGGTGAGTGAATATTTTGGGGCTTGGTCTTGAGTGACGTTGATGTCTACTGTTTGAGGAACATCTTGCCCTTCTTAAGTGGCCTCCTCTTGCTCATTGGCCTCTTCTGTTTGTGATGAAAGGAAAATAGTGAAATGTCAAATGCGTATTTTTGAACTATAAGATTGTGAATTGGTATTATGTGTTTTCACCTCTCTATTTGTTGTTGTTACTGCTGATTTTTCTACGTGTTATTCATTGAGTGGTGGTTTTGGGTCCTTCTCGTGCTCTTCATTTTGCTGTTCATCGTCACTGTCCTTGTTTTATTCTTGCAGCTATTCAAACGTAGAGGTGGCAAAGTGAGAGTGCATTTGAGTGAACACATATGTGGTAGGTGGGAGTTTATTTGAGTGTGCACGCAACAATTTTATAATTTCATAGTTGCAGGTTACGTAACTTTACCTTTTCAATTGTTGACGTTGCTGCCGTCTCTGGTACATGTTGTTCGGTGAGTGAATTTTTTGTGGCTTGGTCTTCAATGGTATTGTTGTCTACCATTTGAAGAACATGTTTCGCTTGTTCATTGGGCTGCTCTGGTTGTGTTTGATGGTCTTGATTGTTGGTGCTCTCTTGAGCTTCTTGTTCCTGTTCCAACACAAACAATAATTAAATTATTTTGGATTTTGTATGGCATTACTTTCTTTTGCTTCCTTTTCCTGTTTAATAAACATTGAAATTATAGATTCAACTTCAGTTGTGTCTGAGCTACATCATACTCTATGCGTTCCATATTACTTATCACTGATTTAGTACAACTTTGTACTAAATCAGGTACAAGGATATGGAATGGAGGGAGTACATGTGAACGCTGCAACATTTTTTTTTGCCATAGAAACAGGCTTTGTAACCTCACCTCTTCAGACATTGTTGTTTGAAGTTCTGTGTGTTTTCGAGTTTCCTTTGGTTGTGCTGATTCTTGATCTTCGAAATCTACATACTCGTTTGTTTCCTGCATTTGTTCAGAGAAAAGGGTGAGTCGTCCCTTATAATCCTTGTATTGCGGTGGTGGGGTGTATTAGGTAGTTCAGACATCATAAATGTTTTGAAAAGGGGTTGCTGTTGTTGTTGAATTTTTACCTCTGTGTTGATGACTGGGTTATTCATGGATGTGTCGACTGTTTCTTTGTCAGGTATAACAGTCTCGAGTTTCTCATCGTTTGTGGTGTCTTTGTCTTTCTCCTCTGTATTCGTGATGGTGATCTGCATTGTTGTGGCACTGGAAATCTCTTGTACACAAACTTCACGTTCTGTGACGCCTTCATCTATTTGAGGTTCACCATGGGGTTCAAGTTCAACACGGGTTGTCTCTTGCTCTTGCAGTGCTTGTGATACCTGGAGATCAAATAATATGAGTTTGCAGTCATTTTCTTGCTGCCCTTACGAGTTTCGGTGTGGGTGTAGTGGGTTGTGGAAGTTTACCTCCTCTTTGTTGTTTTCTTCTTATTTGTCCTGTGTGATGCTAACGGTTGATTGTGGGTCAGCTTCTTGCGCTTGGTTGCCGGGACTGCTGACTTGATTGTTGTCCAGCCAAGCCTATATTTTGTTGGAGGTTTGTCAATTCACATATAACTCTATCTAGTTTTGAAAGCAAAAATGGATGTTCATACTGACGTGTTCACTGGTTCTATCGTCGATCGTATCTTGTACTTGTGTTGTTGTAGTTGTTATTGTAGCATTGTCTGTTGTGAGGATGCTTTGTTTGTTGCGTTCATTCTTTTTTGGGGGGTTGTTGACATCATCCTGCTGTTGGAGTTAATCTTGGCGTGGCGTGCTATTGGCATGTTGCTAAAAGCATTGAGACAGTTCTTTTCAGTTCAGGTATGAAAACAGGGCTTTGCTTTAGAGGGCGGATGGCATCATCCATTTATTTACCTATTTCTGCCGCTTTATCTTCTTCTTGTCAATTCCCATGTCCCTTGATTTTGTTCTTCTCTTCCTCTCTTCGTCTTCTTCTTCTTTCTTTCTTTTTCTCCTTTCTCCTGGTTCTGTTGTGGCTACGACTTCATTCGTGCGGTTGCCATCGACTAGTTTACTTGTGGCTACTGCATCTGCTTGCTCTAGCATTTACAGGGTCGCCTCGTCTGTTAGGTACCTTGTCGAAACTATGTCCTGAAATTCCCTGAGTTGTTCGACAACTTCAATCAGGGACACTGTTTGTTGCACGACTAAGTTCTTGTTTTTTTGATCCAATCTCTCCTCTTGTTCGCTGCATTGGTGTTCAACCCTGGTGGTTACTCCGGTAACCGTTTTGCTTCATCGAGCACTTTTTTCAACAATTTGTTTATCCTTTCGAATCTTTTTTCTGCTCCTCTGCTGGTGCTTGTGTTTGGTTCCCCGCTTCCACTCGTGCCGACACATGGTTCCCGCTGGCGCTTGGGTGGAGGTGGTAGCAGTTTGGTCATGTGCTGGTGTTTGTGTTGTCTATGATGCTCTCTTGGTATCTGTTGAATTGAAGATGAAGTTGATGCTGTGCTGGCATAGAAGATCATCTCTGCGGTTCCTTTCCATGTCTGCATCGTTTCGGTAGAATGGAGTTGATTAGAATGGAAACCGTTTTAAAAAAGGAATGACTGATTTATGTACAAAGAGCTATACCTGTATCTTGCCAAATTCATTGTCGTCCGGTCGTGCTTTTCCGTCCCTTTTCATGTCTGCTCTAGCTATTTTTGTTAGGTCACTCTCTTTGAGATGGTTTGCTCGTGGTAATGAGGTCTTGTCCATTGTCTTGGCGAGCTTCCGCATTTCCTTTGTGTCAGTTGGCAGCAGCAGGGAGTCGAGGTACATGATTACTGGTCCTTGTACCAAACCATTGAGGTGCTTTTTGTTCTTTTCTTCCTGAAGCAACGTCCTGTGCTTCTGCCATTTCTTGGCTCCTTCCTTAAAACTTTCGACCATTACCTCATAGAAATCCATCTTTGCCATTTCTTCATAGTCCATGTCCTTGACCATTATAACTTGTTGGCTGAAGATAGCGGCGCTTGACCCGCAGACAACATTGTGGAAAAAATAAGGAAACATATTTTAACTGATTTTATGTTTGATTCTTCGTTGTCTAGTTCCACCAATATTTCTAGCTTCTCGAATAGTTTTTTTGGCGTGAAATTTGGCTGTTTGAAGCCAAGGTCTGACATCAGTTCTATCATTAAAGGAATGCATTTCTGTGGCCTTGGTGCTGACTTTTGCGTGCCGTTTGGGTATCCAAAGACCTTGTGGATAGCTTCCCTGGTAACCTTGATTTTTTGTCTTCGGTAGCATCACCGAAGGTTATTGTCATGCTTTCTGTGTCCAGGTTGTCGTAGATGTGTGCTGCAAGTGGTCTGCAGATGGAGCCTGTTATTTTGCAGTTCTCTATGCTGCCAAATCCTGCCGTCCTAATATCTTGCCTGTGATGTTCTTTAAGTAATTTCCATGATTTCTTGACATGAGCGAATGCTGCCCCTGACTTGATTTGGCATTTGTCTTCGTCTGTTGCTTCCTCTTCTTCATCAACTGTTGGTGCTGCCAATTCTTTTCTGCTTGTCTTTCTCCTCTTTCTGTCCTTCTGGCTTGATTTGGGCTGTTTCAGAAAAAAGGGTTTTGTTAGAAAGGAACGTTAGATCTTGAGTGCTGAATAGTTGTATTCAAAATTATTACATAAGTGCGTTTTTACATCGTCGTCCTGTTCTGTGTCACTGTCGTGCTCTTCGGCATCCTCGCTGTCTGTAGGAATGAAATCTGCATCATGTTGTGTGTCATCATCGGCATCATCGGTATTTGAACCTTTGCTGTTAGTATCGTCTTGTTCTTCTTCTACCCTTTGTCATTTGTTTTTCTTCTTGCTTTCACCTTGTTTCTTCGTGGCGGTTGGTGCTGTTGGTGGGAGTACCATTAGAGGCAATGGCTGATGCTGCAAGGTACTAGTGTCGACATTGTTTTCAACATTGTCCTTTTGCTTTTGCCTTTTTGTTCCAGCAATAAAAATAGTGTTGGTATCTGATTTTCTCTCTTTTTGCTTGTTGCTAAATTTTACTCCTGATGAGCTTGGTGTAAGTTACCATTTCAGGTGCTTTGTTCTTCATGTTTTGTTGTGTGTCCTTTTGTGACGAATGAGGGGACATGCTGTGTGTGTCTGCGATTTCAATATCATCGTCTTCGTGTCCTGCATAATGACCAGGTAACAAAAAAAGGATATAGTTTTGTCGTAAAAAATTTGATACAGATTTAAAAAATATATCTTCCACGATTATGCATAAGGAATGTGAAACTCCCAAAGGGGATTTTTAGTTTCTTTTTTTACGTTAAAAAGGTTATTACTAGTGTTATCTATTGAGGTAAGCACGGGATGGAAAAAATATATTAATTGTGGTTATAAGTGCAGCTGGGGAAGTGAAGTTAGGGTGAATCATTTTCTAAAAGAAAAATGCACACTCCAGGTGATATTTCATAATGGCAAGAATATCATCAAGCAGAATTGAAGATTTACTGGGTAAGATAAACTATTTTTGAATTAAATATAAGATAGTGTGTGAAGATTTTTAAAGTTTTCTATAAATAAATATATATAAAGTGGTAGGTAGTTTTATTTGTAGAAATAATTAAGTTATTGTTGTCAAGGAGAGCAGTTAAGTTATTAATGTCTCTATATAGTTTTTGGTAGATCGACAGTCGACACTTTGCTCAAACCTTTGACAGGAGCTTGCTGTATTGCATGCTCTTCGGCAGGGTCTTCGTCAGTACTCTGCTAGATGTTAGCTTCTTTGTGAGGGTTTCTCATTGCTGCATAAAAAATGGCCAGGTGTTAGAAGCAGAGTTCAGTGTCACAGAAAAAAACTATGTGGTGTGAAAACAAATTTGTGTGGATAGAGGGGCATTGGTTGTTTCACCCTAGAAGCACAGGGTACATTTATTCTTTGTTCATGTTTTTTCACTCTAGAGGCACTTAATTTGAAAAACGGTTACAGTCAAGGGACAAAGGATGTAGAAAATCTTGTGTGGTTATCAGGTTTGACCTCTCAGGATGCTTGCGGGGTTTGGATCTACTGACGTATTCCAGTTAGTGATGTTGCAGGTATAGTATCTTTGAGCACTTATCGTCTGGCAAAAATTCTAAGGCGGAGAGTAGTAGCATTTCTATTAAATCTCATCTCTACGCTAGTTCAATTTGTTAGACAAAGTAATTTTGGGTATTGGAAAACTCCTTGGTAGCGGTGGCTAGGGTTGCTGTCCCTAGAAGTGAAAAAATTTCTACGATCTACCTGGTTGAATGGAATGGGATAGAATGATATTTACCTTCAATTACTTGTGTGGTGTTCTTCGCTTCCATCCACTTATTGTGTCATTGCTCTTTTTTTGTTGCTATTTCTGTCGCCACTGTTGAAGTCCTCACCGTTGATCGCTGCAACCAGCAGGGTTATTGGTGTTGTCGCGGGTAGTGTTTGGCTGTCTGTATGTCGGATTGGAGGGCGGTTGGTGAACGCGGTGGCGGTTGTCCGGTGACGTGAACTCGATTTCGAATTTGTGTTTGTGGGCAGATGGAAGGAGGACAACGTGCGGGAGTGATGAAGGTTTCAATATTTACGTTGTGAAAGGGGAAGCAAGATAGTAGAAGAGGGATGGAGAGATGGAAACCATCGAACCGTCTTTAATCTTCAACCGTTCATTTGAGCATCAAGATTTGTTCTCCTTGGCTTGGGTTTTTTTGTTTGCTATAGTATTATTATTTTTATTGTTGAGACTGGTAGTGCTGAAGTGGAGCCTCTCTACGGGCATGTGGATGCAGGCACACGAGGCACGAAAGTACAGGTTCTATAGGCACGTAGATGCAGGCACAGGAGGCACGGAAGTGAAGCTTGTAACAGTCAGTTAGAGAACCACGGGACATGCAAGTGTCACGTGAGGCACGTGGATGTAGGCATCGGCGGCACTGACATGAAGCCAACACAAGCACAGACTTGTGTCTTATCGAGGCATGGGTATCAACCATGTGGATGTATAGGAGTGTGGTGGCAGAGGCATGTGTTAGAATGCTCGGTTAAAGAGGCAAAGTTGTGAAGTCTCAGGAGAGACACGGGAGTGGCAATGGGACCATGTAAGAGTCACGACACATGTCACGTTAGGCACGTGGGTGCAGGCACGGAAGGCACAAAAAGTGAAGCCACCACAGGCACATATGTGTGTTTTGTCAAGTCACAGGTGTGCACCGTCTGGATGCACAAAAGTGTGGCGACAGAGGCATGGGACGGACTACTCGGTTAGAGAACCACGATTGTGAAGTCACATGGGTGTGGCACTACGGGGCACGTAAGAGTCGCGGCAAGTGTCACGTGAGGCACATGAATGGAGGCACAGCAGGCACGACATTCAAGGCAACGCAGGGACGGACTTGCAGCTTCTCGAGACACGGGGTATCAACCCTGTGGATGCACAAGAGTGTGGTGGCAGAGGCATGTGTCAGAATTCTCGGTTATAGAGGCATGGTTGTGAAGTCTCAACGGCCACGCGGGAGTGGCAATGGTACCACGTAAGAGTCATGACGCATGTCGCGTTAGGCACATGGGTGTAGGTACGGAAGGCACAGAAGTGAAGGCACCATAGGCACATACGTGCATGTTCTGGATGCACAAAAGTGTGGCGGCAGAGGCATGTGTCCGAATATTTGGTTAGAGAACCACGGTTGTGAAATCACGTGGGTATGGCACTACGGGGCACGTAAGAGTCACGACAAGTGTCACGTGCGGCATGTGGATGCCGACATAGGAGGCAAGACATTAAAGGCAACGCTGGCATGGACTTGGGGCTTCTTGAGGCATGGGGTATAAACCCCGTGGATGCACAAGGGTGTGGTGGCAGAGGCATGTGTCAGAATTCTCGGTTACAGAGGCACGATTGTGAAGCCTCAGGAGCCATTTGGGCATGGCATCGGGACCGTATAAGAGTCTCGGTGTATGTCACGTTAGGCACGTGGGTGCAGGCACGGAAGGCACTGAAGTGAAGGCACCACAGGCACGTACGTGCACGCTCTGGATGCACAAAAATGTGGTTGCAGAGTCATGGGTCCCACTATTCGGTTAGAGAACCACGGTTGTGAAGTCACGTGGGTGTGGCACGACGGGCCCTTAAAAGTCACGACAACTATCACGTGAGGCACGTGGATGTAGGCACATGAGGCACGACATTGAACGCACAGGAAGAACGGATGCAGGTATATGAGCCACTGAAGTAAAGCCACTGCAGTGATGGACATGAGGCACTTAACTTGAAAACAGTTATAATCAAGGGACAAGGGACATAGAAAATCTGGTGTAATTACCAAGTTTGAGCTCTCAGTATGCTCGCAATGTTTGAATTGTTTTGAGGTATTCTAGTTAGTGATATGGCAGGTATAGTACGTTTAAGCACATATCATGTGGTGAAAACTCCATAGCACGGAGTAGTAGCGTTTCTATTAAATCTCGTGTGTACGGTACTTCAATTTGTTAGACAAGTTGATTTTTGCTAGTGCAAAACTCGGCTGTTGAGGTGGCTAGGGTTGCTATCCCTGGAAATGGAGAAATCACTATGATCTACCTCGAGGAATGTAATGGGAAAGATTCATATTTACCTTTGATTTCTTGTGTTCGGGTTCTTGCCTCCATTGTTCTATTCTGTCCATTCCTCTTTTTTTGTTGTGATCTCCGCCGCCGGTGTTGAAGTCCTTGCTTCGTTGCCACCGGGTGGGTATTTTGTGTTGTTGGGCGCACCGTTTGACGGTGTGTATCTCGAAGTGGAGGGCGGTTGGCGAATCACAATGGTAGTTGTTTTGTGAGGGGATCTCTACTTTGAATTTGGGCCCGTGTGAAGAAGGGAGGAGGAGACCGTGTGTGAGCGCGGAATGTTTCGAGATTTACTGTGGAAGAGAGGAAGCAAGAGAGTAGTGGAGGTGGGAGAGATGGAAATGTTGGAACCGTCTGTAATCTTTGACGGTCGATTTTAGCATCAAGATTCGTGCCGCCTAGCTGTGGTTTTTTTTTGTTTGCTATAGCATCTTAATAGACGTGTGAGGCACGGAACACCAGGCTATACAGGCACCAATGTTGGAATTCTAGAGGCACTGGTATCAACTCTGTGGATGCACAAAATGTGTGGTGGCAGGGGCATGCATCCGAAGACTCACTCAGAGAGTCATGGTTGTGAAGTCTTTAGAGTTACGAGCGTGTGTCACCACGGGCACGTGAGAGTCATGGGTCGGGAAGTGTGGTAGTAGAGGCATGGATGCGAATACCTACTTGGAGAGTATTGGTTGTGGGTCCACATGTGTGAAGTCTCTACAACATTTGTCGTGTGGTAGCAGTGGCGTGCATCGGGAAAGGTGCATGCAGTTCAACATAGTAGCTAAACAAAGTGCACACTATCTATGTGTGCCAGTGCAGTATGTGCTTAAATGTCGTATATGCAAAAACATTTGTACATGCTTAAGCGGACGCTTTGACGGTTGCTTTTTCCCGGCAACCGCGAGCACTGCCACTGGGTGCTCGGCGGTTGCCCCGACGCACTGCAACGGCGAGCGCATGTCTACCGCCCCCACTACCACGACGAGGCCACGTCCAACTACCTCCTCCATGACCTAAACCTTGCCACAAAAAGGCAACTGTGTTTCCGTAGCCGCTCAATTCCGAAAACACCATTGCCTCTCCATCTCAACTAGCAACTCCCCACAATTTCTGTCTCAAGCCCGCCATCATTGGAGGAGGGTAATGACGGAGGAACCATCTGCCAAGCGTCCCCATGGTGAGACGTCCGACCAGAGCAGCGAGGTCGACGATGTTCAGGTCCCCGGTCAGAAGCACGACAAAAGGTACCTCAAGGAGGTTGACATCCACGGCAAGGAGAAGCTTGATGTCATATGCACCAGCAATCCAGACGAAGCCGACAAGATGATCAGAAGGATCATGAAGAGGGTCTGCGGCTTGTACCCTCAACACATCAGCGTTAATGTCGAGTACACCAGGGAAGACAAACCTCCGCAGAGGGCAGCGATTCTGCAGTTATGCATGGAGGAACTCTGTCTGGTATACCACATCACCGCGACAACAAGATGGTGAACCATCGTACAAATCCAACCTCTTCATGCTTGCGTTTAATTAGCTATGCACCCTGAAATTTGATTAAATTGGTTTATGGACTTGATGTACTAGTGGAGTTTCTGAAGTAGTTGTAGCAGAATAGATTTTGAACCTGACTCACCAGATTAGTTTATGAATTTGATGCACTAGATTAATTTATGAATTTGATGTACGACATTAATTTCTGAACTTGATGTTCTAGTGTAGTTTCTGTTCTAGTGTAGTTTCTGTTCTTGATGCTATAGTTCAGTTTCTTGAATTGATGTGGTAATGTCGTTAAGAAGCAGATAGGTCATTGACTCAAGTGTAAATACAAAAAGAATAATAACATGCTGTGCTTGTATTTAATTTCTAAACTTTGTATAGTAGTTTTTGAAAAAAAATTCATCCATGAATTATACTATATAAGCATGTACTTGATGGATCCACCTTCAATCTGTCATCCGCCTTGCAGGCCCAAGAGCCTGCGCCCGTTCCTGAAGGAGGACAGGTTCTACACCTTTGGCAGCTTCGGTATTGAAGGTGACTAAGAGATGCTGTGGAGATCTGGTTTGGAGATCAACCCCGACAAGTACATCGACATCCAGCACAAATGGATAGTTCTGTTCAAGGAAAGAAAGAGGTTCCACTCTTTGGCTGATGTTGCAGGCAGCGTGATCCACCCATTCTACAACAAGATGAAGAAATAGGTTGACAGGGATGAAGACCATAAACTGTGGGGGATCATCCCACTGCCAGATTACCTCATCGAGTATGCAGTGATAGATGCGTACGCCACCTACGAGTCATGGAAGATAATTGAAAACATCAGAGAAGGTCTGGAGAGTGCAAAAGAGGCAGAGAAGAACTATGATGATCCCTACTACGACTACTAGTGATGACAAAAATTTAGGAATCTGGCCATAGAGTTGCTTATTTTTCTGCTTGTCCTTTCTACTGTTTCAAGTTTGTAGTTTACTTGTGTTAGAATGAACCAATTTCTAATGTCATGTGTATCAAGTTAAGCAAGTTTGTTTATGTAAAGTTCTTAGTTTGTTTATGTGATTGAACAAGTTATTTAGCTTGCTTACTGTTATGTTTATTGAGCAATCATGTCGTTTTGAAGTAGTTATGTTGCTCTTCACTCTAAGTACAACAAAATACAAAGCAGTCTTGGGACGGTAAGTATAGTTTTGTTGTGCACATAAGCGCGGCTTCTCGAGGAGTGGCAATAGTGGCATGGGTCGGAATACACAGTTAGAGAGGCACATGCTTGCAGTCTCTAGAGCCACGGGCGTGTCTTACTACAGGGGCCAGAGGCATGGGAGTGAAGTGTCTACAGAAATGAAGGCACTATAAGCATCCAGAGGCATGTGGATGGAGTAGGAGAGGTGAGGTCCGATCCTCAGTTAGAAGGTCAGAGTTTGGAAGTGTGCAGAGCCAAGGGTGTGTGACACCATGGGGCATGTAAGAGTCATGTCAAGTGTCATGTGAGGCACCTGGATGTAGGTGCGGAAGGCACGGGAGTGAAGGTACCACATTTACGTGCTTGGGACTTGTTGATGCATAGGTATCAACCTTGTGGATGCACAAGAGTGTTGTGGCAGAGGCATGTGTCCGAATGCTCGGCTAGAGATGCACGGTTGTGACATCTGTGAAGCAACACGGGCGTGGTACCGTGACCATGTAAGAGTCACGGGGTGTGACACATTAGGCACATGGATGCAGGCACGAAAGTCATGGAAGTGAAGCCACAAGATTCACGGAAGTGGGGTTTCTGGAGGCCAACAGGTATCACCCCTGTGGATGCACGAAAGTGTGGTACCAGAGGGATGCTTACGAATACGCAGTTAGAGAGTCACGGTTTTCAAGCCTCTAGAGAGTCAGGCATGTCTGGCATCACGGGCACATAAGAGTCACTGCAGGGGGTGGATGGATTCGTGAGGCACCACTCTCAACCCTCTGGATGCATGGTGGTGTCGTAGCAGATGCATGCTTGCTGATACTGAAGTAGGGAGGCACCATTGTGGATGCATAGATGTGAAGTATCTAAAGGCACGAGTGGGTGGTACCACATGCATTGGTTCGAATACTCGTTTAGAGAGTCCGCCTGCACTCATGCCAGATGCACAGAGCATTGTAGGTTTGTGGCATCTGCACACGGTTGCACAGAGGCAAAACATCAAAGTTACGAGCGATGACGCGTGAGGAGTATGTAGAGTCATGACGCATGTCTATGGACGGACTTGTGGCTTCATGGGGCATGGTTATCAACCGTTTGGATTGACAGTTGTGAAGTGTCTAGTGGCACTAGCTTTTGTTCGAATACTCGGTTACAGAAGAAACAAGGAAGTACATTAATAAAAAGAGTCTGTTGCTTCATTATCACATTATCAGGTGCGGTTAAACTGTTTTCTGAGGTTTCCATGGATCTAGGCTCGTTCGGTTATCAACAACTTTTAGACTGCGATGTTCTCGAAGATCTTTCTAATCTCATCACCCATTGCGCTGGGTTTGATTTCATTCTGCTTGCTAAATAACAGCCTGCACATTTGTTCTGCTTTCCATTGTTCCGTGTCATCCTGTAAAAAGTTCAGCCAAACAAGGAGAAAAAGCACATCAAAATTAGTTCATGCAATTGTATGACATCTAGTAGATTTAGTGCGAGTTTTCAGTGAAAACTTACGTTGAAATTATCTATCTCTTCGACGAAGTCATTTCCATCAAAGAGATGCGCGAACCTTAGAAAAGCAAATGGAGTTTCACCTTTGTTTACCTTTGGAACGCCCTGTAAAAATGAACGTCCCATCTACCCTTTTCCTTTTCGAATTATTCACCGAGTAATACTTCGTATCACTACAAAAAAAATACACTTCCATGATGATACGTGTTTGTCATAGTAGGTCACGTTTTTTGTCATGCATGTACATCCATGGCAAATTTATGACAGAATCAAGATAGTCATACCTGTGCTGTTGTAGAAGTGTTCCATGACATTACCAAAATTATCATCACGGAAGTGTCCACTTCCATGACGATAAATCGCGCTTCACAGAAGTGCTTTCGTCAAGGGTGACCGACACATGGTATCCACCGTAACGGAACGCCGTTAAGCTATCAGGTCGGGTTTTGGATCCGATAACCCGTTAACAGCCTCGACCAATAGGGATTTTCCACGTGTAAAATCATCATTGGCTGGAGGAAACACGTGTCGGCTCATCGTTGGGACAGATGTCATCCACTCAATGGACACAAGGCGCCTATGATACATCGACACGTGGCACGGCCCAATAGTGGCCCATTCCTGTGAAAAGGCTGGCCCATTTGACTTGGTCAAAAGGTGGCGGGCCGGCCCATGGAAAGCCTGTTAATGGCCTATTCGCGTATAGCCCATTTACAGCCCGCTATCCCAAAGCCCGTTACGCCCTATACGAATTAGGCCCAGTAGCGTCATCTAGGCCATCCAATATGATTCCAGCCCGTTTTCACTTCTAGCCCATGTATGGCCCATGACGTCTTTCGGCCCATATGAGGCCCTTTGTAACTATTGCCCCATTAACGGCCAGTGTAGAAACTGGCCTGTAATGAATAGTGTATCACTTTACACCCAAAAACGGCCTGCGGTGAAACTGGGCCGTAATGAACAGTGTATCACTTTATACCCATTAACGACCTGTTATTCCATTGTGCCGTTTCCAGCCCAAGTTATCTTTCGGCCTTCTGAGGGCCCATTTATTCTTGGGCTCATTTGCACACTCGAGTACTTATGACCCGTTACTGTCATTTTCTACTTGTGGGCCAAATTCAGCCCGTCGTTACAGTCGGTCCGTTTGTGGACCGTTAATCTGTTGGGCCATTTTCATAGCATCACCAAATACGGCCTATTAACGGACCGTTATGGTCAGCCCATAAAACGTACGATTTCCATTAAAGGCCCGTCTACGGCCCATTAAAGGCCCGTCAATACCCATAAATGAGTCGGCCCTTACAAGGCCCGTGGATCCTATGAGACATAGAAGGACCATGGATCCTACGAGACGTAGAAGGCCCATGGATCCGACGGCCCACTAAAGGCCCATTGATCCAACGGCCCACTGAAGGCCCATAGAGCCGATGGCCCAATGAAGGCCCATGGGTCTGACGGCCGATTGAAGGCCCATGGATCCAACGGCCCGTACATGACCCATGGGAGCGTACGGCCCGTGAAGGGCCATGGTCGGGCGAGTTGGCCCCCGTTTGAACGATATAGCATATTCAAAGAATTATCCTACTCAATACTATCACCTCTAAAAAGCATACACTATACAACATAGAGATCAAGGCATAGAAAGGTAGAATAATCCTACACTATACAATAAAGAAATTACAGCCGATTATACCCACTAGGCATTATGGTTCGGCACAGGTGTTAATAAAGCATACACAAACAGCAAATTACATACACTGGGCAAATATAGCTCATACATCATGGACGCGCATCAACTTAACTCCATTTGAACTATAATAGATTGGCCGGATTCAGGTAGCACAAATTTCAGTCTGTAAAATCTCCAATTCCTTCATGGTTACCTCAGTGTCTTGTTTCATTTTTTTGACTCCTGCATCTAATACATGCATGTCCAGTCTCAACTTGTTGATTAAATGTTGACAATCATGTACACGTTGTCTTGCCACCTCTAGTTGATGCTCGAGAACATCAGCACATTCCAATTCCAATCCATAATCATTCGGTAACGGCCATGCCGCACTGCTCGCAGATCTTTGTGTTGATGTCACTTCATCCTGAAATGTTTCTGTAAGTACACATGACTAGGGCAAAAATATAGTTACAACAGTGAAGCGAGCAAGCCACTATTTTGTACTACATGGCAAAACAGGACTAACAATAATGTTACACGTCATGAAGCATAAGGAGGTGATATTTTAAAAATTATAAGAAAGATAGTCTGTGTAGCCTGCATACAGAAATCCCTCTTAGTTCACCAGAGGAGAATGATGTTGGGGCCCAATCGAAAACACAGACAAGTTACAAATTTAGATAGCACGTTGCGTATAAGCAAGGAGTTGGACATTCTGTATCTCAATTAAAGTCTTAGGGAGCATAATTAACAACAGAGGGTTTCATACAAACATACTACAGCAGGCAAAACTATGCAATCATTAGCGTAGTATAAACTAGATTGTGAGCCTCATGCAATAATATTTGGTTAATAGACTTCAAAGCTTCAGGCACACTTCGGCAAAGTAATTAAATGGTAAGGCCTTTAATTATGTCAACTAATAGTTATACAAGTACCAAACATTAGGCATGATTATTTGGGCATCTCATTAACTGAGGACAAATAAAGCAATTGAAAAGAGCAAATTAACTATGCCTGAAACAAACGAGGAATTGAACTGTTGAGTTGCATACAGTGACTTACCTTAGCAGGTTGAAGAGGCTCAGCGTAGCTCCTACTTCTCTTGCAAGGCTCCTTCCTAACATCTTGTACTTGGAAATACTCAATCTTATCTTCATTGGACCCCCTCTGCAAGGTGACACAAACTAGTTACTCATCTTCTTGGAAGATAAATATGCATACTTTCCAGTCTGTAAACACAAAAGGATGAGATTATAACAAAACAACACCACATAATGAAATATGCCGCATCTCTTGCACTTGCACACAATGAAATGAGCATTTACTATGTCTGCACTATGTAAAAACTAGGCATACCTTCGAACTGGATCTCCAGGTACTCTTGGAGAGCCTATTGTAGTGTACAGCCAAACCTTTATGTCACCTATGAGTTATACAAGGCCCCACTACAACAGCCCTTAGTGTTTAAATCGTTGACAAGCTCTGTTAGAGTGTTAGGTCAAGAACAACAAGTAATCAAAGCAAACAGTCCTAGTATGGCTGGCTGATGCAAACAAGCAATTGAACAGATGTGTGAGCAAATCTTACATATCAAGAAAAGAAACAAAGAAGGAGGCTTAAAGACCATCACTTGACTGACCAGATTTAAGGGGCATTTAAACATCATGTGCAACGTATGAACTAACATAAACATTGCATATTCCAGATTCTACGATGGAATGTACATGTATTAGGTTATGCCATGTATGATGATGCCTAAATGTACAGATAGCAGGCAGGAGTTATTCATCATTGCACGCACATTTGAATTGCAGGTTAAGGGCCAGTTCGATTCCGCCTTTTCAGGGCATATTGTCAAAATAAGCCATAAAAGATGTAAAGAAGTCATTTTTGAGTTATGGGCTTGGGCTTAACTAATTTCGCTTTGGAGGGGGGTGTTTCGGGTAGAACCTCACTAAACATTGAAGGGAAGGGGAATAGTGAAATGACTCTGTTGTCTGCCTATATTACACTCAAAATGCAACTGCTGATGCCTGTGTCACACCTGACCCTCAAGTAAAAACAAACACGCAAGCATTCATTGCCTGCCCGCTTGCATCTCCTCTCCCCTTTCCCTCTACCTCGATCCCCTGCCTGCAGCACTAGGGTTCCTCCAGCGAGCCGTCGCCACTGGTCCCATCTGGCCTGGTCCTCGACGATGCTATGTCCAGCTAGGCTACATGGCCGGCGGGTAGGGGCAAATCTCCCTGGCTGCTCCTCCCTCTTGCGACGCCCCTCATTCTCATGGTCTCCAGCAGCTGCTCCACTGTGGTTTGTTCAATGCACTACCTCGGCGGGCGTTGCACAACTATGGCTGATGCCACAATGCAGCAGAAGGCACCTTATTCCCCCTCCCCTCCTCCCAGGCCATGGCCTTGAGGTGCTGTTGAAGGATGAGCTCATCCAACAAGGTGAGGATCTCCTCTGATATTTTTCCAAATTTTCATTCTGATCAACTATACGATGAATTGCTATGAGCTGCTTCTGCTGCTGCTATATGATGCATTGCTATGAGCTGCTCCTGCTGCTGCTATATGATGAATTGATATGAGCTGCTGCTGCTATATGATGAGTTTCTATGAGCTGCTGCTTCTGCTATATGATTAATTGCTACGAGCTGCTGCTGCTATATGATGAGTTGCTATAAGCTGCTCCTGCTGCTGCTATATGATGAATTGCTATGAGCTGCTCCTGCTGCTGCTATATGATGAATTGCTATGAGCTGGTCCTACTGCTATTATATGATGAATTGCTATGAGCTGCTACTGGTATATGATGAATTGCAGACTGCTGCTACTGTATGATGAGTTGCTATGAGCTGCTGCTGCTGCTATATGATGCTTTCAGGTGGTGCTGCTATATGATAATAACCAGCCACTTGGACCATCAAATTTCAATAAATAATTGTTCTTCATTTAAATGTGGGTCATATGTTCTTCGTTTAAATTAGGTAATGAGATCTCTATGGAAAACATTGACCAAAGTAGATTGTGCCAAGTAGATGGTATCTTTGTATTTGCATTTTGAGCAAATAGTGATGGTCTGTTTTCCCATCATATTAATTACTGCACTGGGTTCAATTTGTGATGTTTGCAAGTCAAATTAATTTCCATATGGGCAGCAGAATTAAAAAAATATAATGCAATCTAGACTTTCCACTGATCATACCAAAGATAAGCTGAAAACCTAATGAAAAGAACTGGTTGGCTTATTACATGGAGCTTATATTCACAGGTGCTTATTTTCTTAGGATAACTCGTAATAACTGTCCCTAAGAAACTTGGCTAATTGAACTGGCATACAAATAACTGCAATGGAGGAGTGATGTACCATAGCACACTGTATAGGCTCACCGTTGCCTCTCCTTTTTTTGCGATGTTCCATGAAATTGCCAGATACATGTTGTACTTTTTCATTGTGTAACCCTATCTGCAAGTTGACACGGCTAATTTCAGACATCTCTACATGATACTACATTGCATATCCCTTGCGCATATTTAAACCACCAATTAACGATTGTGTGCGTACCATAAACTAGCCATGACTCTGTATGCTGGACTAGCAGGCACTCTAAGGGGGCCTAATGTAGTGCACTGGAATTCCTACATGTCACCTACGATTTTGTGTAATGTACTGCCCCTGTTCCTAAATATATGTCTTTGTAGAGATTCCAGTATGGACCACATACAGATGTATATAGATGCATTTTCGAGTGTAGATTCACTCATTTTGCTCCGTATGTAGCCTATAGTGGAATCTCTAGAAAGACTTATATTTAGGAATGGAGGTACGAGGCAGTATCATGTATGACATCTACATATCTAATTTAGCAGCTAGTAGTAGAAATCATTGTCTGCACAAAGGGATTACTGGTCGAAAATCCTAGCAAAGCACGCTGGCAGGCACAGAACAATACAAGAGAGAGAGACACGCTTACAAGATCATAGCAATGCCCCAGTCCAGGATCTTGGTTGGCCAAGCTGTTAGATCCAGAGGAAACATCGTCCTTGTAGTTTTTGCTAGCTGCATAACAGGTAACAGCGACCGGTTAGTATATTTGAAGTACATCGAGCAGGTGATGCTGGACAGGTTTAAAGGTGACAAGTACCTAGGCTGTGGCGGGTGCTTGGCATCTCTCCATACGGTGGGAATCAGGTTAGAAACGTCAAGGGTGATGACACTGCGCTGGCTGACGGGGTCCGGTAAGGAGATCTAGAACCGTCGAGTAGGGTGTTTGTGGAGCGGCTCCGGTAGGGTGGACTACAGTGTGGGCGAAGCGGATCTGTGGCCATGGATGAGGGCGTAGGTGAAGCTTCTCTGGTGGTTGGGTTAAGGATGGTGTCGACGACGTGAATCTGCGGCCGTGGACGGGGCGTCAGAAGCTGCTCCAATGGTTGGGTTAAGGATGGTGTTGACGATGCGGATCTGCGGCCGTGGACGGGGTGTCAGAAGCTGCTCCGGTGGTTGGGTTAAGGGTGGTGTCGATGATGCGGATCTCTGGCCGTGGACGTGGCGTCAAAAGCTTCTCCGGTAGGTTGGATGAGGGTGCGAGGAAGCGGATCTGAGGCCGTGGACTTGTGAGTTGGCAAAGCAGCCCCGGTAGGGTTGAGAATGGTGTAAGAGAAGCTACTCCGGTAGGGTTGATGATGGTGTCGGTGAAGCAGCTCCGGTAGGGTTGAGGAAGGTGTCGGCGAAGCGGCTCCGGTAGGGTTGAGGAAGGTGTCGGCGAAGAGGATCAGAGGCCGTCGATGGGGGCATCGGTGGGGCGGCTCTGGGGTGTGTGGATGAAGCGTCTCCGGTGGGGAGTACGAATGAGCCGCTGCAAATGTGCGGCGGTTGACGAGAGTACCGGCGAAGCAGATCCGGCGCCATGGACAAGGCCGGCACTGAATGGGCTGTGGTACAGTGCTAGATGAGCAGTCTACTTGTTTCTAGGGGAGGTGGGAGGGGTAGATGCGGCGGGAGAAGCAGATCCGACGAGGTGGACGCCGCTGGCAGTGAATGGGCTATGGTATGCCGGTGGATGAGCAGTCTAGAGTTTCGAGAGGGGAGGGGAGAAAGGGCGGTGAAGTACGGACGACATGATGTAAGATGCTTTGGTGCTATGGAGTTAGTCGTTTTTGCGGGAGGGGGAGAGGAAATGGGGGTGCCGTGTAGTGGGGGGAACCGAAAGTTACCAAAGCAGCCCCGACCTATCATGTAGATGAGGGCGGTATTGTAACTGTTGGTCTCCGTGCACCAAGGACAAAAGGGGGATTTCGCATGCTAAAGACTAAGGTGGCGGAAATTTTAGAAGGAGGCGGGAGATTTTGCTGCCCGCGGGATCATTCGTATCTGGTTTCAACTAATTTTGGACCATGCTAGCGGGAAGGTCATGCTAGACTGTGTACATGGGGCACGCGTCAGCAGTTAATAACTGGTGTGAAGTCCACACCAGAAAAAAAGACAATAACTCAGGATGATGCGCCGATAACTTGGACATTCACACGGGCGCGACCAATCGTACGGGTGTAGTGGCGCGTTCACAAAAGAGGGATCAAACGCTCAGCCTATGTATTTCTCATGTAAATAGATAATTTAGTGACATTGGTTATTTACTTTAAACATAATGCATTGACGTGTTAGTGTAGAGGCGCACAAAAAGAAATGGATATTGTAGTCAGCTACTTAAAAGTGTTACCTCATATTATTACATAGCCTCCATTTCATAAATTGCGTACCCGTTGAATTCATATATGAATATTACATAAATTACTTCAAAATAGAAACTTAAATCATCCAAGACTAATGAATTTGAATGCAAGAGTAACAATGGTGCATGTACATGATAGCTACATTGGTTGTTTGAAGAAACATCACTATAACTTTGGCATGCACAACTGAAAATGTTTATTTAAATAGAAAAAATGTGATATATGAGTGTCCAATCTTTATAGCGTTGAATCGATATTGTACCTTTGGCCACGATACGAAGTAGATATTGACTTATGTTCAAGCGATGCACGTCCACGATCGCTAGATAGTGATACGTGAATGAATTGTGCAATCTCTCTCACACGCATACATATCTCATTTCCAAGTGGGCATCGGAATCACGCACGTGCACTTCGTGTATTTCTCTCCCTCTGTCAGGGTTAAATTCGTCTTTCTACCCTGTCCTACAAGTCTCTCACACAGAAACACACACGCTCTCTATGTCTAACACGCCCACCCCTTTAATTCCGCCCACCCACAACCACTAATGTCTCAAAGTATAATAATGTCTCTCACTCATATGCTATCTACCTATCCCTTAATATAGTTAGATATGTGTCACACAAACTCCTTCTCCCTACTAGCAAGATGGCCATGCGTTGCACAGAACATCAAGATGCATTTGTATGAGAAGTTTATCTTGTGAGACAAAAGGATGAACGACGGAATGCCTTATTTGCAAATGCGGAGAGGGGTGTGGGTATCTTTTTGCAAAATTGCGATAGTTTCCTTCCTATCCGTCAGATATAAATCGGATGGCCTATATTGCAGGATGGCAGGAACACCATCATCACTAACTCTGCTTTTTTATAAGAGTAGAGATATGTGAGTGTCACTGCCCCCCCACACCCACCCACACACCCACACTTCCCAACACCGAAGGAGTAGGGTGACACCTCGATCTTGATACTAATCTATCGACTGGCTTCTCTCTCAAACATACACACACACACACTACCCGGCACCGAAGGAGTAGGGTGGCACATCGATCTTGATAATAATCTATCTACTCCTCTTTCACACACACACACACGCGCGCGTGCACACACACACACACACACTCGCTAGTTGTGCCTCTGTGCCTATCGCGCACACTCTCGATACGTCTTTCTCTCCTCCTCCCAACAATGACAGCAGAAGGGTGACAACTCGATCTGATCACAATCTGTCAATTGGTTTCTCTCTCAAACATTGTGTCTCGGTGCCTCTCTCGGTAGCCCCCTCGATATGTAGACTTCTCGCGCGCGCACAGTTGTAGTGACGATTGCGCTATACCCAGTGTGCCTTGTTTTTACCGGCCTCATGTGATAATTTTCACCCCGTTTTCTGTTAATTAACAAGGCAACCTTTTCTTTGTTACTACTAGTGAATCTGAAATCATTCGGGCAAACATAAAATATATCACTTCAACCCAATTACCGCAGCAACTATTTTAAAAGAAATTAGCTAGCTGCCCATGCGTTGCACGTAACATCAAGATGCATTTGTATGAGTAGTTTATCTTGTGAGAGAAAAGGTTGAATGAGGGAAGACCTTATTTGCGAACATGGAGAGACGTGTGGGTATATTTTTGCAAAATTGCCATAGTTTCTTTCCTATCCGTTAGATATAAATCCGACGACCTATATTGCAGGATGTCACGCACACCATCATCACCAACTCTGTTTTCTACTCCCTCCGTCCGAAAATACTTGTCATCAAAATTGATAAAAAGAGATGTATCTAAAACTAAAATACGTCTAGATACATTTCCTTTTATCCATTTTGATGACAAGTATTTATGGACGGAGGGAGTATTTGTCTTTTTAGAGATTTCAACAAGTGACTATGACCGGACCATACCAACATACTCAAAAAATTAGTCCATAATTTTGATGTTACCCTCTGTTCTTGGCGGTGCAGTGCCATCTGGATACCTCATAAATAAATCAAGGACAAATCTGACCCCTTCCTGAAAAGACATACGGAGCAAAATGAGTGAATCTACACTCTAAAATATGTCTACATACACATCCTTATGTGGTAGTCCATTTGAATTCTGGAAAAGACAAATATTTAGGAACGAATGGAGTATATATAAGAGTAGACATGGAGATATATCTCCAGCATGGTCTACAACAAAAATGTGCTGGGCTGGTTAGCGCCGGATGCTCGCAACGCGATGGCATGAGTTCGAATTCTATCTTTTAACTTTAGTTTTTTATATTATATATTACTCTACTTATTTAATATATACTTCTTTCGCTACTGTACTAACAGTGAAACCCACATAGTACTTAGAATACAAGATTAAGGATGGACTTGTTTATTTTTAACTTTCTGTACGAAGCTGTAGCCACCCTGCAAGTCACGTGTACACTGTACATGCAATTAACTTTTTATAGAGGGACAATCATACAGGAAATTAACTCAAATGGATTGGATGTCATTCTATTATTTCCAGCATAAAGAGCATCTCCAACGACAACCGGCAAAGTTCCTCCCACTTCCTTCCGCGGAGGACGACATCAAACGCCAGCGGCATACATTTTTACAACTCTAACCAACCAGATGAATTTCGTGCAAACACAGACTGATTTCATATAAGCATGAAGGATTTCGTATAAAAAGCCGGATCTTCATATAAACATGATGGATTTCATTACATTTACATGAACTAAGAGGTGCCAATTCGGCTCTCTTTTATAATTAATACTCCCTTCGTCCGGAAATACTTGTCCTAGAAATGGATGTATCTAGACTTATTTTAGTTCTAAATGGCCACCCATGGATCCCTTTGTCTTTCTCATGTCCGTCAGACACTTGCGGGGTCGCGAAGATCCTCGGAAGAGACGAAGCCGCAAAGAAACCACCTGAATTCACGGTTGTCACCTCGGCGGTGGCCTTCATGGGTCCCAAGTGGCAGCAGCCTCCCGTGTTCTACTTCTCCTCGATGATGGCGGCGGACACGGAGAAGCTGGCCACCGACTCGTCGCTCTCCACGCACCCGGCTTCTGTCTCTGCCTGCATGGCGCTGCCGCAGGCATGGGAGTGCGCCTACAGACACGGGAGGTGAGACCACCGCAGACACTGGTAGCGCGGTACGACGCGACAGCGACGACGCCCGTACCGGCTTGCTCGCCGCTGTGCCGGCGTGGAGCAACTCGCCACTCCTCATCGAGCTGAACTGGAGCAACGAGTTACTGAACCACGCGCCTGGTTGGGGCGGCAACTGGCTCCGTCGGGCCAAGCGAGGTTGGTGAAGCATCGAGCGGCCTTGCCCGTATCCGGAGCGCTCGGCGGGCCACCCAGCCGGGTAATATGCTGGAGAACGGCTCATTGGAAGCCATCGGAAGAGTGGAGAAAATGGTGAAGGAGGAGATGGGGGAGCGGCGGAGGGGTGCGATTCTTGCCCACTGTCTGTCTGGCCTCGTGTAAATAGAGGGCGGACGGTAGGAGCTTGGCCGGCGTCTGGCCTCATTTAAACTGAGGACGGACAGGAGGAGCTCGGTCGGTGTTGCGTTTAATTCCGGCCCGCTCATGAACGGATGTGTGGCCGGAGTAGGATTCTCGGTTTGCATGCGGGTTTAACAAAGGGGTTTAATGGAGGCGCCGGGCGTGCAGCTGGCGGTGCAGTACTATTCAATTTGACAGCAGTAATGAGCCGTCAAATCACAAAGGCCCTCGCCTCTCGTGAAACTAACCGAGCTAGACTGCCCCGCCCTCTAGCCTTTTAAAAAATGTATACTTTTGTACAGCAGTAGTATCGATGGATTGCGCCATGGAGAAAAACTTGAAATTAAAAAAAGGTGGTACATATAGAGAGCCCTCGTCGCCAAATTATGCATATAGTACTATTAAAAAGGCTAGTCACAATAATGGTGTCCAGCACAACCCACCCCTTAAATAAAGCTAAGCATCCTAGAATTCTTTGACAAAACTAAGCACCCTGAAATTCTTTGACAACTAAACTGCTGGCTATATGATGTTGGCCATATATATTGTATGTATATAATGTGAAGAAACGAGTGGTAGTACTATACCAACTAAAAGATGAAATGTAAGAAATACTAGTATGTACGTACTGAAGAGTTAAACTAACGAGAAGAAATATAAAATAGTTCTGCTGGGGGCTCAGCACAACACACCCCTCAAATTAAATTAAGCACACCTGAAATTAAACTTTGCAACTATTCCGGAGACACTGCATTAGAACCACCATGAGCAACGACACTGCCACCTTACTCGGAGTCCTCGTCCACGTCCTCGACTTCGTCCTTGTCCCTCTTCCTCTTGGCTGATACTTCTTTGCTTGAACCGCACACTTGGCTCTTGCTCTTCATCCAACCCTTGTAGATATTGAAACAAAGGTAGCCATCCATTGCAACGTAGTGGATGTGGTCTATATCTAGTACATTCCGCTGCCATGCATAACGATGAAATGTGTATGGAGGTTTCTCTAGTTTACCATACGAAGGATGAACCATGGCTCCTGCCAGGGTCAGCATTGAAGGCTGACGAGAGGACACCAGCCGATTCTTCTGGAGGTCGAAGGTGTTGCCTACAATGAGGCCTATCCGACCCAGTACTTCTTCGTTGTTACCAAAGTCTACAGTAACGAATTTGACTAGGTTGCTCTCGAGGAAGTCCTTAAAATCCAGGCATTCAACATCGGCATGGCATATGTGGTAGACCAAGGATAAGTCATGCACGCAAACCTGGATCACGGCGGGCTTCTTCCTCTCTTCGTCCTTTAGATCCTTCTCTCGTCCCAGGACTGTGGTGTACTCAACACCTAGCCCAGCAACCCACTCATCATCTGAGTCTTCGAACATGCATCTGAAGCGAGAAAGGCATCCTTTCACCATCGTGGAAGAACGGGTGTAGATGACGTCGAACTCATCACCGGTGATGGTTCTAACATTGTACTCACTGCCGATTGTGGAGATTTGGGACGCCATGGATTCGGGAGGAGGGTTAGGATTAGTGGAACTGCCGTAATGTGAATGGACGGGACGACTAGGAGCGAACCTCCATAGTATTGAAGGACGTGCGGGGACGAGTAGGAGCGTACTGCCAGCGTGCAAACGGCAGGGTAGTGGCTTTCCATTCTCCCATGGTACGGGCTTCCGAGAGCCCTTGGCTCCGAGATCGAATGGTTGCATGGCGTGATTCTAGACCTATGGGTGAATATCCTATCCTGGAGGGTTATTCTGCAAATTTTCAGCAACTTAGCATGCGACCGTTTGATCTCAGATCCAAGGGCTTCCAGCAGCCCGTATCATGGTCACGCCTACCACGACCGTCTCGCTCGTGCGGTCTCGCCCTTGGAGATTTAACACGGTGCGTTAGGCTATCTGATGTTGGCATGTCATACATAGTCATCACTTAGTCACTCATACTACAACAAGGTTAGATATAAGGTTGGCTATAAGTGTATTTATTTTTTTACTTCTCTCTATCTCTTTCTTCGTACTCCCTCCGTCCCATAATATACGAACGTTTTTGACACTAGGACACAGGGAGTACTAGTATTTATTGCATTTGCCAAGGAGTGACCTCTTCCAATGAAATGGTGTTGCTAAGGTTGCTTCATTTAATTAGCTATAGACTCAAAATTGTCTTTTCACCTAGGTACACGCGCTTAGCACTGTTTCTTCCTTGGGTCACCAAACTAGTCTCTCTCTCTTCTTGATTAACTTGCCACATCAGACTTTATGCCTATGTGGCAAGCTTAGCACCTGTAGGAGCAAGTAAGGCTGCTTGTAATGGGAGTAGTATCATGCATGCCAACTATGCAATCTTGATGAGGTGATGTCGAATTAAATGAAGAAAAGAGAGAGTTGAGTATCATAATATGATACTTACTGTAGTATCATATTAAATGATGTGCTACTATGTGTCATGCATGACAATAAATAAACTATCCTATGATACCAACACATGATACTATGCATTACGGATGTAGTATCATACAAAAGTATCATATGCATGATACTAGTATATGATACTCTCCACTACGACCAACCTAAGTACAATAGTGCACTTTACATGGCATTTTTGCATATGTGGAGGAAAGAGAGGCAAGGAAGTGGGCTCTCATGCAAGAGCCAGCCTCTACTACATGGTGGAGCATTGGGAGAGGCACCTGTATGGAGGTGGTCAGGAATCGGGAGACTCACGCCGGTCGTAGCGCCGCAGTTAAAATGATAATGGCAAGTCAAATCACGGGGGCCCACCTGTCCAGTAGTAACCCGATATCAAATCACACAGCCCTATGTTTGCAGCAGCCTACTCCCTCGTCTTCTCGCGTCTCTGTCGAACCGACTAGGCGGAACTGCCCCGCCTCCTACCATGCAGGAAAAGCCCGCGCAGTATACTCCCTCCGTCTAGGTGACCAAGGTGGAGAGGAAAACGAGACAACTTAATGTTTAGGGAGTATTTGCTAAGGCTGGTTGTAATGGTACTACTAGCCTTAGCAATTTTGATGAGGTGTCATAGAATTAAATGAAGAAAGAGAGAGAGAGTTGAGTACTATGTGTCATACATGGCAATAAATAAAGTACTACATGATACTAATATATGATACATGGCGCAGGAGTACTAAGTATTATTAATACAGTTTTGCTAGAACTCATCTAGATGAGATATAATTTGGTCTCATTCATCTTTTATAGCCATTGGATGTGATGCTATAAGATGCGTGTGTGCTGACGTGGGTTGTATTTGTTCTTGTGCAACGAACTGACCACTGCATGTCATGTTTGATAGTCTCAAGTCATTAAAAGCATACAAGCCCCACATCTCTTATTGGTTGATTCCTCTATTTATGTCAAAAAATAAGAAACAACGTGAGAGTTAATGCACCACGCCTATGTGTTTACTATTTGGTTTTCGTTAGATGACTTAATACTCACCTAGACGGAGGGAGTATTTAATTTGACAGCGGGCGGCGCAGTTCCCGATACGGCTTTAATGCAGACGAGGGAGGGAGTAGCGGTTCCCGATATGTTGAATGACCAATGCATCCTCCTTCAATTAATGCATGAGGGAAGTAATGGGAGGAGGTCCGGGAAAAGAGGCTGCACAATGTGAATGCAACGCAGTTTGCCCTCATATAAAGGCGCCCTTCCATTCCAATGCATCTACCACATCGTACGCACCTAAGCATTTGCCTAGGCACCTACACTAAGAGCAAAAGAGCTCACTCGAGACCCATGGCGGCGATGCGTGTGAGCAGCCAGTGGCTGCGCCAGATGGTCCACGACGCTGGCCTGCGGCATGGCGCCAAGGATCGTCTCCAGACGGTGTTGGAGACCGGCTGGTGGATGGCCGCCGTCGATGCCAACTACGATTCTCAGTTGGACCAGATGATCGTTGCCACCAGCAATAAGTTCACCGTCCTCAAGAAGCTCGCGGACGACATCGCCGTACTCCTCCAGCCCGCGTGCCCGGGCTCCTCATTGCCTGCCACCCTAATCGGCCTCCATGGCCGGAACCTCTTTCAAGCACTCGTGGCCCTGCAACTGCCCACCGACACCACGAAGAATGTCCACCTGGAGGTCGCGCTCACAGCGAGGCGCCTCGCCCTGCAAGAATTCATCGACCTACAGATCCACGTGTACGAGCAAATCGTGTACATAGGTATCTACAAGGCCAGTGAGGACGCTACGACGTTGGCCTTCCTCAACCGACTGGAAGCCTTGGATGCCTTTGCTGAGAAGCACCTCGACCTTGCCACAAAAGCCGCCGCTCCTTAGCCGCTGGTCGGTGGTCCGGCGCACTAAGTTGAGGAGGAGTAGGTCGTACGTTCATGGATCCATCTTTCTTCTTGCCTTCTGTAACCACCACTGCGATCGCATCATCGTGGCCTTAATTCTTATTGTGCTGTTGCATTCTCGTTCTAGTCAATACCGGCATGTGTGATCCCTTTGCTTAATTATATGCATCACTGTAACTAGTACTCCATCCGTCAATTTATAAGTTGTGCTTACCTTTTCCATCAACTTCGTGCAACATGCGGACATCTTGCTAGAAACACTAGAATATGTCTATATAATCTGTATGTGATAGTCCATTAGAAATCTCAAAAAAGATGAATATTTAGGTACAGAGGGAGTGATATATTAGGAGTATATCAAAACAATAGTGATTTCTTTCAAGTTTGTGAACAAATACTACTATTCTACTACTTTGGATCCGTCGCAACGCACGGGCACATTGCTAGTAAAAGGAAAAGGCCTGCCGCGTTTGCGTCGCACCCCCACACGCCCAGGAATCGGGAGTACTCCATGGCCCGTCCGACACGACACATAGCTTAGGGAAGGCGTGTTGTCTAGCATTTTCACTTTCATGTGGGACCGCCGTTGAGCAAACCGACACCCCGCCCGCTGTCGAGTTGGAAAACAGAAACAAGGGGAAGATCTAGCTGTAGCACGGAAGCCAAGAAATTTGGTGTCAGATGGGGCTCGTTGATAGAGTAGGAGCATTCCGTACTAGTACTACTCCTACTAGTACCAAGTTTGTACTCCTAACTATATTACTAGTACTACCACTATAAAACTAGTAGGTACGTGCACGACACAACATCGTAGGAACAAAAAACGGGAAGATCTTGTTTTGGGTGATTTATCTTTTTTTCAACCAATGTAGTATGAATAATATGATGTGGGGGGCACTCATGAAGCTTATGTGGCTTGGTTGCATGGCTACGAAAGGTTAGAGAAAAATAAATAGATAATGTGTTTAGAGTGCACTCCACTAAATAGATATACTTTGGATCCATTGCAATGGACCGGCACATCTATGTCTATACCCCCTATATAGTGTGTGAAAAAACTTTGAAAGTTGGTCGTTGGATGAAGCCAATCCGACGGTACAAAGATGGCAAATCCGAGCACTACTGGCCGTTGGATATCATCCACTAGATTCTACCACATGTATAATCTAGAAGACTCCATGGTTGAACTTAGGGGTTGTTTGGATTGTGACTATGTTTGCCATATATTGCCACATGATTTTTGCCACACTTGCCTTATTTGAGTTGCTCAAATTGTTAGCCACACTTTGGCTTGCCTAAGGGAATCTTGCCACAGTTTTTATGTCTATGACATGTGGGGCTCACTGCTCATAAAAAAAATCCTTGCCTTAGGTGTGGCTAGAACCAAACACCTACCTAACTTGGTCAAACTTGCCTAAGGTTAGGTGTGGCAAAGTGTGGCAAGGTGTGGCTAGGAACCAAACAGCCCCTTAATTCATGACTAACTTTGCCACAACTAAGCTTAGGCAAAGTTATTAGTTCTTCAAAATGAGAGCCACAAGTTGGCAAGCCTAAGGGAATCTTGCCACATTTTTTGTGTGTATGTCATGTGGGGCCTTAGTGTGGCTTGCCTAAGGTGTGTCTTGAACCAAACACTCACCTAAGTTAATCAACTTGCCTAACCTTACATTCCACCAGATTTTGCCACATGTTAGAATCTTGAAAACTCCACATGTAGAAGCATAATGCACAAACCACCAGAATCTCATGCGTGCAATGCACGTGTACCTTACCAGTACTAGTTGGTAGTAGTAAGAAACAAATTCCAGTTTTGGCACAAGCTCGTACCGCGGGAGCACCAAAAGGCCTGCCGCAGGAGTTACATTTCCCTCCCGGGGCCCACGGGACCGAACTTCAGTAGCTTAGTGCTCGGCCTATGAGTCAATGACATGCGGACCTTAAATGCGGCTGGCCCACCTGTCAGCGAAGGAAAGGCAGGGCAAGGCAGTGATAGCCACGTCAGAGGATCCATGTACATGTTGGGGGACGTCGTGCCGTGGGTTGGAGCGGCGTCGTGGGAATCGCGTGTGGGTGTGGTAGTGGTAGAAACAAGAAACGTGATGGTCACCGTGGTTCAACTTCCATGGACAAGCTGTCATGTCTGCTGACACATGCATATCAAAATTAGAGTGTTTATATTTCAAGCACGTGAACAAGTATTATTCTACTACTTTGGATCCATTGCAACGCACGGGCCAACACATTGGTAGTAGTAGTGTCCATCTCTATCTCTAGAGGCCTTCCCTCATTCATCATTTTCTCTCACAAGATAAACTAGTCATACAAATGCATCTTGATGTTCCATGGAACGCACGAGGATGTTTCCTTGGGGGTCTCTCCAGCGCGGCGTGGCCGTAGTTGCAAGTTGACGCCCCTTGAGATGCCGACGTTGAGGGGCACTCGAATTTCCTCCGATGAGCAGGTAAGATGAGTTTGATCACGTAGTAAATGCATTCTAAAGACTACTTCCGTGTCCATTTCCAAATTCTCCCCCTGCCCACTGTTTCACAGGTTAGGCTTGGTGCGAGTGGAGATTGGCTTGCATATGTACGGGAGGGTACCTACATCAATTTGCACAACATTTACAACGGTGACACCATTCCCGTAGAACCTTTGTCCAGCATTGGGATCAGCCATGCAATGGGCCACCGCATGAATTGGTACGATGGAACCACGGTGAGATTGAATAATATAGCACGAACCTTGCACATGGCGGTCAAAGGCGGACCGTGCTGTCTGCGGACGATTTGTTGCCGTACGAGTAGGAAGACGCTGTGCTCCTTTCTAACCGCATCTTCGCGGTGACAAACCAGGGGACTTATTTTGTATGGGATACATCCTACGATATACTCCCTCTCTCCCACTTTATTTGTTTTGAATCTTTTCGTTTTATAAGTTTCAAATTCAAATTTTGAGCTCCCCATCACATGTTGAGATTACAATGTCCATGAAATCGTTGCGTGCATGTATAGTAAAGAAACAAATCTCGAGTTTCGCACGAGTTCGTGCTACGGGAGCACCACAAGCCCTGGCGCAGGAGTTACATTTCCCTCTCAGGGCCGTCGGGACCGAGCTTTAGCACCTTTGAGTCAATAACATGTGGACCCGATAGGTGACTGGTCCACATGTAATGCTCCCGAAGGCAGAGGGGTAGTGGGGCCAAGAGGGGTGAGCCGCAGGTCGGGGGACGTGTGGTGTTGATGTCTACTACACAACCTTCTTCTTGTAGACGTTGTTGGGCCTGCAAGTGCACATGTTTTTAGGACAGTAGCAAATTTCCCTCAAGTGGATGACCTAAGTTTTATCAATCCGTAGGAGGCGTAGGATGAAGATGGTCTCTCTCAAACAACCCTGCAACCAAATAACAAAGAGTCTCTTGTGTCCCCAACACACCCAATACAATGGTAAATTGTATAGGTGCACTAGTTCGGCGAAGAGATGGTGATACAAGTGCAAAATAGATGGTAGATAAAGGTATTTGTAATCTGAAATAATAAAAACAGCAAGGTAGCGAGCAATCAAAGTGAGCGTAAACGGTATTGCAATGACAGGAAACAAGGCCTAGGGCTCATACTTTCACTAGTGCAAGTTCTCTCAACAATAATAACATAGATAGATCATATAACAAGCCCTCAACATGCAACAAAGAGTCACTCCAAAGCCACTAATAGCGGAGAACAAACGTAAAGATTATGGTAGGGTAAGAAACCACCTCAAAGTTATTATTTCAGATTGATCTATAAAAGAGTTCATACTAGAATAACACCTTAAGACACAAATCAACCAAAACCCTAATGTCACCTAGATACTCCATTGTCACCTCAAGTATCCGTGGGCATGATTATACGATATGCATCACACAATCTCAGATTCATCTATTCAACAAACACAAAGTACTTCAAAGAGTGTCCCAAAGTTTCTACCGGAGAGTCAAGAACGTGTGCCAACCCCTATGCATAGGTTCATGGGCGGAACCCGCAAGTTGGTCACCAAAACATACATCAAGAGGCACATGATATCCCATTGTCACCATAGATAAGCACGGCAAGACATACATCAAGTTTTCTCATAAAAGACTCAATCCGATAAGATAACTTCAAAGGGGAAACTCAATTCTTCACAAGAGAGTAGAGGGGGAGAAACATCATAAGATCCAACTACAATAGCAAAGCTCGGGATACATCAAGATCGTGCCATAGAGGGAACACGAGAGAAAGAGATCAAACACATAGCTACTGGTACATACCCTCAGCCCCGAGGGTGAACTACTCCCTCCTCGTCATGGAGAGCGTCGGGATGATGAAGATGGCCACCGGTGAAGGATCCCCCCCTCCGGCAGGGTGCCGGGAAGGGCTCTCGAGAGGTTTTTGGTGGCTATAGAGGCTTGCAGCGGCGGAACTCCCGATCTATCTTGATATTCAATGGTTTTAGGGTACGTAGGCATATATAGGCGAAAGAAGTCAGTCAGGAGGTGCTCGAGGGGCCCACGAGACAGGGGGCGCCCCCCTAGGGGCACGCACTCGTATCTCGTGGAGTCCTCGAGTATCTTCTGACTTGAACTCCATGTCTCCAGGATGATATTCTCCAAAAAATCACGTTGCCGAAGGTTTCATTCTGTTTGGACTCCGTTTGATACTCCTTTTCTTCGAAATACTGAAACAGGCAATAAAACAACAATATGGGCTGGGCCTCCGGTTAATAGGTTAGTCCCAAAAGTAATATAAAAGTGTATAATAAAGCCCATAATCATTCAATACAGATAATATAATAGCATGGAACAATGAAAAATTATAGATATGTTGGAGACGTATCAAGCATCCCCAAGCTTAATTCCTGCTCGTCCTCGAGTAGGTAAATGATAAAAACAGAATTTTTTATGTGGAATGCTACCTAGCATGATTCTCAAAGTAATTTCTCTTTATTGTGGCATGAATGTTCAGATCCAAATGATTCAAGATAAAATATTATAAAACATAAAAATAATAATGCTTCAAAGCATACTAACAAATAATCATGTCCTATCAAAATAGCATAGCCAAAGAAAGCTTATCCCTACAAAATCATATAGTTAGGCCATGCTTCATTTTCATTACACAAAATACTCCCATCATGCACAACCCCGATGACGAGCCGAGAAATTGTTTCATACTTTTTAACGCGCTTCAGCTTTTTCAACTCTTACGCAATACATGAGCGTAAGCCATGGACATAGCACTATGGTGGTATATGGTGGTGGATGTGAGGACAAAAAGAGGGAGAAGATAGTCTCACATCAACTAGGCGTATCAACGGGCTATGGAGATGCCCATCAATAGATATCAATGTGAGTGAGTAGGGATTGCCATGCAACAGATGCACTAGAGCTATAAATATATGAAAGCTCAACAAAAAGAAACTAAGTGGGTGTGCATCCAACTTGCTTGCTCACGAAGACCTAGGGCATTTTGAGGAAGCCCATCATTGGAATATACAAGCCAAGTTCTATAATGAAAAATTCCTACTAGTATATGAAAGTGACAACATATGAGACTCTCTATCATGAAGATCATGGTGCTACTTTGAAGCACAAGTGTGGAAAAAGAGATAGTTGCATTGTCCCTTCTCTCTTTTTCTCTCATCATTTTTTCTTTTTCTTCTTTCTTTTTCTTTCTTTATTTTTTTCCTTCTCCCTTTTTCTTTCTTTTTGGTGGGCTTCTTTGGCCTCTTTTATTTTTATAAAGTCCGAAGTCTCATCCCGACTTGTGGGGGAATCATAGTCTTCATCATTCTTTCCTCACTGGGACAATGCTCTAATAATGAAGACCATCACACTTTTATTGATTTACAACTCAAAAATTAAAACTCAAAGCTAGAACAAGATATGACTCTATATGAATGCCTCCGGCGGTGTACCGGGATATGCAATGAATCAAGAGCGACATGTATGAAAATTATGAAGGTGGCCTTGCCAAAAATACGATGTCAACTACATGATCATGCAAAGAGCAATATGACAATGATGGAACATGTCATAATAAACGGAACGGTGGAAATTTGCATGGCAATATATCTCGGAATGGCTATGGAAATGCCATAATAGGTAGGTATGGTGGCTGTTTTGAGGAAGGTAAATAATGGGTTCAATACAGGGGAAAGTTGCGCTGTAATAAGAGAGGCTAGCAAAGTGGAAGGATGAGTGTGCATGTATCCATGGACTCACATTAGTCATAAAGAACTCATATACTTATTGCAAAAGTCTACTTAGCCCTCAAAGCAAAGTACTACTACGCATGCCCCAAGAGGGATAGATTGGTAGGAAAAGACCATCGCTCGTCCCTGACTGCCACTCATAAGGAAGACAATCAAAAGAGCACCTCATGCAAAAAATTTGTCACACAACTTTTACCATACGTGCATGCTATGGGACTTGCCAACTTCAACAAAAGTATTTCTCAATTTCATAATTACCCACTAGCATGACCCTAACATTACTACCTTTATATCTCAAAACAATTATCAAGCATCAAGTTGATCATAGCATCCAATTCACTTCCTATGAAAGTTTTCGTTCAAATTACCATGCTGTTTAAGACTCTCAAAGTAATATAAGTGAAGCATGAGAGACTATCAATTTCTACAAAATATAACCACCGTTGTGCTCTAAAAGATATAAGTGAAGCACTAGAGCAAATGACAAACTACTTCAACAAGATATAAGTGAAGATCAATGAGTAGCTAAATAATTATGCAACTATGTGAAGACTCTCTCTCATTAAAGAATTTCAGATCTTGGTATTGTATTCAAGCAGCAAGCAAAACAAAATTAAATGACATTGCAAGGATAGCACAACTCATGTGAAGTAGCAAAAATTTAGGCTCAACCGATACTAACCGGTAGTTGTTGAACAGGAAAGGTGGGATGACTACCGGGGAATCCCCAAGCTTAGATTCTTGAGACTTATTGAAATGTTATCTTGGGGTGCCTTGGGCATCCCCAAGCTTGAAATTTTGTGTCTCCTTAATTCCTCTCATATCATGGTTTCTCTTTTTATCAAAAGTTTCATTCACAACAAACTCAACAAGAACTCGTGAGATAGGTTAGTATAAACCAATGCAAAACCTTATCATTTTCTACTGTAAAAAATCACTAAAATTATTATTCAACATTGAATACTAAATGTATCTGCATATTTAATACTCCTATCCTCAAATAGAATCATTAAACAAGCAAACATATGCAAACAATGCAAACATAACAGCAATCTGCCAAAACAGTATAGTCTGTAAAGAATGCAAGAGTAACAATACTTCCCTCACTCCAAAAATTAAGAACTAAAATTCCCACTGTAATGAATTTATCATAGCTTAATATGCAAAAATATTCAACTTTATACCATCCTCTGACTTTTCTAGGGAATTTTTGCAACAGCGGTAAACTTTCTGTTTTCAAACAGCAACATGTAAACTAGCAAAATAAGCATGGCAAAGGCTATCCTTGACTTTTTTATTGAAACTAAAGATGCAAAACATTATTCTAACTAAAATCAAGTAAATACTAACAAAATAAAATGACGCTCCAAGCAAAACACATATCATGTGGTGAATAAAAATATAGCTCCAAGTAAAGTTCCCGATGAACGAAGACGAAAGAGGGGATGCCTTCCGGGGCATCCCCAAGCTTGGGATCTTGGTTGTCCTTGAATATTACCTTGGGGTTCCTTGGGCATCCCCAAGCTTAGGCTCTTTCCACTACTTATTCCATAGTCCATCGAATCTTTACACAAAACTTGAAAACTTCAACCACACAAAACTCAAAACAAAACTTGTAAGCTCCGTTAGTATAAGAAAATAAAACCACCACTTAGGTACTGTAATGAACTCATTCTTTATTCATATTGGTGTAATACCTACTGTATTCTAACTTATGTATGGTTCATACCCTCCGATACTACTCATAGATTCATCAAAATAAGCAAACAACACATGGAAAACAGAATCTGTCAAAAACAGAACAGTCTATAGTAATCTGTATCAAATGTATACTTCTGGAACCCAAACAAATATGAAATAAATTTCTGGACCTGAGGAATTTTTCTATTAATAATCTTCAAAAATAATCAACCTAAAATCACTCTCCAGTAAAACATGGCAGCTATTCTTGTGAGCGCTAAAGTTTCTGTTTTTTACAGCAAGATCATATAAACTTCACCCAAGTCTTCCCAAAGGTTCTACTTGGCACTTTATTGAAACAAAAACTATAAAACATGATTACTACAGTAGAATAATCATGTGAACACACAAAAACAGTAAGGATAAATATTGGGTTGTCTCCCAACAAGCGCTTTTCTTTAATGACCTTTTAGCTAGGCATGATGATGACAATGATGCTCACAAAAAATATAAGAATTGAAACATAACGGGAGCATCATGAAGAATATAAATAGCACATTTAAGTCTAACCCACTTCCTATGCATAGGGATTTTGTGAGCAAACAACTTATGGGAACAATAATCAACTATCATAGGAAGGTAAAACAAGCATAGCTTCAAGATTTTCAACACATAGAGAGGAAACTTGACATTATTGCAATTCCTACAAGCATATGTTCCTCTCTCATAATAATTTTTAGTAGCATCATGAATGAATTAAACAATATAACCAGCACCTAAAGCATTCTTTTCATGATCTACAAGCATAGAAAATTTACTACTCTCCACATAAGCAAAATTCTTCTCATGAATAGTACTGGGAGCAAACTCAACAAAATAATTATCATGTGAGGCATAATCCAATTGAAAACTAAAATCATGATGACAAGTTTCATGGTTATCATTATTCTTTATAGCATACAAGTCATCACAATAATCATCATATATAGCAACTTTGTTCTCATAATCAATTGGAACCTCTTCCAAAATAGTGGAATCATCACTAAATAAAGTTGACACTCTTCCAAATCCACTTTCATGTTCATCACAATAAGATTCAACATCCTCCAAAATAGTGGGATCACTACTTCCTAAAGTTGACACTCTTCCAAACCCACTTTCATCAATATAATCATCATAAATAGGAGGCATGCTTTCATCGTAATAAATTTTCTCTTCAAAACTTGGGAGACAAAATATATCATATTCATCAAACATAGCTTCCCCAAGCTTGTGGCTTTGCATATCATTAGCATCATGGATATTCAAGGAATTCATACTAACAACATTGCAATCATGCACATCATAGAAAGATATAGTACCAAACATTCTAATGCATTCTTCTTCTAGCACTTGAGCACAATTTTCCCTTCCATCATTCTCACGAAAGATATGAAAAAGATGAAGCGTATGAGACAAACTTAACTCCACTTTTTGTAGTTTTCTTTTATAAACTAAACTAGTGATAAAACAAGAAACAAAAAGATTCGATTACAAGATCTAAAGATATACCTTCAAGAGCTAACCTCCCCGGCAACGGCGCCAGAAAAGAGCTTGATGTCTACTACACAACCTTCTTCTTGTAGACGTTGTTGGGCCTGCAAGTGCACAGGTTTGTAGGACAGTAGAAAATTTCCCTCAAATGGATGACCTAAGGTTTACCAATCCGTAGGAGGCATAGGATGAAGATGGTCTCTCTCAAAACAACCCTGCAACCAAATAACAAAGAGTCTCTTGTGTCGCCAACACACCCAATACAATGGTAAATTGTATAGGTGCACTAGTTCGGCGAAGAGATGGTGATACAAGTGCAAAATAGATGGTAGATAAAGGTATTTGTAATCTGAAATAATAAAAACAGCAAGGTAGCGAGCGATAAAAGTGAGCGTGAACGGTATTCAATGATAGGAAACAAGGCCTAGGGCTCATACTTTCACTAGTGCAAGTTCTCTCAACAATAATAACATAGATAGATCATATACCAAGCCCTCAACATGCAACAAAGAGTCATTCCAAAGCTACTAATAGCGGAGAACAAACGTAGAGATTATGGTAGGGTACGAAACCACCTCAAAGTTATTCTTTCGGATCAATCTATAAAAGAGTTCGTACTAGAATAACACCTTAAGACACAAATCAACCAAAACCCTAATGTCACCTAGATACTCCATTGTCACCTCAAGTATCCATGGGCATGATTATACGATATGCATGACACAATCTCAGATTCATCGATTCAACCAACACAAAGTACTTCAAAGAGTGTCCCAAAGTTTCTACCGGAGAGTCAAGAACGTGTGCCAACCCCTATGCATAGGTTCATGGGCGGAACCCGCAAGGTGGTCACCAAAACATACATCAAGAGGCACATGATATCCCATTGTCACCATAGATAAGCACGGCAAGACATACATCAAGTGTTCTCATAAAAGACTCAATCCGATAAGATAACTTCAAAGGGGAAACTCAATTCTTCACAAGAGAGTATAGGGGGAGAAACATCATAAGATCCAACTACAATAGCAAAGCTTGGGATACATTAAGATTGTGCCATAGAGGGAACACGAGAGAGAACACGAGAGAGAGAGAGAGAGAGAGAGAGATCAAACACATAGCTACTGGTACATACCCTCAGCCCCGAGGGTGAACTACTCCCTCCTCGTCATGGAGAGCGCCGGGATGATGAAGATGGCCAGCAGTGAAGGATCCCCCCTCCGGCAGGGTGCCGGGAAGGGCTCCCGAGAGGTTTTTGGTGGCTACAGAGGCTTGCGGCGGCGAAACTCCCGATCTATCTTGATATTCGATGGTTTTAGGGTACATAGGCATATATAGGCGAAAGAAATCAGTCATTAGGTGCTCGAGGGGCCCATGAGACAGGGGACGCGCCCCCCCCCTATGGGCGCGACCTCCTATATCGTGGAGTCCTCGAGTATCTTCTGACTTGAACTCCATGTCTCCAGGATGATATTCTTGCAAAAAAATCACATTGCCGAAGGTTTCATTCTGTTTGGACTCCGTTTGATATTCCTTTTCTTCGAAATACTGAAACATGCAATAAAACAACAATATGGGCTGGGCCTCCGGTTAATAGGTTAGTCCCAAAAGTAATATAAAAGTTTATAATAAAGCCCATAATCATTCAAAACATATAATATAATAGCATGGAACAATAAAAAATTATAGATACGTTGGAGACGTATTAGTTGTCATGGGTTCGAGCGGCATCGTGGGAATCGCGTGTGGCTGTGGTAGAAACTTGATGCTCGCCGCATTTTAGGTGGCCCACATGTCATGCACACAAAGGCACAGGGGCGGTGCGGCCGAGAGGGGTGAGGCGCACGTCGGGGGGCGTGGTGCCGTGGGTTGGAGAGGCGTCGTGGGAATCGCGAGATGAAACGTGATGGTCGCCGTAGTTGAATTTCCATGGACAAGCTGTCATGTCCACGGACACATGCACTGCATACCAATCACTCGAAGGAGTAGCAGAGAAAGCTATATATGCGGATAAATAGTTCCTTATAGTTAAGAGGACCCACGCTACTACTCTGTTCCAAAGACATGCACACCGTCGAAATAGTCCATCTATATCAATATACATCGATAGGGAATATTTTTTTTACAAGAGAGGAAATAGTTCATCCATCCATAATGCCCTCCTGCTGGTGCAGCCTTTTCTTCTTCTTCTTCTTCTTCTTCTTCTTCTTCTTCTTCTTGTTCTTATTCTCCGTGGGAGACGGCTTCGCAATAAGCTCCTTGGACCTTGCAGCTATCTCGAAACTCACACGGGCATCGAGGGCAGCATATTTTATCCGCTCGTACGTCAAGGGATAATTCTCCCATCTAGACGACCTTAATGCCACCATCTCATCACCCTTCTGAAGATTTGTATCGAGCACAAATTTTGGTACGTCGAATAGGGATGGTGCCTGTTTATCACAAACTTTTACAGGAATTTTGATTCTGGTTTGTAGGTCAGCGATGCTTTTCAAATCAAGGTTGTACGGCTCCAGCTTCTGTTTGTCCCCTTCGATGGCTGCCCCACAGAAGTATACGTCCTCTCGAGACAAGAAATCGTGAAGCTCACCTGGTATGGAGGGCGAGTGTATGATGTGGTACACCAAAACATCATCTTCGAGGCACAACTGAAGGATGGCGGCACGCTGGATCTTCCCAAGGGCACGCTCCGTGTACTCTATGTTGAGGTCGATGACCCTCGTCTCTACCTTTTTGAGGGAGTTGGATACATTGTTGATCCACTGCCGAACAACCCTTGGGTGGACGGTGACGGTGGCAACTATGCGCATCGATCCTTCGACGAGGACATGTTGGACGCTAAAAACCTGCATCTCGATCTCTTTCACCATTTGGAACCGCTGGAATGGAGGGCTATGGTTTGGAGAATTAGGATTAGATGGCTAGTCTAACTAAAGTAGTAGATGATTATTTAAAGAGGTTAAAACAATGTGAATGCAGTGGGGTTTGGATGCAAATGAAGACGAAGGGGAGGTGAAGAAGCCGAGGAGAATCGGTTCCTGATGGAGAAGTAAATGGGAGAAGTGGCGTGCATGCAGTTGATTAGACGGTTAGGTAGACTAAACGAAAAGGCTATGCAGGTATACTGATGAGTCGTACCTATTCGTGGACGTGCCCATCCTTCCTGATAGGTGGGACCTATGCAAACAGATAAAAAAATGTGTCGTAGTTTCTTTTTTTTGAGCGCGTGAGTGGGAGACACAACATTCTCTGGTTAAGGAATACTCCCTCCGTTTAGGTGAGTATAAGTCACCTTATGAAAATCAGGTTTTCCCAAAACCTTTAGGCATGGAGCATTAACTTCCTGCTCGGTCCCCTCCCAAACTCGTTAGCCAGCGTTCTCTTCCTCTACTGCCGCGTTCTACCTTTCCATTTTTCCTCTTCTCAAGTGTGGAACGATCTGCATGCCGTCCTTGATGCACCAGAACGACCACTGCATGCATCACGGCAAGGCATTGATTGGGCATGCACGAGAATTTGGTTCTGCTCGCAATATGGATGATACCTGAATGGTGAAGTGAACAGGCATGCTAGCACGGGAGACCTATTTCCGCTATACAATACTGGAGTACTCATGTTCCTACTACTACTACTAGTAGTAGTAGTAGTACAACTTTGGTACACTTGATGGTCAAAATACTATTCATCCAGTCCTCACAGTGAAATGACAACACCCTGCACCTGACACTAGTCCAGGCGGTGTGTTCGGGTTACCAAAGTCAGCCTCACCCTGTGCACTGTGCAGTCTGTCACCGCCGCTGTACAGCACATTGGCGCCTCACCTCGTCTCCCTCTCCGCTCCCATAGCACCACTCCATCTCCATCTCCTTCTCCGTCTCCGTCTCCATCTCACTGTGCCCCCGTGTACCGTCGCCTCACTTGCCTCCCCCAGTACCACTATTCCATCGCTAGCCGCTCCAGCACTGACAGCCTTCTCCCCCGTAAATCAAGCCCCCCAAAACCCCCACCTTTCAAACTCCACCATGGCCGAACGCGAACCGTGCAGCATCCATATGAGCCTCAATTGGAGCAATCTCCCCAGTGACATCCTCGACCTCTGTTGTTCGTGTATGGATATGTTGAGCGCCTTGTGGCTGGCTGCATGCTCGAGGGACATGCACACGGCCATCGTCAAAGCGAGGCCTAAGATTTTCAAGACACCCTGCTTGCTGCTATCTGGTTTTAGATTGGCTCACCTTGATACGGAGGTGTACATGATGCCCCTCGACTTCAATCCGATCTCCATTAGCCGAAACTTCTTTGTAGGTATGTAGTGGGTCGCCGTACATCATTTCCCTTGACATCGATCCGATCACCATCGCCCGAAACTTCTTGGCAGGTATGTACTGGGTTGGCATGAACTCCCACTGGATGGCTGCCTTCAGAGAAGACGGGAAAAAGTTAGTGCTTGTGAACTTCCTGACCTCCCATGAGATTATCCTTCCTCCATTGGATTATATAGAGTATTACCATTGCGGTCCAAGTCATCTAGATTACCACGTCAGTTGGACGAACCTTATTTTGCAGAAGATTGTAATCTTCCAAGTGCCCACACGACACGCGAATTACGTAGACTTCAAGCTAATTGCCTTGTTCGACCGTGGACTCGCCTATCTTTGCGTCGGTGCCTTCTTTAGCTGGAGAGAACCCAGCTCGTAGTGGATCATCGTCAAAGCTGATACACACTTCTGTGATGCTATTGAACACAATGGCATCATCTACGTGATCGACAAAGCAGATGGCCCCACGTATTGCTGGGACGGCGCATGTAAGTTGTTTCCATCTCATGTTAATGATGACGCCATGACACTGTTTGAACTTTTTGTGATGATTGGCATATCCCTGTTTGATCAGAATTTGAGTAGAACTATGGCAATGTATTAGAGACGTCGTAAATCAGCTATATTTGGAATGAGTTAATTCATGCGATTGTGACCATGTCATTACAACCAATTTGTACCCTGAATAATCAAATGGTTAGGAATATATGGATATTATCCTTATTTTACAGTAATCTATATGCTACTACTAAATATGAGTGTGTATCAATGGCCATGTTAGTTTTCCTCATTTTCATGATGTAGAAACATGCACCACACTGTTGGTTTCATCTAACCATACATTAGGGAAGTAAATGTGCATATGGAGAACTCTATATTTGGAAGTAGTGAAATCTTGCAATGCTTACCATGTGTACATACCTATATTCGCCCTTCAGCAATCAATGGCTAGAATAATATCCTCACAATTTTTTTGCCCACAGAACATGAGTATATAACAATGCATGGTCTGTTAGTTACCTTGAAGAATTTGTTTGTGAGGACAGAACATGATTACATAACATGCATGACATGGTACATGGTAGTTTCCTATGAAGAATCAATTGCGAGATAACAGTAGTATAACCATGCATGGCACTTCTATATTTTCGAACCCAGTATACATTTCCTTGTATTTTCCTCCCAGTTCCAACAGGGACATATCAATGCTGTTTCTTGCATTATCCTACTCATACTCTGAACAATGCTGATCTTACATTAACAATGCCTGTCCTTTTTGATATGATGCAGTGTCCCTATAGTTACTGCCCTTTGTAATCACACCACCTTTGCCAAAAACAGGGAAGCACAACTAGTTCCTCGCTCGATCAGACGATGACAAAAGACTGATGATCATTCGGACACATGAGCCGGAAAATTTATATTGCAAAAACCCCACTATATACAAGCACCATGAAATACCTGAGTATCTGGACAGTGGCTGTTACGTCTATGAGCAGGATACCAGCTTGTTGGGGCCATCAGGATTTTTAGTTGGAGGCGGGTAAACAGCCTTGGTTCACACTCTCTGTTTCTCGGACTCAATTATCCGATTAACCAGGAGATCACCGTTGGCAAGGACCTTGATGGCAGAGAGGCTCTGTTTTCTATTGAAAACTGTGTCTACATGGTGAGCCCTAGGAGTTCGGGAGCAAACTCCCCTGATTGTCAACGATACAGCCTGCAGCCAAAAGAAGGTGAGAATGACAAAGGCATCCGGATTAACTTTGATCCTTGGATGTCTCAATTACGATAGGCAGTGATGTGGTTCAAGCCTTCAGGTTGATAGGTAATTGGGCTGTTGCATCGAAAGGGTGGAGTACTGGTGTCTCCGGATAACTGGTCGCTGAAGTGAGGCTGCAAATTATGATGGTGTTGGATCATCTCTTCGAATGACTTTGTTGTCTTTGGTTCTAGTTCTGGATGGGTAGTTCTTTCTTTTGTTATGCATATTCCTTGTCATTTGGTCATCCTCATCTATGTCACTCTTACTATGTAATAGTTGCTTCTGTTTAGAATGTCATTCTCGTCTGGATCACGAGAGTCTAAGCGCTGCAGATGGGTGCATTTTGGTGGTGTAGCAAGACTTCTTATGAACTATCATGTCTTGCTATTTATGTCAGTAGTAGTCACTAGTCAGTGTTTGAATGTTGTATATATCGTTGTTTCGAACTGTTTATTGTCTCGAATTACTGGTGGACTAAATGAGGGCATCACCATTCTCCAGTGTTCAGAGTATATCTCCCTTTTTCAAGTTATATAATTTGAGCTCAGTGCCTTTTTGATGATGTACACTTGTTTGGGCCAGTGAGGTGTCGTTGAATGTGGGCCGAGTAGTAACGCAATGCCAAACAGGTCAATTCTGACTCTCGGGCCGGGCTCTCAAAAGATCCTGAAAAAAAGGCCGGGCTCTCCAAAAAAGAAAGAATAAGGGCTCTTAGGCCGACATGTGGGCACCACCGGTGTTTTTGTGCGCTTGCGCGCCGAGAGCATATTGGCGCGTGCTCGAAATTCATACTACCTTTTCATCCCCAGTCTCCTGCCCCTCCCCCACCTCTGGAATCTCGATTCCTACTCCAGTTCCCCCAAATCCCCTTCCTGTACTCCCTGTACTCAAGCACACTATCATGTCGCCGGTCAACACGGATCTCCGAGCCGGAGATCCTGAGGTCCGTCCTGCCTTTGGTCGCTGCGTGCTGTCGCTCAACAGTGGCATGGCGACGCTTGACGACCAGTTTGCCGGCAAAGTGCTGATGGTAACCATCAACGGCGACCGGCCTCCCGTCTCACCAGACGACCCTGTCAAAGCTCTTGGCATTGCGCATGGCATCCAAATAAGTGACTTGCTCGTCGAAGTCTTTCCGCCACTGGCTGATTTCTTCGTCAGGTTCCAGACAACTTTCGACTGCAGTCGTGTGTTCGAATCTTCCCGGCGTTTGTTCTACGATGGCGCGCTGGTGAGCTTTGATCGGTGGCACCCAGGATGGGGCTCGGTGCCCTCTGAGCTTGAGTTTTTAACAAAGCTTACCTTCCACGGCATGCCTCGACGTGCTTGGAACAGCGAGTCCATGAACGAGCTTATCAACGACCTTGGAGGTTAGCTCGTAAGTATGTTTGTTCTTCCAGACAGCTGGGCTCTGACGGTTATGGCATGGATGAAGAAGCCGTCCACCATACCGAAGGTGATTGGTGTTGAGATACCGGTGGAGGAACCGGGGTTGTACTATTCTTCGCCACCAAGGCCGCCGCGGACCATGTTACGGATGTACCTGTATCGAGTGTTCGTGCATGTCGAAGAAGTGGTCAATCCATCAATCGAAGTCCTGCCGCCACCGCTGGTGCCAGGGTCTGTTGACGACGTCCATTACAGGAGTCAATGTCAGACTTTCCCCGTGTTCCTCGGAACGATGGATGGCATAGGGCCTACTCCATCGCGCGGTGGAGGCCACTGCTTCTTTGGGAGAAGAGGCAGGGCTGGCTGCCTGGATGTGCTCTAATTTGAGGTAACAACTGAATCTTGTTAGATACTAGTTAAATCCGAGCTATGGGTGTGAAGCACTGATATGCCAGTACATTTGATTGTGACCTGTTCTAATTTTGTACCTGAACTTTTTTAGAAAGGGCTGTACGTCAACTTAATGTGCTAGCAGAACTTATTGTGTTGTCTGTCTGTTTTCTTTGCAGAACATTCAAGATATTTCCCCGTCATTGATAAAGACGATGAACCATTATGTACGACTTCGTTGGTTTCAACATAGCCCTTCCCGTAGCGATCCACTGCTTCCATCCTGATTGTGCCGCCTGCATGAAATTTTTGTATGCAAGTTCAGTGTGCTATAATGTTCTATATGATTGTGTCAACTTTATAAGTTTTTACTGAGCATCAGCAATGCATATGGCTGAAAGATGTATTTATGAGCATCGACCGATGGGTCTCTCTCTCTCTCTCTCACACACACACACGCACACACACACACACACGCACACACACGCGCACACGCACAAGTGGGACCCGTAGAATTATTTATTTGCTCGTGACAACTTTTAATTAGGTTCCACTGTAATCTAACTTTTTCTGAAGTTATTAATTGAGCTCAGTGACTTCAAAAAGTTGTACAGAAGCCTTGTTTGGGCCTTTCCGGCGTCGCTGAATGTGGGCTGAGTAACCATGTTAGGTTGTACTGTACTACACAAGCCTTTTTTTTCAACATCAGCAATGCAACTGGGCCGACAGTTGTACACAATATCCGGGTCAACTTGTTATTCTCCGCCCCGCTGGGCTGCAATCTTTCCTAGGAGGTATGCATTAGGCTTAACAAGAAAATGGACTTTAAGAAATAATAAATGGGATGTAATTATAATAACTGGGCAGTAACTATGCACCAAACATGTAATTAGTTCAAAAAATATATTATTTTTGGAATTTGAAAATTTTAATTTCATTACATGTTGCGCGTGCAATATTTCGTTGGATTTTAACGTAATACAACTTTATTTTGAAATTATATTTAACCTGAGTAGAAATTTCGGATAAAAATATTTTGGATCCCATCAAAATGTGGGAATTTCTTTGAATTCTGTTTTGAGCGGTTGTTTGAAATTATTAATCGTTGTCCTAGCTAGAAGTTGGGCTCTACTTTTAACAAATTATAATGGGCTGTAGTAAATTCCATTAGAATTAAAAAATGGGCTGTACATTCTTACAAATCACAAATGGGCTATATGTTCTCTGCCAAATCCGAGCAGTGGGCCTACTAAGTTGACGCGTACCAAGGGCTTTGTCTTTGCTAAAAAAACAAGGGCTTTGTCAACTTAGTCAATATAAACAATTCTAGCTGCAGTGATCGTACGATGTCCATCCAACGGCCGTAGTGCTTCTTCAACCTTTGGTCTTCTTGCTCCAGCCGCCCAAACCAGCGCCGGTCGTGCCGCATGCTCCTGCCTCCCGTGGCCAGATGTGCTGCCGCGGAGGCCTCACCGCCCCTACTATTCCCACCGCTGGCCAGGCCCTGCGGCGACGGCAGCCTCACACCGCAGCCGAACCCGTGAACCCTCGTACTCCTCTCCGCGCGGGCTTCCGCTGCTGCGTCTTCCCGGCTCCCCGTCGTCCCCTTCCTAGGCCTCATCGTCGTCCACCGCCGTGATGCTCTCGGCGCGGCGTGGACAACATGGTCAAGGAATGACTTCCATCGGACGTGGACTGTACGTGGAGAGGCTGACAGCTGGGTCCACGGCCGCAGCAAGGAAGTGCCTCCTTATTACACGGAAAATAATTATTCCTCCACCTAACAGCTGGGACCCACCGGACGGGCCACTGTATTTCGCGAAAAAATGTTTCCCCCTGACTGTTGGGACCCACCAGCTACATCTTCGCACGCAAGGAAGTGCGTCCAGGCAAAAAAAAACGATTCGACCCCCTGACTACTGGGACCCACCAGCTATATCTTCGGACACAAGGAAGTGCGTCCGGGCAAAAAAAAAAGATTCACCCCCTGACTGCTGGGACCCACCAGCTACATCTTCGCACGCAAGGAAGTGCATCCGAAAAAAAAACGATTCACCCC
>NC_041391.1:464220779-464313715 GCF_002162155.2 Triticum dicoccoides | reverse complement strand
ACTGCTGGGACCCACCAGCTACATCTTCGCACACAAGGAAGTGTGTCCAAAAAAACGATTCGCCCCCCTAACTGCTGGGACCCACCAGCTACATCTTCGCACGCAAGGAAGTGCCTGACAGTCGGGACCCACCTGGTCGAAGCGTACGTAGCGTTGTCATTCTGGTCGCGAAGGTGTATGTACATACTGGTAGATGTAGAGGCGCGCACGTGTCGTAGTAGAGGCGTGCTCGTGTCGTAGTAGAGGCGCGCACGTAGCATGTACACGTACGTACATCGGCCAGTGTGCAAGAAAGAAAATACGGCCATGTATGTGTACATACGGGCGGGGTCTCGAACGCCTACTCGCGCATATATACGTACGACCAGGGCTCGTGTACATGGCTGGGTTAGAACGGAGAAACAGCGTCGTTGTCATGTTCATGGGGAGCCAACCGGCTAGGTCGAAATGGAATCGGTCGTCGTGTTCATCGGGAGGGCTTGAACGGAACAGTCGATGGAAACGAGGCCTGGCGTACAACAGAATGGAGGAAACGGCCTTGTGTTCGACCGGCCACGTTCGAAACAGGATCCTGTTCATCGGGAGGGGTGTGGCGTACCGCAAAACGGAGGAAACGGACCTCCTACGGTCGAAATGGGGGTCCTGTTGATCGGGAGGGGTGTGGCGTACCGCAAAACGGAGGAAACGGACCTCCTACGGTCGAAACGGGGGTCCTGTTGATCGGCAGGGGTGTGGCGTACCGCAAAACGGACGAAACGGACTTGTGTTGGAGCGCTACGGTCGAAACGGGGGTCCTGTTCATTGGGAGGGGTGTGGCGTACCGCAAAACGGGACTCCACGGGATACTGTTCATCTCCACCGTCGACCTCCTCCAGCCTCCATGGGCTACTGTTCATCCACCGTTGACCTCCTCCAGTCTCCACCTGCGACTGTTCATCCACGGGCTCCTGTTCATCCAGCCTCCACCGCGCGCTACTCCACCGGCTACTGTTCAACCACCCCTCTCCATGGGCTCCTGTTCAACCACCCCTCCACGGGCTACTGTTCATCCATCCCTCCACCCTCTACTGTTCATCCAACCCTCCACGGGGTCGTCCTGTTCATCCAGCCCTCCACACCACGGGGTCCTGTTCATCCAAAGGCAACGCCGCAGGTCCTGTTCATCCACTCCCACCGCTCACTGTTCATCCAACCCCGCAACGGTCACTGTTCATCCAGAGAGGCAGCATCGATCGGCTTTATTTAGCAGGTGTTGCGAAGGAATCGATCGCTCGGGTTCAGTAACGCGTAGCCTGCAGTGCAATCGCTCGGGTTCAGTTAGAGCCCAACGCCTTGCTCGGGTTCAGTTAGAGCCAACGCTTCGCACACACGCGCGTACATGTACGAGAGAAACGCGCATCACTCGGCCCCCGACCTCCCACCGTAACCGGGAACTCCCCGAAATTTTCCTCCCCCTTGCTTCTACCATGGTTTTTTCCGTCATGGACGGCCCAAAGAATGTCATGCAGCTGCATCTCCGGCCCGCCCAGGATGAAAAGCCCATTTCCTTTCATGATTTTTTGTCATAGAAGTAGGAGCCCACCACATCTATGATGATACCGGGTTTTGTCACAATTATCATCATAGAAGTGTCATATGTATGACATAATTTTTTTTCGTTCGGCCCAAAATGTCACGGATGTGTCTTTTTTTGTAGTGTATACTTCTTTAAATTTGGGAACCTTGGAATTACATTTGTTTTTGTTTCAGAGAGACATGTAGTGTAATTTGTAAAACTCAAAGATAATATTATTTACAATTCTTACCAGTTTGTCTTTATGGTTGTGGTATTTCTTATGCTCCTTTTTTTGTTGTCTTCGTCGATTTCCGTCTTAGCAATTGTATTACTTAGTAGGCCTTTTTGCACATGTCAATCACGTTGATTTTTTAGGTATTCTTGCCTCTTCAATTCTTCAAGAGAGGTTTCTTCTGGTTTGATGATTTGAAGTTTCCTGGTATATCTGTCAAGCACGCATAGTGTGTACCGGTCTTCCTTTTCGAGTGGCATGAATACCTGTGGTACAAAAGTTTTATTGGTAGAGGAGAGTTTAGAATATAGTATTCTGTTTGAAATGCTTATTTTTATTTTTTTGTATGGAAAACGCTATTACCATTTTTGCTGTTTTCAGCTTCTCTGATTGAGACTTCTTAAGGTGCAAGGGAACCAAGTTATCCTTCTCTCATATGAAATCATCTCTGAAGTTTGTCATAGTTTTTGTTTTATCCTCTAAACCCAGTATATGCTGCAGGCAACAAATAAAATACGATAAAAACGAGTTATAAAAATTAGATCGGTACCAAGATATTAAACAGTCGTTGCAAAAAGATGAGCTTAGATGATCATTGTGGTTTTTTTGAAATTTACCTCCGCAAAGCCTGGGCCTAGTAATAGTCTATGTCTTTTGAGTGAAGTTTGATTGCTTTCCCATGCTTCTGCTAACTCATCGAGCACCTTCTTTTCCATACCTTGATGTTTTTTCTTCTTTGCAGGCCCAAATACTTCCTTCAGGTTTGATCCAGTAAGAGATGCGCTATCGCTCTGTGAATGATGTCGCAAGTATACTTTTTTCTGCTTACAGGCATGACAATAGAAGAAATTTTTGTTGAGAAAGTCATTAACTAGGAAGCCGATAAACAGGAATTTAAGGTTCTTTTTAGTCTGCTGCCTTATTTGTGTGATTGCCGCCTAACTTTAACTAATTTCATGTGCAAAAGGAACCAAGTCACCTTTTGAATTTGTTCTGCCATGTGTCACTCATGACTATCTCATAGAGTTCGTTTGCCTTTTCCACGTGTTTAAACGAATGCCGATGTTCGGGTATTTCTTGCTGCTCCCTGATTGATGCTAGTATTTTTTGTCTCGCTCTGTCAAAACAAATAAAAATTTATGGCTGTTGTTTCTAAAAGAAATATTTGAAGCTCTTGTCATGTTGACTGATGGTAAAAATGAAAATAGTTATATTACCTTTCATGGGCGAAAAAGGTTTATAGTCTCTGGTTTGAACTCCTTGAGTTTTGCAGGAAGTTGACGCTGCTTTATTTGGTTGGTTTTACCGAATATGAGTGTGAATACGTACTCTGGTTTCCATTCGGCATCCACCTTGCTGGGCTGCAGGCTTGTCAAAATGTATGGTTTATAGTTACATGTTGTCCACGATTGTGAATAAACTAATTACGGTAATAAAGAAATGAAGTTATTTGACGTGCATGTACTGGTAACTTACATGAAAATACTCTCTTTCCTTGACCATCTCTTTCCAATTCTAGTATTTTGCAAATTGGGCTGTGAAGTGCCCGCTTTGTGTTCCCTCTTTGCATTTTGGTTTTGTTGTTTGGGTGTGGCATTGAGAAAAGTAAGCGTATCAAACTATCACGAGGAAAAGAATAATCAATGTACAAAAAGTACGTACCAGTTCTGCCCGATGCACATGGTGTTCACTCCAAGACATATCGGCGTAGTTTACGTAGTTCAGTGAGTATAGAATGTCAATGTTACCTCTGTACTTGTTCAGTACATAGAGCATGTAGTGGCTGTTTGTGTGATGAGGTATCATGATCTACGTTGAGAGAGGAGATCATTGTTGATGTAAAAATTAAATTTCATTTAATTGTTGAAGCTCAAGGAGAATAAGTCATGTGTTCATTAATATTTCTGAACCTACCATCTTTGAATGCAGGATGTTTTTACCTCCCACGAGGAGTTAAAATCCTTTTAGTGCATCATCCTCGTTGAATTCTGATAGCTCTCCTTTTTATAATTGAGACCGAGAACCAGCTTCAAGAAAGAGACTATGTGGTTTTAGTTAAATATTCTGTCATAGTAATGACAGTGGTGTTTTTGTGGGTGAGGTATGCATACATTTGCGAAATCTGCAGGGAGTACAGTTGTGTCGTCTGGGTTGAATTGTTCTTGTTCTGTCCATTCCTCCAGTAACACGTTTATCATGGAGCCCTCCATTTGTGTTTGTCCTTTTCCTGCTTGTTCCATGAAGAATTTTCCTGAAATGTAGTCTTCTCGCTTTGAGCTTTTATATAGCCATTCTCTGCAAGCAAGGAGGGTTTAGAACTAGGTGAGTGAATGGTTAGTTGGATGTTAGAGAATCTGCAGTTCTTTGTAATTGTTTCTATGGAACAAGGAGAATCCTCTTACCCTCCACATTCTTTTTGTCCTTGTCGGCTCATCAGATATCTATAGAGTTGCATGGACTTTTGTTTGTAAATGAAATCTCCTAGAACAAGTGATGCAACATTGACTTTCACAAAATCCTTGCTTTCTCGCTTGAATGGTCTCTTAATTGAGATTATGTTTGCTAAGATGATCTCTGATGATTGAATCGTTGAGGGTTTTGGGTAACTTGTCTGTATTCTTGCAATATGCCTTGCCTTTTTCTTGTTGTGACCAAAGTGTGCCTGCTCGTTAAGCTACCCAGATGTTGGTGTTCCCTTTTCTATGTTTTTGTTTTTGATGCTCGGTTCTACCGAGACTACAGCATCACGTTTCCTCTTTTGAGTATATTTTCTACTAAGTCCTTCTCTTTCTGCTTCTTTTCTTCTTGTGCATGCTTTGCCTCGGGTGATGTTCCTGATATGCGATCTTCGCCAACAGGGTTCTTGTTCTATTAGGAAAGCTGTTGTTGGCAAGTTGGTACGCTCTTTGTCCTATTATCTACTTCTAAAGGAGAGCATGTTATGTCTTCGTTCTTTTTATCTGGGGGTGGTCTGTCTGGTTCAATCGGTGGATCTTTCCGTTCGTATTACTTTTGTAAATTAGTGTTTGGTTGCGCATGTTGTTCCGTCTGTAAACCAACATCTGTCTAGGCATGTTCTTTCGTGAGTGCTTCTTCAGACACTTTGGTAGTATCCTTGCCGCTCACATGATAATCTTCTTTCTCCTCATCGCTGCTTGTGTCATTAATCTCAATAACTTTTAACTCTTGAGCGCTTGTCCCAATGTGCTCGGGAGTTGGATGAATCTCTTCTTCTGCTATGTCACAATGTATTCGTTGCATTTCTATGTCTTCCATATCAACATCATAGTTCAGCATATCTATTAAAATAAAAAAAATAAAAACTTATTGGTGTGTCTCTGAAAATTAGATAAGTAAAATTTTACTTTGTTGTCTGTAGAAAGAGAAACCTGTGGTGTAGTTGATTAATGACAGTGCGGTTGTATCTCTGTATTGGCTGATTATTTGATAAAGAATTTTCTTCCTCAACTCTAGGACTTGTTCTTCTGTTAGTAGCACTGTTTCTCCACCGTCGGTGTAGTGCTTCGCGTTCATGAACATATAGAAGGCACTGTCCAGTCTGCAGGTAGAAGAATGATTGGTTATTGTTACTGTCCAAAGACATTTGGGCAGTTTAGATGAAGTTGCCCTAACGTCCTATGTCTTTTATGAATTGCACTAATAATTGTTACAGTGAGTAAGGAAAAGGAGAAAGGTTTGTAGTGCTTACGTTTCTCCCTAAAGTGGCACCTGCATTTTGACCTTTTTGAAATGGTCAATACTACTTGGAGACAGTTGGAGCCATGTGCTTATTTGCTTCCATATCCTCTTTATTCTGCTTGTTACTGTGTTGAAGTAATCCATTGTGACTGGATATTCAGTTGTTAAAGAGTCAAGGAGTTCAAAGCGCTCTTTTTTCATGTTGATTGTAACAGTGAAGTGGTGGTCCATAGATCCTCGTTGAACAGCCCCACCTATGCAAACTGGTATAAAGAACCGCAGAATGCAAAATAAATAAATAAGGGATCCTTCTTAGATTTAGTCATGATTTGTTGATCATAAAACGGAATTGTAGAGCTGTGGTTATATCTCTTATTTGTAACATGAGACGTGCTTACCATGTTTAAATCTACTAATTGTTCTCCTTCTTCCAATCAAGGAATCTTTTAAGCCGTTTACGCATTGTCTTATCTCTGACGTGTGCTTCATTTTTATTTCCAACTCCAATGGATCTTGCTGATTGGCTACGTATATTGCTGCCTGCTTGTTTTGTCACATGTGCGTAAAAGAAATTTGTAATTTCAATTGTATAGAAAGGTTGATTGATCGATAGACTGATATTGATTGTTGAAACTTGAGCTTTTGTCGTGATCTTTACTTACAGTGTGGTATATTGATAGAATCTTTCTCTTTGTGCCCCTGAGTTGCTTTTTCAAGATCTGTCGGTGTCAAAACCGGCGGATCTCGGGTAGGGGGTCCCGAACTGTGCGTCTAAGGCTAATGGTAACAGGAGGCGGGGGACACGATGTTTACCCAGGTTCGGGCCCTCTCTTTGGAGGTAATACCCTACTTCCTGCTTGATTGATCTTGATGTTGTGAGTATTACAAGAGTTGATCTACCACGAGATCGATGAGGCTAACTGAGAGAGTCCTGGATTAGGGGGTGTCCGGATAGCCGGACTACCATCATCAGCCGAACTATCATCGGCCGGACTATCATCATCGACCGGACTCCAAGACTATGAAGATACAAGATTGAAGACTTCGTCCCGTGTCCGGAGGGGACTTTCCTTGGCATGGAAGGCAAGCTTGGCGATACGGATATGTAGATCTCCTAGCATTGTAACCGACTCTATGTAACCCTAGCCCTCTCCGGTGTCTATATAAACCGGATGGCTCTAGTCCGTAGGACACAACAACAACCATTACAATCATACCATAGGCTAGCTTCTAGGGTTTAGCCTCCTTGATCTCGTGGTAGATCCAATCTTGTAAACATCCACAATATCAATATCAATCAAGCAGGACGTAGGGTTTTACCTCCATCAAGAGGGCCCGAACCTGGGTAAAACATCGTGTCCCTTGTCTCCTGTTACCATCCGCCTAGACACACAGTTCGGGACCCCCTACCCGAGATCCGCCGGTTTTGACACCGACATTGGTGCTTTCATTGAGAGTTCCTCTGTGTCGTCACCGATAGGCTCGATGGCCTCTTCAATCGACAACGACGCAGTCCTGGGTGAGACTTTTCTCCCCGGACAGATCTTCGTATTCGGCGGCTTCGCACTGCGGGCCAACTCACTTGGCCATCTGGAGCAGATCGAAAGCTACGCCCCTGGCCGTCAGGTCAGGTTTGGAAGCCTAAACTTCACGACCGATATCCGCGGGGACTTGATCTTCGATGGATCTGAGCCACAGCCGAGCGTGCCGCGCTGTCACGATGGGCACGACCTAACTCTGCCGCCGGACAGCACCTTGGAGGCCGCACATGAATCCGCTCCGACCCATAGTCTGGAGCCGATCGCTCAGATCGAGGACAGATGGCTGGACACCGCCTCGGGAGCTGCAACTTCTACGGCGATGGAGCCGAACACTTACCTTGTCCCGCATAAAGCTCATGACTCCAAGGTGCCGGACTCTCTGTCGGACTCCGAACCTCCTGCGCCCCTGCCGGTCGAATCCGACTGGGCGCCGATCATGGAATTCACCGCTGCGGACATCTTTCAGCACTCACCCTTCGGCGATATCTTAAATTCACTGAAGCATCTCTCGCTATCCGGAGAGCCCTGGCCGAACTGCGGCCAAGATGGTTGGGACACGGACGATGAAGAAATTCAGAACCCACCCACCACCCACTTCGTAGCCACTGTCGACGATCTAACTGACGTACTCGACTACGACTCCGAAGACATCGACGGTATGGACGATGATGCCAGAGACTATCAAGAACCAGTGCCTACAGGACACTGGAGGACCACCTCGTCATACGACATATACATGGTGGACACCCCAAAAGATGGGGACGGCGAAGAAGCAACGGAGGCCGATTCCCTAAAGAACGCTCCCTCCGAACGGAGGAACATACAACGGCTCTCGCGGTAGAAGTACAGAGCAGCCTTTTAAGGCAATTTTTGAGTCCGGCCGTTAAACAACCGGACACGGCCAAACGCGCCCGGAGCAACATCAACCAAGACCACCTGGCAGGTTCCGAGCACGCGTAGCAATGCGGTCTCAACCCCAGCCCTCGCACAATCGTAAGACAAACTCTCCACGTACATAATTACGCCCTGGAGATACCATGGGCATAGGGGGAGAGGCACAACCACAACAGACCCAGAGTGCGGTTCGACCACACCAGGGGCTCCCAAGTGTGTCGCTCTTTTTATCTTTTATTTCTTTCTTTTTTATACAAAACTCTGTCCGGCGGTGAACCTGCCGAACTCATGATGCAACAGCCAGAGAGGGACAAAGGCCGCGACGAACACTCAGGTGGTCTCCATTACGAGCATTAAATTTGTTAAATACACCATTCCGCGGCCTACCCCTGGAGGGAGACGCCTTTAATTCGTCCCATCCCTTGCTTTCCGCACTATTTGTATCATTCCGCACTCATAGCAGATCTTCTTGAATAAAATGCAGCACTTTTTGCCCATAATTGCATTTCCTTATATATATATATATGTTCATTTACGACATGTTGCATCCGTACATTTTGGTACGGCCAAATACACCAGGGGCTTATGTTCCCCGCATTATGGTGTGACAAAGTCCGAACACTTTCACAAGTGCGGCACCCCGAACTTATAGCATTATATGAATCAGCTCTGAATCATGTCTTGGGTCAATAGTTGGGTTTGCCCGGCTCCCAAGTTTGGCACCTTACGTTCCGTTCTATCGGCTAAGGTAGCACTGGGAGAACCACTGCGATTGCGCCCCGGTTGAGCCGGGTTAACGCCTCAGTGGAGAAAGCTAAAACTGACCGTCATGATAAGGCGAGAGACTGGTCGCTATTCGAGAGGTCTTTTCGGGTCCTTAAAGACCTACGCCGCTTCGAGCAAAGTTCCAGATAATGTCCGACGAAGGCGTGGATAGCGCCCCGAATTCGGTCTTCCGAATACTAGGGGCTTCGCCGAAATTTAAAATTATAGAATTCTATGGCTAAGTGAGAGTGTTCAAGCACTATAAGTCCGGTTGCCTTGTTCGTTGTGTTGAGCGCCTCCCTAGATGGACCCAAAAATTGGAACAAGAGTGCTCAAGTTTATCCCGAACACCCCAGCACTCGTGGCATGGGGGCTGAAGCCGACGACTTGCCATCTCTCGGATTTAATAAACGGCCGCACAGAAGGTAATATTTTAAATTAACAAGCGTTGCTTAGCGCATATGAACAAAGTTTTCAGCGCACAGGATAACACATTGCGAATTTACTCAATAATTACATCCCTGGGGCACTTATCCGCAATCTTGCGGGCACCCTTCAGAACAGTCTTATAGTACATCTCGGGCGTACGATATTCCTTGCCCACTGGTGGCGCGTCAGTGATTAGCTTCTCCGCATCCAGCTTGCCCCAATGCACCTTTGCGCGGGCAAGGGCCCGACGAGCACCTTCAATACAGGCGGAGCACTTGATAACCTCCACCCAGGGGCACGCATCCACCAACCGTCGCACGAGGCCGAAGTAGCTCCCAGGCATGGCCTCTCCAGGCCACAGCCGAACTATGAGGCCCTTCATGGCCTGCTCGGCCGCCTTGTGGAGCTCGACCAGCTGCTTCAGTTGGTCGCTAGGGGGCACCGGATGGCCGGCCTCAGCATACTGAGACCAGAAGACCTTCTCCGTCGAGCTCCCCTCCTCGGCTCGGTAGAATGCGGCGGCATCAGACACGCTGCAAGGCAGATCTGCAAACGCCCCTGGAGAGCTCCGAATTCGGGTAAGTAACACGTAATTTACATTCACATGCTTGCTTTGCATGAAATATGCCTTACCCGCCGCTATCTTCCTCACCAACTCAATCTCCTGAAGGGACTTATGGGCATCGGCCTTGGCAGTCTTGGCACTTTCGAGAGCCGAGGCAAGCTCGGACTCTCGAGTCTTTGAGTCACGCTCCAAACTCTCATGCTTTTCCATGAGAGCCTGGAGCTCTTGCTGAACCACCGCCACCCGCGCCTCCTACTTTTCTCGCTCTGCCCATTCCACGGCCGCATTGCGTTCGGCTACAGATACGGCCTCCTTCAGGGTCGCCACCTCGCTCGTGGCCCCTGCAGTACCCATGTTATCCTTGTTATTTTTTGTTGCAACCTAAATCATTTTCTGTAAGGTACAAGTCCAAAAGTGGTGTTACTCACCTTCTTTGTTCTGGAGCTGCTTCTTGGCGCGGCCGAGCTCTTGCTCGGACCGCTCGAGCTCCTGCTTCAAAGCACCACCCTCCGCAGTCAGTGTGGCAGAGGTCTGCAGCGCAGCCTGCAACCCATATTGACATAATTTTTTAGCAACCCTGCGTATATCTTCTTTTTTTCAGATCCTCAGTCCATCTTTTCTTTCCGAACACCGAACCGAGCATCAGGGGCTACTGTCTATGCGGTATTACATTGCATATTTTTAACTTCTTACCTCAAAGCCTGATAGAAGGCTACTGCAGGCTTCGGTCAGCCCGCTCTTGGCGAGCTGTACCTTCTGAATCACCGCACTCATAATAGTGCGGTGTTCTTCCTCGATGGAAGCGCTTTGGAGCGCCTCCAACAAATTGTCCGGCGCCTCCGGTTGGACAGAAGCCGCCGGCGTCACGGTCTTGCCCTTCGTGCGAAGGGGCCGCCGGCCGGACTCTGGAACCACTGCGGGTTCTGATATGGAGTCCGGCGCAAAGTCCGGGAGGCCGCCTTGCGGTGCCTCCGGAGCCTCCTCCTGATGGATCCCTTCTTGGGATCCCACCTCAGCGTCCTCGGTGTCGCGAGGGGTGGAGGCGGTCGGGATGGAGTCTACCTCCGACGGAGCCAACGACCCGCTCGATGAAGCGGGGAGATCATCATTGGACGGACTACAGGCAGCATGCGGCATCAGAATGACACTATGTGACGCAGAAAAAGAAATTATAACTCATTCAGGAATCCGGATACTTACAATCTCGCCGGAGGCCTGGCCCTTGAAGGCCATTCTTCCTCGCCAATGTTGATGTTGGCGGAGCTGTCCGGGGGAATAGTCCTTCCCCTCTTGGACCCTTCGGCCTCCCCTGTTGGGGAAGCCTTCCTCTTCCTCTCTCCCTCCTCTGGGGGAGAGTCCTCTTTCTCCTCCTTGTTTTCGGGGGAGGAGTCCGCCCCAGAGTCGTCGGACACCTGAAAACGGGAACTCTTTCGAGCACCTGTGGCCTCCTTCTTGGCCTTCTTCTCCGGCACCACGTGCGGTGCCGGAACCAGCAGCTTCGCTAGATGGGCGTCTACTGGGTTTTTTGGCATGGGAGCCGGGCAGATAATCTGCTCCGCCTTCCTCATCCAGTCCTGTCAAAGGAAAAGGGGAACTTAAAACCCGCATAGAGTCAAACTATGAAAAGCAAGTGTCCCGTAAAGGGGTAGAATCACTTACCTCGTCGGCTTGGCGCTGCGAGCGAAATCCGCGATCTTCAGTCACGGATGCGGGGGCTTCGGCACCCTTAAACAACACCCTCCAGGCGCCTTCGTACGTCGTGTCGAAGAGCCCGCTCAGCACCTGGTGCTGTTCCGGATTGAACTCCCACAGATTGAATGCCCGCTCTTGGCATGGGAGAATCCGGCAGACGAGCATGACTTGGACCACGTTAACCAGCCTGAGCTTCTTCACCAGCTTCTGGATACAGGCTTGGAGTCCCGTCAGCTCCTCCGAACTACCCCACAGCAAGCCCTTCTCTTTCCAGGAGGTGAGCTGCGTGGGGATCCTAGATCTGAACTCGGGGGCCGCCGCCCACTTACGGTCGCGTGGCTCGGTGATATAGAACCACCCCGATTGCCACCCCTTGACGGATTCCACGAAGGCCCCTTCGAACCAAAGGACATTGGGCATCTTGCCCAACATGGCGCCTCCGCACTCCGCTTGAGTGCCCTTCACAACCTTCGGCTTGACATTGAAGGTCTTGAGCCACAAGCCGAAGTGGGGCTGGATGCAGAGGAAGGCCTCGCACACGACGATAAACGCCGAGATGTTGAGGATGAAGTTCGGCGCCAGATCATGGAAATCCAGGCCGTAGTATAACATGAGCCCCCGGACAAAGGGGTGAAGTGGAAAACCCAGTCCGCAGAGGAAGTGGGGAAGAAAAACGACCCTCTCATGGGGCCTGGGGGTGGGGATGAGCTGCCCCTCGTCGGGCAGCCGGTGCGCGATGTCGCCGGACAGGTAGCCGGCGCTGCGCAGTCTTTCGATGTGCTCCTCCGTAACGGAGGAGGTCATCCACTTGCCTCTCGCTCCGGACATAACTGGGGAAGGTTGAGACAGGATGTGCGGGCTTGGGCGCTGGAGCTCGAGTGCACGGAGATGGATAAGCAAAGGAGGAAGAAGGCTTAGGTGAAAAAGGTGAATCCTTATCCCTTATATGGGCGGGCGAAGTCTACGCGTCCCCCACCGGCCTGGTAAAACTCGCTTATCCCCCAAGTGTCACCATCAATCGCGCGGTTGGGTTACCCACGTCCGTATTGATGAGAATCCCGGATTAAGGGGGAACACGATCTCTGCTTCGACAAGACGTGCCAAGGAAACCGCTTCGCTAAATGCGCTGAGGTGGTAGAGTAAAAAACAATTCAAGTAATGGCTTGGTAGTGGCATGACGTCATGCCGCAAAAAACGTCAGCAGATTGAACTTGTGTATATATTATTCTCTCTACGGTGGAATGTGGAATTTATTTTGCAGAGCCGGACACTATCCTGGTGTTCACAATCTTCTATTATTCGGAGGAGGAACCCGCCTTGCAATGCCAAGCAATATACGCGCCGGACTTATCGTCATTGAAGCCTGGTTCAGGGGCTACTGACGGAGTCCTGGATTAGGGGGTGTCCGGATAGCCAGACTACCATCATCAGCCGAACTATCATCGGCCGGACTATCATCATCGACCGGACTCCAAGACTATGAAGATACAAGATTGAAGACTTCGTCCCGTGTCCGGAGGGGACTTTCCTTGGCGTGTGGAGATACGGATATGTAGATCTCCTACCATTGTAACCGACTCTATGTAACCCTAGCCCTCTCCGGTGTCTATATAAACCGGATGGCTCTAGTCCGTAGGACACAACAACAACCATTACAATCATACCATAGGCTAGCTTCTAGGGTTTAGCCTCCTTGATCTCGTGGTAGATCCACTCTTGTAAACATCCACAATATCAATACCAATCAAGCAGGACATAGGGTTTTACCTCCATCAAGAGGGCCCGAACCTGGGTAAAACATTGTGTCCCTTGTCTCCTGTTACCATCCGCCTAGACGCACAGTTCGGGACCCCCTACCCGAGATCCGCCGGTTTTGACACCGACACTAACCCTAGAAGCTAGCCTATGATTATGATTGTCCTTGTCCTTGATATGTCTCCAACATATCTATAATTTTTGATTGTTCCATGCTATTATATTACCCCTTTTGGATGTTTATGGGCCTTATTTTACACATTTATATCATTTTTGGGACTAACCTACTAACCGGAGGCCCAGCCCGTATTGCTGTTTTTTTGCCTATTTCAGTATTTCGAAGAAAAGGAATATCAAACATTGTCCAAACGGAATGAAACCTTCGGGAGCGTGATTTTTGGAACGAACGTGATCCAGAGGACTTGGAGTGCAAGTCAAGAAGCAATCGAGGCGGCCAGGAGATAGGAGGGCGCGCCCACCCCTCGAGCGGCCACCGACGTACTTCTTCCTCCTATATATACCTACGTACCCCGAAAACATCCAGGGAGCCACCGAAACACAATTTCCACCACCGTAACCTTCCGTATCCGCGAGATCCCATCTTGGAGCCTTCGTCGGCGCTCCGCCGGAGGGGGAATCGACCATAGATGGCTTCTACATCAACACCATAGCCCCTCCGATGAGTTGTGAGTAGTTTACCACAGACCTTCGGGTCCATAGTTATTAGCTAGATGACTTCTTCTCTCTTTTTGGATCTCAATACAATGTTCTCCCCCTCTCTTGTGGAGATCTATTCGATGTAAACTCTTTTTGCGGTGTGTTTGTCGAGATCCAATGAATTGTGGGTTTATGATCAAGTTTATCTATGATAAATATTTGAATCTTCTCTGAGTTCTTTTATGTATGATTGAGTTATCTTTGCAAGTCTCTTCGAATTATCAGTTTGGTTTGGCCTACTAGATTGATCTTTCTTGCCATGGGAGAAGTGCTTAGCTTTGGGTTCAATCTTGAGGTGTCCTTACCAGTGACAGAAAGGGTTACAAGGCACGTATTGTATTGTTGCCATCGAGGATAAAAAGATGGGGTTTATATCATATTTCTTGAGTTTATCCCTCTACATCATGTCATCTTTCTTAATGCGTTACTCTGTTCTTATGAACTTAATACTCTAGATGCATGCTGGATAGCGGTCGATGTGTGGAGTAATAGTAGTAGATGCAGGCAGGAGTCGGTCTACTTGTCACGGACATGATGCCTGTATACATGATCATGCCTAGATAATATCATAATTATTCGCTTTTCTATCAATTGCCCGATAGTAATTTGTTCACACACCGTAATACTTATGCTATCTTGAGAGAAGCCACAAGTGAAACCTATGGCCCCCGGGTCTATCTTTTACCATATAAGCTTTCAATCTACTTTTATTTGCATCTTTACTTTTTGCATCTATATTATAAAATACCAAAAATATATTTATCTTATCATACTATCTCTATCAGATCTCACTTTTGCAAGTGGCCATGAAGGGATTGACAACCCCTTTATTGCGTTGGTTGCAAGTTCTTTGTTTGTTTGTGTAGGTGCGTGGGACTTTTGAGGAGCCTCCTACTGGGTTGATACCTTGGTTCTCAAAAACTGAGGGAAATACTTACGCTACTATTGCTGCATCACCATTTCCTCTTCAAGGAAAGCCAACGCAAGCTCAAGATGTAGCAAGAAGGATTTCTGGCGCCGTTGCCGGGGAGGTCTTCGCTCAAGTCAAGACATACCAAGTACCCATCACAAACTCATCTCCCTCGCATTTACATCATTTGCCATTTGCCTCTTGTTTTCCTCTCCCCCACTTCACCCTTGCCGTTTTATTTGCCCTCTCGTTCCCAATCTTCTCCTCTCTTTTTCGCTTGCCTTTTTCCGTTTGCTCGTGTGTTAGATCGTTTACCATGTCGGTATGGCTAGTTCCTTATCCGCTCCTATGTCTCCTTAGTTTGAAGTTCTTCACATCAAGCAAAGGCAAGGAGAAAGCTTAAAAGATGCTTGGTATAGGATGATGGAATCTTATCGCAAGTGCACCCTAGAGGTGAACTTTAGAATTCTTCTTTGCAATATTTATGTTGGGATAAACATGACGCATAGACAACTCTTGGACTGCATTGCCAAGGGAAATTTTATTGAAATTGATCCTAGTATTGCGCATGAAATTATAGAGGGAATAGTGGGAACACTACCTCAAAAGGGAGGACCACATCCTACCCAAGAAGAAACACAGGTGTTTGGAAAGATTTGCGAAGTAACAAAAATATTACAAAAATCTCTTGAGCCTCTTAAAAGTGTTAGTGGAAATCTTCACCGCATGGATATGTTGATCACCCTTTGCAATAAGCGGTTGGATTCTTTAGATCTAAAAATTTCCGGTATGAAGGGAAATGTAAAGAACCTCCCGGATTCGAGCATGACTCCGCTAAAAAACTGAAAATCAAAGATGGCACTACTTAGATCTATCTTCGCTTTTATGCCTAGCTAGGGGCGTTAAACGATAGCGCTAGTTGGGAGGCAACCAAATTTTCTTTGTGTTTTTTGTTTTTGTTCCTGTTTAGTAATAAATTTTGCATCTACCTTCTGTTTAGATGTGTTTTTATGTTTTAATTAGTGTTTGTGCCAAGTAGAACCTATAGGATAACCTATGATGATAATTGATTTGATTCTGCTGAAAAATAGAAACTTTGCACTCACGAGAAAAAATTCAATAAATCACAGAAACATGCTTTTGCATTGATTCGTTTTGCTGCTGATCAATAAAAAAAATTCCAGGACTTCCTATTTTGGTAGGATATTTAGAGTTCCAGAAGTTTGCGTTAGTTACAGATTGCTACAGACTGTTCTGTTTTTGACAAATTCTGTCTTTCGTATGTTGTTTGCTTATTTTGATGCATCTATGGCTAGTATTAAGTGGTATGAACCATAGAGAACTTGGAATACAGTAGGTTTAACACCAATATAAATAAAGAATTAGTTCATTACAGTACCTTATGTGGTGGTTTTGTTTTCTTTCACTAACGGAGCTTATGAGATTTCCTGCTGAGTTTTGTGTTGTGAAGTTTTCAAGTTTTGGGTAAAGATTTGATGGACTATGGAATAAAGAGTGGCAAAAGCCTAAGCTTGGGGATGCCCAAGGCACCCCAAGATATTCAAGAATAGCCAAAAGCCTAAGCTTAGGCATGCCCTCGGAAGGCATCCCCTCTTTCGTCTTTGTTCATTGGTAACTTTACTTGGAGCTATATTTTTATTCGCCACATGATATGTGTTTTGCTTGGAGCGTCGTGTATTATATTAGTCTTTTCCTTTTAGTTTACCACAATCATCCTTGGTGACACACCTTTTGGGAGAAGCCTACTTTATCGAATTTATTAGAATACTCTATGTGCTTCACTTATATCTTTTGAGCTTGATAGTTTTTGCTCTAGTGCTTCACTTATATCTTTTAGAGCACGGCGGTGGCTTAATTTTTTAGAAATTTCTAGTCTCTAATGCTTCACTTATATTATTTTGAGAGTCTCTTAGAACAGCATGGTATTTTCTATGGTTATAAATTGGTCCTAGAATGGTAGGCATCCAAGTTGGGTATAATAAAAACTATCATAGGAAGTGAATTGGATGCTATGATAAATTTGATACTTGATAATTGTTTTGAGATATGGAGGTAGTGATATTAAAGTCATGCTAGTTGGGTGATTATGAATTTAAAAATGATTGTGTTGAAGTTAGCAAGTCCCGTAGCATGCACATATGGTTAAAGTTGTGTAACAAATTTGAAACATGGAGTGTACCTCGCTTGTGCATCCTTATGAGTGGCGGTCGGGGACGAGCGATGGTCTTTTCCTACCAATCTATCCCTCTAGGAGCATGTGCGTAGTACTTGATTTTTGATGACTTCTAAATTTTTGCAACAAGTATATGAGTTCTTATGATTAATGTTGAGTCCATGGATTATACGTACTTTTACCTTTCCACCATTTCTAGCCTCTTCGTTACCGTGCATTGGCGTTTCTCGCCTTGAGAGTTGGTGCAAACTTCGCCGGTGCATCCAAACCCCGTGATATGATACACTCTATCACACATAAACCTCCTTATATTTTCCTCAAAACAGCCACCGTGATATGATACACTCTATCACTCTACCTATTATGGCATTTCCATAGCCATTCTGAGATATATTGCTATGCAACTTTCCACCGTTCCGTTCATCATCATCATGACATACATTACTTTTGTCATATTGCCATTGCATGATCATGTAGTTGACATCGTATTTGTGGCAAAGCCACCATGCATAATGTTTCATACATGTCACTCTTGATTCATTGCACCATCCCGGTACATCGCCGGAGGCATTCATATAGAGTCATATCTTATTCTAGTTTCGAGTTGTAGTTCATATGTTGTAATCAATGAAAGTGTGATGATCATCATTATTAGAGCATTGCCCAAAAAAGAAGAAGAAAAAGAAAAAAAAGAAAAAAATAGAAAATAAATAAAAAGGGGCAATGTTACTATCTCTTTTCCACACTTGTGCTTCAAAGTAGCACCATGTCCTTCATATAGCGAGTCTCATTTATTGTGCTTCAAAGTAGCACCATGTTTTTCATATAGAGTATCATATGTTGTCACTTTCATATACTAGTGGGAATTTTTCATTATAGAACTTGGCTTGTATATTCCTACGATGGGCTTCCTCAAATGCCCTAGGTCTTCGTGAGCAAGCAAATTGGATGCACACCCACTAGTTTTCTTTTGTTGAGCATTCATTTATAGTTCTAGTGCATCCGTTGCATGGCAATCCCTACTCCTCATATTGACATCAATTGATGGGCATCTCCATAGCCCGTTGATTATCCTCGTCAATGTGAGACTTTCTCCTTTTTTGTCTTCTCCACACAATCCCCATCATCATATTCTATTCCACCCATAGTGCTATATCCATGGCTCACGCTCATGTATTGCGTGAAGGTTGAAAAAGTTTGAGATTATTTAAGTACGAAATAATTGCTTGGCTTGTCATCGGGGGTGTAGAATTTGGGAACATCTTTGTGTGATGAAAATGAAGCAGAGCCTAACTATATGATTTTGTAGGGATGAACTTTCTTTAGCCATGTTATTTTGAGAAGACATGATTGCTTTGATTAGTATGCTTGAAGTATTACTATTTCTTTTGTCAATATGAACTTTTATTTTGAATCATTTGGATCTGAACATTCATGCCACAATAAATAAAATTACATTGAGAATTATGCTAGGTAGCATTCCACATCAAAAATTCTATTTTTATCATTTACCTACTCGAGGAGGAGCAGGAATTAAGCTTGATGATGCTTGATACGTCTTCAACGTATCTATAATTTTTGATTCTTCTGTGCTATTATATTACCCCTTTTGGATGTTTATGGGCTTTATGTTATACATTTATATCATTTTGGGACTAACCTACTAACCGGAGGCCCAGCCCGTATTGCTGTTTTTTTGCCTATTTCAGTATTTCGAAGAAAAGGAATATCAAACGGAGTCCAAACGGAATGAAACCTTCGGGAGCGTGATTTTTGGAACGAATGTGATCCAAAGGACTTGGAGTGCAAGTCAAGAAGCAATCGAGGCGGCGAGGAGATAGGAGGGCGTGCCCACCCATCCTGGGCACGCCCCCTATCTCTTGGGCCCCTCGAGCAGCCACCGACGTACTTCTTCCTCCTATATATACCTACGTACCCCAAAAACATCCAAGGAGCCACCGAAACACAATTTCCACCGCCGTAACTTTCTGTATCCGCGAGATCCCATCTTGGAGCCTTCACCGGCGCTCCGCCTAAGGGGGAATCAACCATGGAGGGCTTCTACATCAACACCATAGCCCCTCCGATGAGTTGTGAGTAGTTTACCACAGACCTTCGGGTCCATAGTTATTAGCTAGATGGCTTGTTATCTCTTTTTGGATCTCTATACAATGTTCTCCCCTTCTCTTCTGGAGATCTATTCGTTATAAACTCTTTTTGCAGTGTGTTTGTCGAGATCCGATGAATTGTGGGTTTATGATCAAGTTTATCTATGATAAATATTTGAATCTTCTCTGAATTCTTTTATGTATGATTGATTTATCTTTGCAAGTCTCTTTGAATTATCAGTTTGGTTTGGCCTACTAGATTGATCTTTCTTGCCATGGGAGAAGTGCTTAGCTTTGGGTTCAATCTTGCGGTGTCCTTACCCAGTGACAGAAAGAGTTGCAAGGCACGTATTGTATTGTTGCCATCGAGGATAAAAAGATGGGGTTTATATCATATTGCTTTAGTTTATCCCTCTACATCATGTCATCTTTCTTAATGCGTTACTCTTTTCTTATGAACTTAATACTCTAGATGCATGCTGGATAGCGGTCGTGTGTGGAGTAATAGTAGTAGATGCAGGCAGGAGTCGGTCTACTTGTCACGGACGTGATGCCTATATACATGATCATGCCTAGATAATCTCATAATTATTCGTTTTTCTATCAATTGCTCGACAGTAATTTGCTCACGCACCGTAATACTTATGCTATCTTGAGAGAAGCCACTAGTGAAACCTATGGCCCTGGGTCTATCTTTTATCATATAAGCTTTTAATCTACTTTTATTTGCATCTTTACTTTTTCATCTATATTATAAAATACCAAAAATATATTTATCTTATCATACTATCTCTATCAGATCTCACTTTTGCAAGTGGACGTGAAGGGATTGACAACTCCTTTATTGCGTTGGTTGCGAGTTCTTTGTTTGTTTGTGTAGGTGCGTGGGACTTTTGAGGAGCCTCCTACTGGATTGATACCTTGGTTCTCAAAAACTATGGGAAATACTTACGCTACTATTGCTGCATCACCCTTTCCTCTTCAAGGAAAACCAAGGCAAGCTCAAGACGTAGCAGTCCTACGGACTAAACCCTCCGGTTTATATAGACACCGGAGGAGAGTCGGTTACAGAGAAGGAAATCTACATATCCGAATCACCAAGCTTTCCTTCCACACAAAGGAGAGTCCCATCCGAACACGGGACAAAGTATTCTATCTTGTATCTTCATAGTCCAACAGTTCGGCTAAAGTATACAGTCTGGCTGTCCGAGGACCCCCTAATCCAGGACTCCCTTAATAGCCCCTGAACCAGGCTTCAATGATGATTGAGTCCGGCGTGCAGATTGTCTTCGGCATTGCAAGGCGGGTTCCTTCTCCGAATACTCCAAAGTAGATCTTGAACACAAGAATCGTGTCCGGCTCCGCAAAAACAAATTCCACATACCACCGTAGAGAGTATAATATATCACGGATCTAATCTGTTGACAGTTTATTCGTAGCATGACCTCACACCACGTCCCAATTTTTATCCAACTGTTTTATCAGCCTTCCACGATACGTTTCACGAGGTGGCTCTATTGGCACGTCTTGTCGAAGCAGAGATCGTGTCCCCTTATCACGGGATTCTCATCAATACGAGCATGGGTAACCCAACCGTTCCACGGATAGGATTCCTTAGGAATAGGCAGGTTCCAAAAAGGCCTCACGGGGGACGTTTGGTATTCATCCTCTTTATAAAAAGATCAAGGCCTGTCTTTTCCCTCTACACTTAATCCTCTCCTTCTCCTACCTAGAGTTCCAACACCCAAAGCTTCAGCCAAAACGCCCCAAACTTCTGAACATGTCCGGATCCATCCTTCAAGGCCAGTGGATGGCCTCCTCCGTCACAGAGGAGGATATCAAGAAGCTTAGGGATGTGAGGTACTTGACAGCGGAAATTCCACATAGGCTTCCTGCTCAAGGGCAGGTCATCCCTACTCCCAAGTCCGACGAGAGTGTTGTGTTTATCTCTCACTTCCTCTGAGGGCTAGGCCTCAGTCTTCATGCCTTCGTTAGAGGGCTCATGTTCTATTACGGGCTAGATTTTCATGATCTAGCTCCGGATTCCTTCCTTCACCTCTCGTCCTTCATCATCGTGTGCGAGGCCTTCCTCCGTATTGTTCCACACTTCGGCTTATGGCTTAAAACCTTTAATGCAACATCGAAGATGATCAATGGGGAACACGCAGAGTGCGGAGGGGCAAAAATAAGCAAATGTGTCAACGCTTTATGGCCGAAGGGTTCCTTCCCGGAGGCTTCTGACCTATGGCAACGGGAGTGGTTTTACTTCACAGCTCCATGAGGAAAAAAGTGGGCGGCTGCTCCTGCCTTCCACTCTGGCCCTCCACCACAGCTTGCGTCATGGGTTAACAAGGGGCTGGACTGGAGGTCGGCTGACGATGTATGGACATTGCAAAGCCGTATCCGAGATCTTATTGAGAAGGATATTGGTCTTGTAAAGGTGATTCAGGTAATGCTAGTTCGACGGGTCCTGCGATGCCAACGACGACCTCTTAGCATGTGGGAGTTCAATCCGGAAGGACCGCGAACCGTTCAACATTTATCTGGCATGACGCTCGAAGAGATGTATAAATCATTCTTCGGATCACGAATAAAGTGTCCGGACACCACGGAAGATGCAGGCCTTGACTGCAACCATCCAGATACCCCGGTGAGCACCTCATAGCCGAACACGTTGTCATTATATTTATCATAACATTATCCTCAAAAATCGTCCTCGGCCAGTGTTGGATAAAGAAGGCAAAGAGGATCAGGTGTTCGGCGCCTCTTCCCGAAGACTCAGCGGATCTGGTGTTCACCAGGATGCTGGCTCGTGCATCATATCAAGTGCCATCGGGGGAAGACAAGGAGGGGAGCGGGGAGGTCAAAAGTGGCCTCCATACAGGTGGTACATTACGTACTGTATTTGGAGAAATTGGGACTCCCGTGTCGGAGAGTAAACGAAGAGGAGAATCGAATATTCCCTCCCCCCATGGGAAGAAAAGGGCCGCCCCCGAAGACTTGAAGGCGGAGGCCTCGAAGCAAGGGAAGAAATCCCTGTCAGGGGGTCCTGTCTCGGGGAGCAACGTTGCCGAACAGCGCCCTCAAGGGGACCAGCCGCTAGCCAAGACGTAAGTGAACAAGAGTGCTCTGTAAGCCTACCACGTTCTTCTCATGTTTATTATAGTAATATCTGAAACGTATGTTTGCCAGTCTGGCCTATAGCCTTCCGCAGCAATCTTCGTCGTCGGGGGATCTTCTTCCGGAGATGATGGAGAGTGATACACCTTCTCATACTTCCCCGCCCCATAAGGAGGACGACCCCGAAGTGTCGTCTCGGAGGATCTCTCCCAATCCCCAAAGGAGGACGAGGCCATAAGGTGAATCTTTAGCCGCCCGAGGTCCGGGGTGTTCGGCTCCTGAAGAGACCGTAGACAAAAGCCCCAGACTGTCCGACGCACAGCCGGATACGTTGATGAGTCTTCTGTGGCAAGCGCCTGTTTCAGAGGAACATCGTACCTTAATGGGTACGGTGATTAAAAGAATTTTGTCCGTGAAAAGCGGACTCGATGAAGCCTTTATGAGCCTGTTAAGAGGCTTCGAGGTACGTAATGTGGCAATTTTTGTTATTTTGTATTGCAAAACACAAGGTGCACTGTGTGTAGATAGTAGCCCCTGAGACTCTGGTTGCTATCCGAACGGAGCGATCAGAGGATCAAAAAATATCAATAATGTCAGGACCCCGACTCAATACCACATCGATCTAGGATGTAACACCTCATATCACTTTGCGGCCTCACGCACGGTATTCCCACGGGTGTCTCCTTACCTTTGCCCGGGACCGTTTGCGTCTTTTGGCACACGTGTATGATAGTGTCGCTAGCATCCATATGATAAGGAGCCCGAGCTGACATGGCTAGTCGTAAACCCAAAGTGGCACAGACTTACAGGTACAGGCATCCATGACCCAACATCGAATGTGTCGGTCATCAGCGAGTGAATCCGGGCTGTAGCAACTGGGCTAGCAGGACTTCGGTAAACCGGGCTGTAGCAGGCTAATAGGACTCCGGTAGACACCGCGTGACATTTCCCCGAAGGGACAGACACAGGAACGAATAAGGACACATGCCGGCCAGCCTAAGTGTTCTGGAGCAGTAGCAAGCTACCAAGGCTCAGTGGATGCACTAGGAGACATTTCCCGGTAAGAGAGGCTACCAAGGATAAACAACTAGATAGTCAGATCCCACACATACCAAGCATTTCAATCACATACACACAATATGCTCTATATGTGCAAATACAACATGGCATCACAACATGACTCTACAACTCAAGTATTTATTCATTAGGCTCCGAGGAGCGAGATATTACAAACATGGGTCTCAAGACCCAACATTCAGAGCATACAAGTCAAAGCACAAGCGGAAGCTTAACATGTCTGAGTACAGACATCTACAAATGAAAAAGGCTGAGAAGCCTGACTATCTACAAGATCCTGCCGAGGGCACAAGATCATAGCTGAGGTAACAAGCTAAACGTTGAAGTCCATGCGGATCTACTGGTGAGACTGAAGTCTCTCTGCAAAACGTAAATAGGCAAACGTGAGTACAAATGTACCCAGCAAGACTTACATCAGATCTAACTACATATGCATCATTATCAACAAGGGGTCGGTGGGGTTTAACTACAGCAAGCCATCTTTGACTCGGTGGCTATCCTGAACTACGACTGCGAGTAACTCTTTGAGGTGGCGCACACGAGTCCACATATTGACTAACCAATACACCTCTATGGATCCGCTCCTGTCTCCCTACAAGAACGCCATCCATAGCACTCACGCTTATCTTGCGCATTTTAAAGTATCCACTTTCGCTTGTCTATGAACTGTTATAGGTAACCCAGAAGTCCTTTACCGCGGACACGGCTATTCGAATAGATGATTTTAACCCTGCAGGGGTGTACTTCTTCATACATGTTTCCACCACTTAGTGTCTGCACACGACATGTGCTCGGCAGACTTCAACCGAAAGCCGACGTGGGTGTAGACCACGACCTACCTAAACACTCAAGTCTCTAGTCCAGGTTTATCGCCTATTCAGGTTCCATCCGCAGGGAGTCCGGCCGAGGTTTCCACATACGGCCCCGAATGATGTGTATAGGGTTCTGTGACACCAAACGGGCGCCCGGTATACCCGGCCACGAGCCTACCGCATCATAGCCCACCCCTCCGATCAGCGCTGCGCACGGCCTCCAGCATACTACAAACACCAAAAACTAGTTGCAACTCCTGGACAGAGGACAAGGGTGATTAAGAAGTCGAGCGGGGTCATATTTCAGGGCCCAATGCATGGTAGTAGCTGTTTCATGGATCACAAACACAGAACTCAGTTCCTAAGGACGGCTTCAATGAGACAACCCACCATGTACTCCTACATGGCCTCTCACCGCTACCTTTACCAAATCGTGTTCACACACTTAGCTCATACACAGTAGGACATGTTCACACACCTCTGATTCATCCCCGATGAATCAGACCTGACTCAACTCTAAGCAGTTGCAGGCATGACAAACAAACATGAATGAGTAGGCACAACAGGGCTCAAACAACTCCTACTCATGCTAGTGGGTTTCATCTATTTACTGTGGCAATGGCAGGTCATGCAAAGGATAAAGGGGTTCAACTACCGCAGCAAGTAACAGATGAATCATTGTTGTCCTAATGCAGTAAAAGAGAGCAGGAGCGAGAGAGTGGGATTGTATCGGAATGAACAAGGGGGTTTTTCTTGCCTGGCACTTCTGAAGATAGTATAGCTCTTCATCGGTGTCATCGATCACATCGTCGGTACATGTCTACTGAGAGGGGACAAGCACCGGCAAACAAAGAAGAAACACAATCAATGCAATGCACAATATGATGCATGATCATGACATGGCATAATGAGTGTGTTGGCCTAATGCAACTACAACATATTAAATGGAGTTGGTTTGAATCCAAGATTCAAATTCAAACCCCATATGTGGATATTCAAATGCCATTTATATGATTTGTCCTAAATAGTACTCATAAGTTGTTCTAACATGCATGAAACCAGTACAGATGGATAGATTGGATTTTTCTGATCATTTTTCATATATAAATTATTTCATTCTGAGTTACGGTTAAATTTCTATGAATTTTAGAAGTTTAGAGCATTTTCTGCATTTTCTGGATTATTTAAAATTAAGCTAAATCCAGAAATAGATTTACTGCGTCGAGATGACACCATCATGACGTCAGCAGGTCAACCGAGTTGACCTGGGTCAAACCTGACCAGTGGGGTCCGCGTGTCAGTGTCACAGCTAATTAATGGAGTTAATTAGTGCTAAGTTAAATGCTAACCTAAGTTAATTAGGGCGTGGGCCCACATGTCCGGACACAGGGGAGGTCAACTAGGTCAACCCGGGTCAAACTCGCCGGAGTTGACCCGAGGCTCGTCGCCGGCAGGGCCAGAGACGGCGAAGGGGCTCGGGATTCCTCCTCCGGTGACCAAATGGCCGGCGGAGGGCATCTGCGGGACGCGGGCACTCGTCCGCGTCGAGTGGTGGCAGCGGCTGGGCCTGGGATGGCCGGAGTCGTCACCGGCGTCCACCTTGGCGGTCGCCGGATCTCGGGTGAGCTCGGGGTCGACGCTATGGTGGGTAGGGTGGCTCGTGCGGGGCACCTACGTGCTCTACACGGAGCGGAGAGGGAGCCGAGCACGACGGCCGGACCGTTAGGTGGCCGGAGATACGTCGGCGGCGAGCACAAGCGGCGGTGCGTGCGGGTGAGCAAGGTGCGGTGGCTACGGTGAACGAGAGCGAGAACGATGAGGGGGAAGAGGATCAGTGGCTCACGGCGAGTGCAGGGAAGCGAACGGCGAGCTCGGGGAAGAACCGGAGCGGTCGGGGCGTCGGAGGCGATCTCGTCATCGGGAGTTTGGGGACGAGCTCGGTGAAGATGAGCTCTAAGAAGATAAAGCAGGGCTCGTGAGCGCTCGGGGCTCGGGCTGCTCGACGGAGTCGACGACGGCAGAGCTCTTGGACAAGTCAGCGTGGCGCGGGGACGAGGTGGACGCGGGTTTCACGATCGCGCGGGCGCGGCAGCATTGGCCATGGCGGGAGAGGGCGAGGGAGAGAGGCAGGGGCGTGTGAGGTGTCTGCGGGGTCGGGGCGGCAACGTGGAGCCTGCCCAGGTGTCCACGGGCGCGGGCGGCAAGCAGGTGGCGCTGTGGCAAGCTCGCGCTCGTCGGCGTCACCTCTGTGCTTGCCTGGCGAGGACGAAGCAGCTGGCTGGCATGGGCCAGCACAGTGCTGGGCCTGCCAGGTGGGCTGCCAGGTGGCTGCGGCCAGGTAAGTTCCCTCCTTCTCTTTTATTTTCTGTTTTCTATTTTTCTGTAACTGTGTGGCTTTATTAAAAATACTTAGGCATCTTTAAAAATCCTGAAAATAATCAGGGGCTCTGTTTAGATTATTTCCAACAGCCCACACTTATTTTCAGAATTATTTGGGCATTTAAAATATTTTATAGCATTTATATGCCCAAATGCAAATAGTAATGATTTAATCCAATGACCTTATGTGTCCTAGAAAAATGTGAACCCATTTTGTCAGAGGTTCTAACCCAAAACAAAAAGGGTAGACTTTTTAGAAGGGCATTTCAGGTTCATTGAAAATAATTTTAGTAAACTCTAGTTGTTTTCAGGGGGGGGGGTGCTGGGGGTTCTATCATCCCCATTTCAAGTTTTCTGGAAAAGTAAACATGATGCAACACTCTAATGCATGAACCAGCTAGGATGTGACAAATAATCTCAGGAAAGGAATCTGCCAATTTTGTACAGAGGTGGCTACAGCCTCGACAACTGCGAGGGCTGCCGAATTTGCCAAATTGAAGCGGCAACTTGATGTGGCAGATGAGGACATCATGCTCGTGAATAAGTGTCTTGACGAGGCACAAGGTGTGTCTTCTGGGTGGTCAGCAAGTATGTATGACAGTATGACACTGGGACTTATAGAATGCTTTTTGACTGCAGATGGTGCAGCTGGCGTGGAAACTCTTCGGGCTTAGCTTGCACGGCTGAGGAGCAAGCCAGAGTAAGCGACGCGGCTGCCGAAAAGGGGTCCGCCTGGGGGCTAGGACCTGCCGGAGCACTATTTTGAAGAGGTCTTAGAAGGTGCCCGCCTGATAGAGGCTCAGTGCTCAAAGACTATCATTTTCGAATGATATATATCTGAATTGTAAAGATAATTCTTTTGATAATAAAGGCTATATTTATACTTTTGCCCATAAAGTATTTTAGTGCCTCCTGTGCGGCCGTTTATGTATATATGCATATAACCTGAAAGATTGCAGTCGTCAGCTTCAACCCCTTTGCGAATAACGCGTGGGTGTTCGGCAAAACCATGTAGTCACACTTGACCAACGTCTTGGTTCATTTGAGGAGGTGATAGTGTGGCGAACAAGGCAATCGGACTATAAAGCTTTAACACTTTCACTTAGCCATATGAGTTTGATGGTGGGGCTACTACATAGCCCCTGGTATGTCCGCGTTTTATCCAAAAATGGTGCGTTTACATACGTGACCAGAAAACCGGTCCTTCGTTAATGCGGAGGAATCTCGAGGATTCTGTTGAGTCATCCAGTGGTTGACCAGTCTCTCACTGTATCATGACAGTCAGTTTTCGGCTTTGTCTACTGAGGCGCTCGTCTGGATGAACCAGGGTGCAATCGCAGTAGTTCTCCCTGTGCTTCCTTAGCCGATGGTGTTGAATGTAAGGTAGCAAAACGCGGGAGCCGGGCAAACCCAACATTTGACCAAAGACATGATTCGGAGCTGATGCATATAGGGCCAAACTCGCGACGCCGAACACTCCCAAAGGTATTCGGTCTTTACAATATATACCGTGCTGAATGACAGCCCCTGGTAATAAAACCCTGGATTTCAAGGTACAGGTCTATTCGGCGTGACGAAAGAGCGCCTGTGGTGAGAACATAGATCTCCAAAACACACCTACTGCTGCTTTTGTAATCGGAGACACTGTGAATCATAAGCTCATCGATAACGCTGACATCCTTGTGGGTCATTTTAAGAGCCAGGAGGATATGAAAAGAACAAAATATAGTAAAAAGGTTTACGCAGGGGCTTAATCTAAAAAGAAACCTTAGAACGGGGCCCTGCTGCATGTCTGCGCCTTTATCTACGTTGCGCCTGTGTCCTTGAGGGGTAAAGAGTGGTGGCCACCTGAAACAAAGAAAAAACCAGGTGACATGATCTGGTGTCATCGTGAGTAGAATTGGTTTGTTTTAAATAACCATGAAGATATAATTTTTTGAGTCTGAATAGGGTCAAGCCGAACTATGTACCTTTTGTATTTGTGCGGCCCCACAAACCACACAAGGAGTTTTGAAGCCCTATTTTACATATACAGGGAGACCTGTACAGTCTTCTTGTTTTTTTGGGAGTATAGTCGCTAATCAAGCTCAGGTTTATCTGAGCTGCTACACCTAGATGTGCGCCAAACACGTCTAACTGTGTACAGAATTTCAAAAACCGATGAGTTGCTTGTTTTGCAGAGGTCACTTCATGATTCGGCTGTTAGAGCCGCGACGTATTCTTCTGTTCGATGGGAACGCTCCGTGTTTCCGCTGATTGTAATGACGCCACGTGGACCGGGCATCTTAAGATAAGCGTAATGCAGGACTGCATTGAAGCGGGCGAATGCCGTTCTTCCAAGTAGTGCATGGTAACCGCTTCGGAACGGAGCAATATCGAATATTAGTTCTTCGCTTCAAAAGTTATCGGGAGAACCAAATACAACTTCCAACATCAGGGAGCCACTGCTGTGGGCCTCAACACCTCGTATCACTCCTTTAAAGGTAGTGCTGCTTTGCTTAATTCTTGACGGGTCTATCCCCATCTTGCGGACAGTGTCCTGATATATCAGATTGAGACTGCTGCCGCCGTCCATGAGGACTCAGGTGAGGTGGTATCTGTTGATTATCGGGTTGAGCACTAAGGCTGCCGAGCCCCCGTGACGGATACTAGTCGAATGATCCCTGCGATCAAAAGTGATCGGACAGGCCGACCATGGGTTGAATTTGGGGATGACGGGCTCTATAGCGTATACGTCTCGGAGTGCGCGTTTGCGCTCCCTTTTGGGATATGAGTGACGTAAATCATGTTCGCTATTTTAACCTCCGGTGGGAATTTTTTCTGTCCACCTGTGTTCGTTGGCGGGTTTTGTCCTTGTCTTCACTTAGCGACCCCTTCCCCTTGTGTTCGACATTGAGCTTGCCGGCCTGTCTAAAGACCCAGCATTCTCTGTTGGTGTGGTTAGCTGGCTTATCGGGGGTGCCATGAATCTGGTAGGGCCTGTCGAGAATTTTGTCTAAGCTGGATGGACCTTCCCTGCTGCCTTTAAATGTCTTTTTCCGTTGACAGGGTTTGGAGCCCATGAATCCGGCGTTTACTGCTGTATTTTCTAGGCTATCTTCGTTGCTCTAATGCTTGTTTTTATTGCGTCGTGCTTTTCCATTGCCATCCGTGATTTTCGATGTGCCTGGGTCACTGGTGCTGCTACGGGCCAACCAGCTATCTTCACCTGCACAAAAGCGGGTCATGAGGGTGGTTAGGGCTGCCATTGTCCTAGGCTTTTCTTGGCCGAGGTGTCTGGCAAGCCATTCGTCCCGGATACTATGTTTGAAAGCTGCTAAAGCTTCGGCATCTGGGCAGTCGACGATTTGGTTTTTCTTGGTCAGAAATCTGTTCCAAAGCTTACAGGCGGACTCTCCGGGTTGTTGGGTTATATGACTTAGATCGTATGCATCCGGAGGTCGGACATAAGTCCCTTGAAAATTTTCCCTGAAGTTGTCCTTGAGCTCCTCCCAGCTTTCGATAGAATTTTCGGGGAGGCTTTTCAGCCAGTGTCGAGCTAGTCCCTTGAGCTTGAGGTGTAGGTATTTGATGGCGTGGAGATCATCTCCGCGTGCCATATGGATATGAAGAATAAAGTCCTCTATCCAGACTGCAGGGTCTATCGTTCCATCGTATGCCTCGATGTTTATGGGTTTAAACCCTGCTGGAAATTCATGATCCAACACCTCATCGGTGAAGCACAGGGGGTGCGCGGCACCCCTGTATTTGGTTATGTCGTGGAGTGAGTCGGACGGTTGTAGTGTTCGGTGTTGGTTCCGAACTGGAGAGCGACCGGCGTATTTGTTTTGGTGGTCATGATCCTCCGTTGGGGGCATGTCCTCGAGATCCATAAATGGACCTTGTTATGCCAGCCCTTTTATCCAAGTCTTCACGTAAATCGTGTTATTGGTTCTTGGTTGCTACCTCCCTTTCTTTATGGAGCATGGGTGCAGATTTGTGCGCGGAGTTATTAGCTGCTCTGTCTCAATGACGAGGTGGTCAGTCCCGTTGATCGCCCGTACAGTTATTCAGGGTATGGGCTTTATAGCCTCATCGTCGAATTCGGGCAGTAGTTTACGTTTGGGATAGCTCTTTGTTTGGTGATTGCCGCCGTATTTTTCCTTAGTGTCGAGCACTTTGTTCCGTTTGTCATCGAGCATATCCTGTGCGGCTTTAAGCCGTTGCTTCTGCTTATTCAAGCTCCTAGCAGTGGCGATAAGTCTCTGCTGGAGGCGTTCTCGTCCCACTTGTGTATCAGGGATGATGAATGTGTCATCATCCAAATGGTCCTCTTCTTCGGAGACAGGTTGACAAGTGGTGTCTTTGGCGTCACTATGATCGGACAGCGGCCCCGGACTGTGTTTGCCGTCTCCCTGTTCGTCCTACTTCATGGCTAGGTCTGCGAGGTCTTCATTGTTTTCAACATTGTCCGGGGTATTATCTCCTGTGCCGGTATTGCTATTTTTACCATGGCGTGGTTTAGAGCGGCGCCGCTTACATCGGCTCTTCAACTGCTTCTCAGGAGGCTTATCCTCAACTGGTTCCTTTTTGTCCTCGCCATTGTCTTCTTTGGGGGTATCCACCATGTAAATGTCGTATTACGAGGTGGTTGTCCAGCGCCCTGTGGGTGGTGGTTCCTCTTCTTCTCCTGCATCGTCCATACCATCGATGTCTTCGGAGTCGAAGTCAAGCATGTCGGTCAAGTCGTCGACAGTGGCTATCAAGTGGGTGGTGGGTGGGCAGCGAAAGTCTTTGTCATCCGTTTCCCACTAAAGCCGGACATAGTTCGGCCAAGAATCTCCTGACAAGGAGAGAGATCTTAATGAATTTATCACATCGCCCAAGGGCAAGTGTTGAAAGATGTCCACGGAGATAAACTCCAAGATCGGCGCCCGATCAGGTTCAACGGGCGCAGACACACGCAGTTCGGAACGTATATCCGGAGACGAGTCCGAGGATCCAATGGCACAGGCCTCACTAGAGGTTGAATCTGTGTTCGGCTCAAGCACCGTAGAGTATGTGGCTTCCTTGATGGGGTTCAGCCCCCCGTCCGCGGACGGTGCGATATGTTCCGGATTTAGGGCTAGGACAGTCACATGCGCTGTCTCCTGAGCATAGTCTAATGAAAGATTTACATCGTGTTCATCTGGATGCAGGGAGCGGCTGTCGTGGGTTCAAATCTATCGAAGATCAAGTCTCGGCGGATGTCGGCGTGTAATTCAAACTTCCAAACTTGACCTGATGGCCAGGGGCTTAGCTATCGATCTGCTCCAGATGGCCAAGCGAGTTGGCCCGTAGTGGGAAGCCACCGGATACAAAGATCTCTCCGGGGAGAAAAGCCTCGCCCTGGACTTTGTCGTTGTAGATGATTGAGGGAGCCATCAAGCCTTATGATGACGACACAGTGGAACTCTCAATGGAAGCACCAATGTCGGTGTCAAAACTGGCGGATCTCGGGTAAGGGGTCCCGAACTATGCGTCTAAGGCTAATGGTAACAGGAGGCGGGGGACACAATGTTTACCGAGGATCAGTCCCTCTCTATGGAGGTAATACCCTACTTCCTGCTTGATTGATCTTGATGATATGAGTGTTACAAGAGTTGATCTACCACGAGATCGATGAGGCTAACCCTAGAAGCTAGCCTATGATTATGATTGTCCTTGTCCTACGGACTAAACCCTCCGGTTTATATAGACACCGGAGGGGGCTAGGGTTACACAGAGTCGGTTACAGAGAAGGAAATCTACATATCCGAATCACCAAGCTTGCCTTCCACGCAAAGGAGAGTCCCATCCGGACACGGGACGAAGTCTTCTATCTTGTATCTTCATAATCCAATAGTCCGGCTGTCCGAGGACCCCCTAATCCAGGACTCCCTCAACATCTGTAGCATGAGTCCGATGGTTTTTTGCCCACTACCTTTCCAATCTCGAAGCTTTGTGCTATGTGGCTGACCGTTACTGTTGATGTCTCTATATTTATTAAAATCTCATGCCTGGAACATATATATATGTGTATATATATATGTGTATATATATATATGTATATGTATATGTATATGTATATGTATATGTATATACAGATATACATATAAAATGTTTAAGGGAGGAAATCGTTGGAAGAAAATAATCCTTTGGTGGTAACATGAACTTACCCTTTGTCCTTATTCACTGTCATGACGTTGTTGTACACGTGTTCGATCCCTTCCTCTTTTATGCCTTCCTCGATGGCCAGGTTTTGCATGATCAACGGCTCACGTTCTGTTTGAGTGTCGTCCTGGGTTATCGTTGTGCTTGTGGCGGCAACATCTTTTACAACACATTCTTTGTTGTCTGATGGTGCGGCCTTTTTCTTGATGTTGTCTGACTCTCTCTGGAATATTTTCTCCATGGTTTTCCAATGCACTGTTGCCCTTTGCTTCTTTGCTTGTGTCCGTGTGCGTGTCTTGTTGAGGTTTCCACGTTATCATGCAAAAGCGTGGTTAAAAAATAAATAAATATGCTTGTTATTTTCATTGTAGTTTAGTGTCTGTTCCCTAGGAAAAATACTTCACCTTTTCAGTCGTTTCCGCTGCTCCTGTCTGTTCGATCTTTCCTTCGCTGAGTGGAGGTTTTTGGACCTCCTCTGGATATTTTCCATGTTGTTCATTGGTGCTGTCATCATTTTTGTCTTGTGGCAGTTGAAACATAGAGGTAAGTAAATGAGATTGCATTCGTGTCTGTGTTCACTCAAATTTCTAATTTCTAAAAAGCAGCTTATCTCACTCCACCTTTTCGATCTTTTGCACCGCTGCAATCACTATTATTTCTTCTCTGGACAGTGAAGGTTTTCAGGCTCGGTCTACAGCGGGGACGTTGTCTATAGTTGGAATAACATATTCCGCTTGTTCCTTTCCCTCATCTTGTTGGGTTTGTTGGTCTTGAATGTTTATGCTCTCATCTGTTTCTTGCATCTGTCAGAACACAGAAAGTAATTAAAATGTGTCTACGTTTCTGACGGTGAATGTATTTTTTATATGCTATGCAAACAGGTTTTGTAGCTTGACCTCTAAATTCACTGTCTCCACTGCCGTGCCTGTTACTTCTTCTTTCTCTTCTGAAGTTTCTGGACATTGACGAGCGGCAGCATCACTTTCTATCAGTTTTTGTGGCACATCTTCTGCTTCATTTGTTTCTTTCTTCTGTCCAATCAAAAAATGTAAATAAAGTTGGGACTTCATCTGTGCATGCATAATTTTAAATGTTGTAGGAGCAAGTCATGTAACTGCACCTCTTCAGTCTTTAATGCTGGTTGGATCTCTTCTCGGTTGTGTTTGTCAGTTGAGGACTGCTCTTTAGTTGGGGCACTGGGTACTATTTGAATCACAGTTTGCCCTTGTTTTTTGGCTTGCTTCGTCTATACACCTTGTTGTTCTTTCACATGAGCATTCTCATTTGTTTCCTGCGTGTCATGATAGGAAAGTATGATTCATTCATTGTAATTCTTGTATTACTGTAGCACATTGTATTTGATAGTTCATTCGTTATAAATTTTTGAAAAATGGTTCCTGTTGAATTTTACCTTTGCGCTGGTGGCTTGGATAATCGTGTGTGCGATCACTTTTCCTTTGCTATGTATACAAGCCTTGGATGTGTCATCAACTGGTATGTTCGAGGCTTTGTTCCCTGTATCGGTCATCTGGAGTGTTGTGGCACTGAAAAGCTCTTGTCCATCAACTATCTGTTTTGCACAGGCATCCTCTTGCTTTTGCTGAGCTTGTAATACCTGTTAGATGAAAGAATATGAGTTAACGGTATTGGGCAAAAGTGAGTTTGAAAGTTTTACCTCTGCTTTGTTGTTTTCTTCTTGTTTATCTTGTTTACCTCTGATTAGAAAGAAGAGAGTGATTTTTTATACTCACGTGTTTGCTGGTTCTGATCCTATTCGTCTCTTGTACTGCTCTTGTGGACGCTGTTGAGGGAGAATTATCTGTTGTGGGGTTGCTTTTTTTATTGGTTGCATCCCCTTGCTCGGTGTTCTTCACATCATGCTGTTGTTGGCCATTATGCTGGCGTGTCATTTTGTTGCCGCATCCCTAACAATATGAAAGACAATTTTTTAAGTTCAAGGTTGAAAGCATGGTTTTTGAGTTAGACAGATGATGTATTTGTTCTCATTTACCTGTTTGTTGATGCTCCGCTTCTGCAGCTGCTTTCTTACTTTGGTTTCGATGTCCTTTGGTATTTGCTGTGTTAGTTGATACGCGCTTCTTGTTCTGCTCATTTTGCACCTTGTTCTGTTCTTTTGTCTTCCTCTGGCTGATTACCGAGGTTATTCTATTCTTTCCTTAGTGTTTGTTTTCTTCATCTTGTTCTTCGTTCTTTCTTTTTCTCCCGCCCCTGCTTTTGCTACGGCTACGACTTCTTTCAAGTTGTTGCCATCGACTAGTGTAGTTGTGGCTGGTGCATCTGCTTGCTCTAGCATCTGCGGCGTCGTCTCGTCTGTTAAGTTCTTTTTACAAACCATGTCCTGAAATTCTCTAAGTTGTTCGAAAGGTTCCAACAGGGAAATTGTTCGTTGCAACACTGAGTCCTTGAATTTTTCATCCAATGACACCTCTTGTTCGGTGCACTGGTGTTCAGTCCTGGTTGTTACTCCGGGTAACTCTTTTGCTTATTCAAGCACTTTTTTCAACAATTACTTTATCGTTTCAAATCTTTCGCTTGATCCTGTGCTGGTGCTTGTGTCAGGTTCCCTACTTCCACTTGTTCTGACACGTGGTTCGCGCTGGCACCTGGGTGGAGGAGGTAGCAGTTTGGTCATGTGCTGTTGTTCCTATTGTTGTGATGGTATCAATTGTATAGAAGATCATGTCTGCTGTTCCTTTCCACGTCGGCATTGTTTCGGTAGAATGGGCTTCGTTAGATTCGAAAGCACTTTTGAAAGGAACAATGCATTTATGTAAAATAGAGGTATACTTGTATCTTGCCAAATTCGTAGTCATCCGGACTTGCTTTCCCGTCCCTTTTCATGTCTGCTCTAACTATTTTCACTAGGTCACTCTCTTTCAGATGGTTTGGTCGTGGTAATGAGGTCTTGTCCATTGTCTTGGCAATCTTCCGCATTTCTCTGGTGTCAGTTGGCAGCAGCAGGGAGTCGAGGTACATGATTACTGGTCCCTGTTGAGGGAGTCCTAGATTAAGGGGTCCTGGGACAACCGGACTATATACATGGGCGGAACTGTTGAACTATGAAGATACAAGATAGAAGACTTCGTCCTGTGTACGGATGGGACTCTCCTTTGCGTGGAAGGCAAGCTTGGCGATTCGTACATGTAGATTCCTTTCTGTGTAACCGACCTTGTGTAACCCTAGCCCCCTTCGGTGTCTATATAAACCAGAGGGTTTAGTCCGTAGAAGAACAACGATCATAATCATAGGCTAGTTTCTAGGGTTTACCCATTACGATCTCATGGTAGATCAACTCTTGTAATACTCATCTTCATCAAGATCAATCAAGTAGGAAGTAGGGTATTACCTCCATAGAGTGGGTCCAAACCTGGGTAAACATTGTGTCCCCCGCCTCCTGTTACCATTAGCCTTAGACGCACAGTTCGGGACCCCCTACCCGAGATCCACCGGTTTTGACACTGACATTGGTGCTTTCATTGAGAGTTCCACTGCGTCATCACCAGAAGGCTTGATGGCTCCATCAATCATGTACACCAACGCAATCCAGGGGGAAATCTTCCTCCCTGGACAGATCTTCATATTCGGCGGCTTCGCACTGCAGGCCAAGGCCAACTTGCTTGGCCATCTAGAGCAGATTGATAGCTACGCCCCTGGCCGTCAGGTCAGATTTGGAAGCCTGAATTTTGTGGCCGATATCTATGGAGACTTGATCTTTGATGGATTCGAGCCCCTGACGGCTGCCCCCTGCCACCACGATGAGCATGACTTAAATCTGTCATCTGGCAACACTCAGGAGATAGTACCTGTAACCGCTCTGTCCCTAGATCCGGAACAAATCCCGTCGTCCGAAGACGGGAAGCCTAACCTCGTCCCGAAGGCCATGGATTTAGTGGCGCTCGAGCTGCACATGGACCCAACATCAAGCTGGGCCTATGTCACCGGAACCTCGGACTTATCTCCAGCTATAGGTTCCGGACCGCGTGTGTCCGCGCCCATCGAACCTGACTGGGCGCCGATCTTGGAGTTCAGCTCCGCGGACATCTTCCAACATTCACCTCTAGGTGATGTGTTAAACTCATTAAAATCCCTCTCCTTGTCAGGAGATTCTCTGCCAAACTATGTCCGACTCGAGTGGGAAGCGGACGACGAAGAACTTCGCTACCCACCCACCACCTACTTGCCACTGTCGATGACTTAACCGACATGCTTGATTTTGACTCCGAAGACATTGACGATATGGACGACGATGCCGGAGAGGAACAAGAACCACCGCCTACAGGGCGCTGGACAGCCACCTCCTCATACGACATATACATGGTGGACACACCAAAAGAGAACAATGGCGATGACAAAAAAGATCAAGTTGAGGATAAGCCTCCTGGGAAACAGCGAAAGCGTCGACGTCAGCGGCGCCGCTCTAAGCCATGCCACGGTCAAAACAGCAACACCATCAGAGGAGAAGGTAATACTCCGGACAATGTCGAAGACAATGAAGACCCCACAGACCGAGCAATGGAGCAGGACGAGCGAGATGACGGTGAACACAGTCCGGGGCCACTGTCCAACCACAGCGACGCCAAAGATACCAATTATAAACCCGCCGCTAAAGAGGAGATTAGTCAGGGCGACGATGCACTCATCGTCCTAGAAAAACCTTTGGAACAAAAGTGCCTTCACCAGAGACTTATTGCCACCGTGAGGAGCTTGAAGAAGCAGAAAGAACGGCTTAAAGCCGCACAGGATATGCTCAATGATAGATAGAATGAAGTGCTCGACATTGAGGAAAAATACGACGGTAATCGCCAAACAAAGAGCTATCCTAAGCAAAAACTCCTGCCTGAATTCGACGACGAGGCTATTACGCCCATACCGCCGAAAAATAATACGGCCGACAAACCGGATCGACCACCTCATGGTCGAGACAGAGCGGCTAGCAACGCCGCACACAAACCTGGACCCTCTCCCCGTAAAGGAAGGGAGGTTGCGACCCAGGACCAGAAACATGATCTATGGGAGAACATGGACAGAAAGGCCGGCAGAACCAGGTCCATCTATGGATCCAGGGAACGTGCTCCTATGCAGGACCATGATTATCAAACCAAATATGCCGGTCATCTACCAGTTCGGAACCAACACCGAACATTACAATCGTCAGACCCACGCCACGCCACAGCCAAATACAGGGGTGCCGCAAACCCCCTGTGCTTCACCGATGAGGTGCTGGATCACGAATTTCCAGAAGTTTAAACCCGTAAAGATCGAGGCATACGATGGAACGACAGACCCTGCAGTCTGGATAGAAGACTTTATTCTTCACACCCACATGGCTCGCGGAGATGATCTCCATGCCATCAAATACTTGCCCCTCAAGCTAAAAGGACCAGCTCGGCACTGGCTGAAAAGCCTCCCCAAAAATTCCATCGGAAGCTGGGAAGAACTTGAGGATGCTTTTAGGGCCAATTTTCAAGGGACCTATGTCCGACCTCCGGATGCAGATGATCTAAGTCACATAATCCAACAACCCGAAGAATCAGCCCGTAAGATTTGGAACTGGTTTCTCACTAAGAAGAACCAAATCATCGACTGTCCGGACACCGAAGCTTTAGCGTCCTTCAAACACAGTGTCTATGATGAATGTCTAGCCAGACACCTCGGCCAGGAAAAGCCAAGGACAATGGCAGCCCTAACTACACTCATGACCCGGTTTTACGCGGGTGAGGACAACTGGCTAGCTCGTAGTAGCACCAACGATCCTGACACATCCGAAGTCTGGGATGGCAATGGAAAGCCATGACGCAATGAAAACAAACATCGAAACAATGAAGAAATCCCAGACAATACAACGGTAAACGCCGGATTCAGGGGCTCCAAACCTGGTCAATGGAAGAAGACATTTAAAGGCAACCGAGACGGTCCATCTAGGCTGGATAAAATTCTAGACAGGCCCTATCAGATTCACGGCACTCCCGATAAACCATCTAATCATACCAATAGAGAATGTTGGGTCTTCAAGTAGGCCGGCAAGCTCAATGCCAAACACAAAGGGAAGGGACCTCAAAACGAAGACGAGGACGAATCTCGCCAGCCAAACATGGGGGGGGGGGGACAGAAGAAATTTCCACCGAAGATCAAAATAGTGAAAATGATCTATGTCACTCATATCCCAAAGAGGGAGCGCAAACACGCACTCCAAGACATCCATGCTGTCGAGCCAGTCGCCCCCAAATTCAACCAATGGCTGGCCTGTCTGATCACCTTTGATCGTAGGGATCATCCGACTAGTATCTGACACGGGGGTTTGGCTGCCTTAGTGCTCGACCCAATAATCGACTGATACCACCTCACCCGAGTCCTCATGGATGGTGGCAGTAGTCTCAATCTGATATATCAGGACACTGTCCGCAAGATGGGGATAGACCCGTCAAGAATCAAGCTGAGCAGCACTACCTTTAAAGGAGTTATACCATGCGTAGAAGCCCGCTGCATGAGCTCTCTAACATTGGAAGTCGTATTCGGCTCTCCTTATAACTTTCAAAGCGAAGAGTTAATCTTTGACCTAGCTCCATTCCGAAGTGGCTATCATGCATTACTCGGGAGAATGGCCTTCGCCCATTTCAATGCAGTCCCGCATTATGCTTATCTAAAACTCAAAATGCTTGGACCACGTGGCGTCATTACGGTCAGTGGAAACACAAAGCGCTCTCTTCGTACAGAGGAATACACAGCGGCTCTAGCAGTTGAAGCACAAAACAACCTCTTCAAACCGAACAGCTTATCGGTCACTAAGACCGTAGACAAAGCTAAACGTGTCCGGCGCACACCCAAGTGCAACAGCTCAGATAAACCTGAGCTCGATTAGCAGACACGCCCCCACCGACCGCCCCATAAGGAGATAGCACACGCACCACATATACATAAATGTACACTCAAAATTCCTTGGGTGGCGCCGGGGGCACACTGCACACAAAAATTCCATAGTTCGGCTAGACCCTATTCGGACTCCAAAAGTTATATCTCACGGTTCATAAAATGAACCAGTTTTATTTACGGCCACACCATCTTCTTTCACCTGGTTTTTTCCCTTTTTATAGATGGCCGCCGCACTATACCCTTCAAGGACACGTGACAACGGAGAAAAAGGCGCAGACGTGCAACAGGACCTCGCATTAAGGTTTCTTTTGTAGATTAAGACCCTGTGTAAACCTTTTTATCTCTTTTTGTTTTATACTTTCCTGACATATAAAATGTCCAAGGAGGTTATCGGCACTATCTGTAAGAATACGGCTTGCCGTCTTAATGATGGAGGTTATGGAAGCAGCTTGATTCATAATGTGTGTGAAGTTTTATTTTGTCACCACTGGCGTTCTTTCCCCACACCAGATTGCCACATGTGCCTTGAATCCAGGGTCCATTACCAGGGGCTGTATTCAGCCCGGTATATGGTGAAAAGTCTGAACACTTTAGGGAGTGTTCGACGTCGCGAGTTTGGCCTTATATGCATCAGCTCTGAATCATGTCTTTGGTCAATAGTTGGGTTGCCCGGCTCCTGTGCTTGCTACCCTATGTTCCGCTATATCAGCTAGGGTAGTAAAGGGAGAAATACTGCGATTGTGTCTTGGTTCTTCCAGATGAGCACCTCAGTAGAGAAAGCTGAAAGCCGACTGTCATGATGCGGCGAGAGCTGGTCAACCACTCGATGACTCAGTGGAATCCTCGCGATTCCTTCCGCATTGACGAAGGACCAATTTTCCGGTCACGTATGAACAACGCATTGTATTTGGACAACTGCATACTACCAGGGGCTATATTGTAGCCCCACTGCCAAACTCCTATGGCTAAGTGAAAGAGTTAAAGCCTTATAGTCCGATTGACTGGTTCACCGCATTGATACCTCCTTAATGGGCCAAGATGTTGGGTTAAGATTGATCAATTATTCTATGAACACCCCTGCGTTATACGCAAGGGGGCTGAAGCCGACGTCTGGTAAACTTTTAGATAATATAAATACAAAATGGCCGCACAGGAGGAGGCATTAAAACACTTTATAGGAAAAAGTGTAAATAAAGCCTTTGTTTATCATAAGCATTGTTTTTACACTTTGGATACATTTTACTCGAACATAATATCTTTCGAGCACTGACCCTCTATCAAGCAGGCGCCCTCTAAGACTTCTTCAAAATAATGCTCAGGTGTGTCCTTGCCTTCGGGTGGGCCTTTTGTAGCAATATCAGTGGCCTTCATCTTCGCCCAGTACATCTTGACACGGGCAAAAGCCATTCGTGCACCTTCTATGCACGTTGAACGCTTGACAAACGTCAATATGCGACACCACATGAACAAGTCGTTGCAGCAAACCAAAATAACTATTCGGACTTGGTTCCCCAGGCCACAGTCGGTCCACGACAGCCTTCATGGTGAGTCCGGATATCCTGTGGAGCTCGGCCCATTCGACCATCTGTTCGTTTAGCAACAGCGGACGCTTTGGCATGTTAAATTGCGACCAAAAAAGCTTTTTCGCCTCATGTCCTTCTTGGGCTTCAAAAAACTATGTTGCATCAGAAGCACTCTTCGACAAGTCCAAATATGCGTCCGGAGAACTCAACATTTGATCAAGCGGGGCATACTTTGGATCACCGAATTTAGTTCGCAATAAGAAGGGCTTCCCAACCGCTATCTCCCCAGCTTGCCGGATCTCCTCCCGAGCCGCTCTAGACTCAGACCGGGCTTCCTTTGCCACTTGTAAAGCCTTCTCAAGGTCAGCTGCTTTTGTTCAGCTCTCTTTCTTGAGAATTTCATATCGGCTAGTGGCATCTTCTGGCTCAAGCGCCATATTGGATATTTTCTCCTCGCTTTGGCGCCGAGCAGCCTGTTCGGTTTTTAATTCAGCAGTTGCCTTTTCGGCAGCCGCATTACTCATCCTGGCTTGCTCCTTGGCCCAGGCAAGCTCAACCCAAAGGGTCTCCACGGTGGCAGCACCATCTACAGTTCAGCACATTAGAAATTTCAGCATCATACTCCTATTTATACTTACTGACTTCCCCAAAGACATACCTTGCGCCTCGTCGAGCCGCTTGATCATGAGCGCGATATCATCATCCGCCACATCAAGTTTCCGCTTTAGTTTGGCAACCTCTCTAGCCCGGGTAGTCGCCAGGGCTGGAACAGCTTGTGTGTCAATTGGTAGAATTATTTCCCAAGCTTATCTACCTTTTTTGATCCTCTGACCGCCTCCGTTTGGACGACAACTAGAGTCTCAGGGGCTACTATCTATACACAGGTGCACCTTGCATTTATAGCACAAATTGAAAATATTACATTACGTACCTTGAAGCCTCTTAGCAGGCTCGTAAAAGCTTCATTCAATCCACTTTTCGCGGATAAAACTCTCTCAATCACCGTACCCATCAGGGTACGATGTTCTTCTGAGACAGGCGCTTGTCATAGAATGTTTGTCAATATATCCGGCTGTATATCGGATAGTCCGGGGCTTTTATTATTGGTCTCTTTAGGAGCCGAACACCCCAGACCCTTGGCGGCCGAAGTCTCACCTTCTGGCCTAGTCTTCATTTGTGGATCAGGAGAGATCCTTCGAGATGACTCCTCGGGGTCGTCCGCCTTATGGGGCGGGGAAGTCTGTGGAGGCGTTTCGCTCTCCATCATCTCCGGAAGAAGATCCCCCGAGGAAGAACATTGTTGACGGAGGCTGCAGGCCGAACTGCAAAACATATATTTTAAATATTACCCTCACAACCAGGAAAAGAATGGGGTATGCTTAAAACACCTTTGTTCACTTACGGTTCAGGTAAAGGATGGCCCTTATGTGGACACTGCGTGACAAGATCGCCTCCTGAACCAGAACCCCCTGACAGGGATTTTTTCCCTCGCTTGGAAGCTTCTACCTTCAAATCTTTGGAGGCGGTCCTCTTCTTCCCATGGGGAGAGGGGATGTCAGTTCCTCCTTCCCTTTCAACCTTGGAAACGGAGTTCCAATCTCCCTGGATGCGGTGCATGACATACCTCTAGTACGGGGGCTGCTCTATGCCTTATCACTCCTCTCCTTGTCTTCCCTCGGTGGCACTTGATAAGGTGCATGAGCCAGCATCCTGGTTAACACCGGATCCGCTGAATCTTCAGGAAGAGGGCTGAACGCCTGATCCTCTCCGCCTTCTTTCTCCAGCCCTGGCCGAGTATAGTTTTTTCAGAATATTATTATGAGAAACTTAACTGAAATGTGTTCGGGAGTTGAGTGCTTACCGAGGTATCCAGATGGTTGCAGTCGAGGCATGCGTCCTTTGTGGTGTCCGGACACTTTTTTCGTGATCCGAAGAATAGTCTATACATCCCTTCGAGCGTCATGCCGAAGAAGTGATGAATGGTTCGCGACCCTTCCGGATTGAACTCCCACATGTGGAGAGGTCGTCGCTGGCATGGTAGGACCCAACGGACTAGCATTAGTTGGATTACCTTGGCGAGACTGGTGTCCTTCTCAATAAGGTCCCGTATGCGTCTTTGCAATGTCTGCACTTCATCAAGCGATCCCCAGTCCAGCCCCTTGTCGATCCATGATGCAAGTTGTGGCGGAGGGCCAGATCAGAAGGCAGGTGTAGCCGCCCACTTTTTACCACGGGGTTCTGTTATATAAAACCACTCCTGTTGCCATAGGCTGAAAGTTTCCGGGAGGGAACCCTTTGGCCAAGAAATATTGGTAAATTTACTTATTATAGCACCTCCGCCCTCCACGTGTCTCCCGTCGACTATCTTCGGCTTCACATTAAAGGTCTTCAGCCACAAGCCAAAGTGTGGAGAAATACGGAGGAAGGCCTCACACACGATAATGAATGACGAGATGTGAAGGAAGGAGTCCAGAGCTAGATCATGAAAATCTAGCCCATAATAGAACATGAGCCCTCGAATAAAAGGATGAAGAGCAAACCCTTGCCCTCGGAGGAAGTGGGAGATGAATACGACTCTTTCATTGGATCTGGGAGTAGGAATAACCTGCCCTTGAGAAGGGAGCCTGTGGAGGATTTCCGCGGCCAAGTATCTTGCTTCCCGGAGCTTTGCGATGTCCTCCTCTGTGACAGAGGAAGCCACCCATTAGCCTTGAAGACTGGATCCGGACATGATTGGGAGGTGCGAGGCAATTGAACCTTGGGCGTTGGAGCTCGAGGCGGGTGGACAAAAGGACTAGCGTAGAAGAAGAAAGGACGGGTATTAGCCCTTTTATAGAGGCAATGGATATCAAGCGTCCCCTCTTAGGCCTTAAAAACTACCTATTCCCAAGGAATCTTGCCAACGGAACGGTTGGGTTAGCCATACCCGTATTGATGAGAATCCCACAACAAGGGGACACAATCTCTACTTTAACAAGACGTGCCAATGGAACCGCTTCTTGAAATATGGAGCGATGGGCTAAAAAATGGTTTGAATAATAACCGGGAGTCGACGTGATGTCATACAAGATTAAACTCGTGAATTGTTATACTCTCTACGGTGGTGCGTGGTATTTGTTTTGTAGAGTCAGATACGTTTGTTGTGTTCAAGATCTACTTTGAAGTATTTGGAGAAGGAACCTGCCTTGCAATGCCAAAGAAAATCTGCCCACCGGACTCATTGTCATTGAAGCCTGGTTCAGGGGCTACTGAGGGAGTCCTGGTGAGGAAGTCCTGGATTAGGTGGTGTCCGGATGGCCGAACCATGACCTTTGGCCGGACTCCCGGACTATGAAGATACAAGATTGAAGACTTTGTCCCGCGTCCGGATGGGACTTTCCTTAGCGTGGAAGGCAAGCTTGGCGATACGATATGAAGATCTCCTCCCATTGTAACCGACTCTGTGTAACCATAGCCCTCTCCGGTGTCTATATAAACCGGAGAGTTTTAGTCCGCAGGAAGAACAACAATCATACAATAGGCTAGCTTCTAGGGTTTAGCCTCTCTGATCTCATGGTAGATCAACTCTTGTACTACCCATATCATCAATATTAATCAAGCAGGAGTAGGGTTTTACCTCCACCGAGAGGGCCCGAACCTGGGTAAAAACATAGTGTCCCTTGTCTCCTGTTACCATCCGCCTAGACGCACAGTTCGGGACCCCCTACCCGAGATCCGCCGGTTTTGACACCGATGTTGGTGCTTTCATTGAGAGTTTCTCTGTGTCGTCACCTTTAGGCCCGATGGCTTCTTCGATCGTCAACCACGACGAGGTCCAGGGTGAGACTTTTTTCCCCGGACAGATCTTCGTATTCGGCGGCTTCGCACTGCGGGCCAACTCGCTTGGCCATCTGGAGCAGATCGAAAGCTACGCCCCTGGCCATCAGGTCAGGTTTGGAAGCTTAAATTACACGGCCAACATCCGCGGGGACTTGATCTTCGACTGATTCGAGCCACGGCCGAGCGCGCCGCACTGTCTCGATGGGCATGATCTAGCTCTGCCGCTGGACAGCACCCAGAGAGCCGCTCAGGTGTCCGCTCCGACCATTAGCTCGGAGCCAACTGCGCCAGTCGGGGACGGACGGTTGGACACCACCCCCGGAGCCGCAACCTCTACGACGATAGAGCCGGATACCAGCCTAGTCCTTGCAAGGCCCGTGACTCCAAGGTGCCGGACTCCGTTCAGGACGCCGAATATTCCGCACCCCTTCCGATCGAACCCGATTGGGCTCCGATCATGGAGTTCACCGCCGCGGACGTCTTTCAGCACTCGCCCTTTGGCGATATCCTGGATTCACTAAAGTCTTTCTCTTTGTCAGGAGAGCCCTGGACGGACTATGGTCAGCAGGGTTGGGATGCGGATGACGAAGAAATTCGAAACCCACCCACCACCCACTTTGCAGCCACTGTCGACAATCTAACCGACATGCTCTACTTCGACTCCGAAGACATCGACGATATGGACGCCGATGAAGGAGACGACCAAGAACCAGCACCTATAGGGCATTGGAAAGCCACCTCATCATACGATGTATACATGGTGGACACACCTAAAAGAAATGACAACGAGGATCAATAGGGCGCAACCAGGGATCGCTCCCTCGAAAACCAATCAAAGCGGCGGCGTAAGCGCCACGCCAAGCCCCACCTCGACAAAGACCCAGCCATAGAGAAGGGCGAATCAACGGAAGACGAACATGCCATCGAGCAACCGTCCAAACAGGGCGGGCAATCCGAACAACCCATCCCCGAGAAAGATAATAGTCCGGACGACCTCACGCCGGACAAATTGTTGGAACATCAGAACCTCCACCAAAGGCTCGTTGCCACTGCACGTAGCCTGAAAAAGCAGAAGCGGAGGCTCAAAACAGCGGAAGATGCACTCAGGATCAGATGGGGCAAAGTACTCAATACCGCACACAAGTACGACAATAGTCGTCACACAAAGAGCTATCCGAAGCGGAAACTACTACCGGAATTTGATGAAGAGGCCATAGAGCCCCCACAGTCAAAAAATAAGGAAGCCAAAAGGTCGGATAGACGACCCCACGATCGATCTCAAGCGACAAAGGGCGCCGCACTCAATACGGCGCGCGATCCGCCCAAGACTTCGCATCAAAAAACTGGCCCAACCAGATCCATCTATGGGCCATGAAAGCAAGCTCCAGTGAGCAATGCAATGCAAAAAATATCCGAACATCGCGACACACCTACATACAGGGGCGCCACACATCCCCTATGTTTTACCGATGTGGTGCTGGATCATGAATTTCCAGCGGGATTCAAGCCCATGAACATAGAAGCATACGACGGAACAACAAACCCTGGAGTCTGGATCGAGGATTATATCCTCCACATACACATGGCCAGAGGAGATGACCTCCATGCCATAAAATACTTACCCCTTAAGCTCAAAGGGCCAGTCCCACATTGGCTTAAAAGCCTTCCCGAAAACACCATGGGAAGTTGGGAAGCGCTCGAGGATGCTTTCCGGGCAAATTTTCAAGGGACCTATGTCCGACCTCCGGATGCAGATGATCTGAGTCACATAACTCAGCAGCCCGGAAACTCTAGAACAGATTCCTTACTAAAAAGAATCAGATAGTCGACTATCCAGACACCGAGGCCCTAGCAGCTTTCAAACATAGTGTCCGAGACGAATGGCTCGCCAGACACCTCGGCCAAGAAAAGCCAAAAACAATGGCCGCATTAACAAGCCTCATGACCCGCTTTTGCGCAGGAGAGGATAGCTGGTTGGCAAGAAGCAGCACCAGCGACCCGAGCACATCCAAACTCAGAGATGGAAACGGGAAACCGCGCCGTAACAAAGAACAGCGCCGAATCAAGGATAACAGCCCGATGAGCACGGCAGTCAAAGCCGGATTCAAAAGCTCTCGGCAAAATCAGAAAAAGTCGCCACCCAAAGATGACAAGGACGAGCCGTCTAACCTCAACAAAATCCTGGACAAAATATGTCAAATCCACAGTCCTCCCGGGAGACCTGCAAACCATACCCACAGAGATTGTTGGGTCTTCAAGCAGTCCGGCAAACTCAACGCCGAACACAAGGGGCTCGACACACCAAGCGAGGATGATGACGCACCCCACAAGCAGAACACCGGAGAACAAAAGAAGTTCCCGCAAGAAGTCAAAACAGTAAATTCACTTCAGATGACAAAAGAGAAAAACAGAATGGCGCTTACGAAGACACGCGCCATACGGCCAGCCCCAGAGGAGCACCGCCACTGGTTTTTACAACCAATCACCTTTGATCATCGGGATTACTCTAGAGGAGCCCGGAACGCAGGCTGGACTGCCTTGGCCTTGAATCTGATTATTGACGGACTCCAATTTACAAAAGTCGTTATGGACGGCGGCAGTGACTTAAACCTGTTATATCAGGACACAATCCGCAAACTAGGGGTAAACCTAGCTATAATCCGCCATGGCAACACTTCCTTTCTAGGAGTCACGCCGGGTCCAGATACCCAGAGTATGGGTTTCCTTTCGTTAGAAGTCACGTTCGGTTCACCCGACAACTTCTGAAGCGAAAAGCTAACATTCCACATCGCCCCATTCGTAAGTCACTATCAAGCGCTACTGAGACGTGAAGCTTTCGCCCGCTTTAACGCAATACCGCATTATGCATCCCTTACACTTAAAATGCCCGGCTCACGAGGCATCATCTCATTACAGGGGAATATCAATTGACCCCCAAAGTATGGGTAAAGTTGCGGCCGCCTGGACAGCCGCACACTAATCCAGCCATACTATCCCGGACACGGCTCGACGAGTCCGGCGTAAACATACATAGGCTTAATAGCCGCATAACCCTGTACAAGGGGCTCCGCGTGTTCACGCCAGGAGACAATACGACTCAATTCTTGCTCCAACTATATTTTGTTTATTTTAATATAGATTTCTCGCATGCTTATTTTTTACTAAGTTCCTCTCTTTCGCAGACGAACATCATGCTACGCCCGTCCAGAATACGGCACAACGGAGACACAGGCGCAGACATGCAGTAGGGACCCGTTTCAAGGATTCTTTTCAGATTAAGACCCTGTGTAAATCTTTTTTACTGTCTCTTGTTGACAACATCCCCCAGTTTTCACTATAACCGAGGAGGAGGCTGGCGTCTTCGCATGTGGCCACTCCAGTATTTTGCGCGTACCTGGACACCAGGGGCTTTTTTACCAAGGGCTCTATTTTGGCCCGTCTTCATAAAGACCGAATACCTTCGGGAGTGTTCGGCGTCGCGAGTTTGGCCTTATATGCATCAGCTCCGAATCATGTCTTTGGTCAAATGTTGGGTTTGCCCGGCTCCTATGTTTTGCTGCCTTACGTTCCGTTATATCGGCTAACGCGGCACCAGGAGAACTACTGCGATTGTGCCCCGGTTCGGCCAGGCGAGCACCTTAGTAGAGAAAGCCAAAAACTGACTGTCATGATGTAGCGAGAGACTAGTCAACCACTCGATGACTCTCGGAATCTTTAGGATTCCTCCACATTAACGAAGGACCGCTTCCCGGTCAGGCACACACACGCCCCGAATTCGGGCGAGCGCGGTGCCTTTAGGGGCTATTGAGTAGCCCAATGTCAAACTCCTATGGCTAAGTGAAAGTGATAAAGCATTATAGTCCGGTTGCCTAGTTCATCGCGCTATCACTTCCTTTGTAGGACCAAGACGTTGGATTAAGTGTGAAAAGGCGCCTTTTTGCGAACACCCCCGCATTATATGCGTGGGGGCTGAAGCCAACGACTGCCATCTTTTAGGTTATATACACATATACATTAACGGCCGCACAGGAGGTATTATAATTCTTGCAAGCACAAGTATAAAAAGCTTTTATATTCTATCAAAATATTTCTTTTACAATAGCACATGCTATTCGAACACAACATCCTTCGAGCTCTGCGCTTCTATTAAACGAGCGCCCGGAAGAACTTCCTCAAAGTAGTGCCTGGCAGGTACCAGGCCTTCGTTCGAATCCCGGGATGCAACAACACTGGCCTTCATATCCGCCCAGTATGTCTTGACACGGGCAAGAGCCATTTGTGAACCTTCTATGCACGCCGACCTCTTCATTGCATCAACATGCGGCACAGAACCAAGGAACTACTACACCAATCCAAAATAACTCTTCGGCTCTGGCTCTCCCGGCCACAAACGACTCGCAACATACTTCATGGCAAGTACGGATAACCTATTCAGCTCCGCCCAGGCGGCCAAACGGTCGGATACCGAAAGTGGGCATTCGGGATTGTGGAACTGCAACCAAAAAAGTTCTTCCAATTTATGGTCACCTCGACCTCGGAAGTGTTTGGTTGCGTCTGCCGCACTCGTTGTCAAATCCAGATAAGTGTTTTCCGCACTCCACTGCCGGTCTAACGGAGCATACCTAGGATCCCCGAACTTCATCTGCAGCATATAGGGCCTTCCAGACGGGATATCTCTGGTCTGATGCAGCTCCTCCTTCATAGCTCTCATTGCAGAGCGAGTATCCTTGGCCTCGGCAGTGATCTTCTCAAGGTCCTTCTGAGCCGCCCTTTCTTCTTGTTCGAGAAATTTACAGCAGTCGGCAGCATCCTTCAATTTTATAGCCATCTCGGCTATTACCTTCTTGCTCTGGCAGTGAGCATCCTGTTCGGCTTTCAGCTCTTCAGCCGCCTTAACGGCAGCCGCATCACTTTTCCTTGCTTGCTCCTTGGCTCGGGCAAGTTCCGCCCGAAGGTTCTCCACGGCAGCAGCACTATCTGCATTAAGCACATATATTGTAAGGCACGAGCATCGCACTCCTCTTATCAGATGTCTGTGGAGCATACCATGTGCCTCATCTAGCCGCTTCTTTACAAGCGCGATGTCGGCATCCGCCACGTCAAGTTGCCGCTTTAGCTCGGCAGATTCATCAGTCCGGCTAGCCACCAAACGCCTCGCCACCTTCATAAAAAGGTGACATTTTATACCTGGGGTTATGATCCTCTGTGCGCCATCACTCCTGACGACACACAGAGTCTCAGGGGCTACTATTTATACAGGGCTAATTTTATATATGCAGCTCTATCAAAAGGTACACCTTTTTCACGTACCTCAAAGCCTGTCAGTAAACTCCTGGCGGCCTCGTACAATCCGCTTTCTGCGGATGAAATCCTTCCTATCACCGTGTTCATCAACATACGGTGTTCTTCTGAGGCGGACGCTCGCCCGAGTAGATCCCTCAGCATCTCCGACCGCGCACCAGAAGGCACCGGACTAGCTCGACGACCTTTTTCAGGATCCGGACTTGGAGAAACCCGTCGTGACTACACCTTGGGGTCGCCTACCTCGTAAGTCGGTGTAGCTAGGGGAGGCGTTTCGCTCTCCATCTTCTCCGGACGAAGAGCCCCTGAAGAGGAGCTCTGCTGAGATGGGTTGAGATCCGAACTGCAAGGTAATAATGTTTTGGTTATCTTCCTCAGAAACAAAACAGGGATGCTACTCATTTTTGAACCCCTCTCTTTACTTACGACTCGGAGGAAAGCTGATCCCCTTGAGGGCGCAATGCGGCCGGGGCAGTCTCTGGCGCTGGATCCTCTGTCGAATATCTCTTCCCCCGTTTCGGGGTCATCCCCTCTGGGTCTTCAGCGGCACTCCTTTTCTTTCCCAGGTTGGGGAAATTCTCGATTCCTCACTTCCTGACAGTCTCCTCCGTGGAGGCGGTAGCTCCTTGGTTCCCCTCTTCGCCCTCTGCAGATAGCATAATCTCCAGCATCCTGGTTAACACGGGATCCAGCACGGTCTCGGGTAGGGGGGCTGGACACCTGATAAGCTTTTCCTTCGCTATCCACTCCTATTCAAAGGATAGCTCTGTTAAAGGGCAATTTTATGATGAAAATACGGATGGTGTGTCCAAATACGGGGCTACTTACCATAGCATCCGGGCGATTGCAGCTCAGACCTGCATCCTCGGACAAATCCGGACACCTTGCTTGTGATCCGAAGAACAATTTGTACATCTCCACGGGTGTCGCGCCCATAAAATGTTGGAGGACTCGCGGTCCCTCCGGATTAAATTCCCACAGGCGGAGAGGGCGACATTTGCAGGGCAGCGTGCGGCGAATCAGCATAACTTGCGCCACTACGGTCAAGTTAATATCTCTTTCTAGGAGATCCCAAATGCGGTCCTGCAGTAGGGGTACGTCTTTGGATGGCCCCCAAATAAGCCCTTCATTGACCCATGATGCTCGCCATGGTGGGGGACCCGAGCGGAAAACAGGTGGCGCCACCCATGTGGTGCCCCTGGGGGCTGTGATGTAAAACCAGTCCCGTTGCCATAAGCCGAACTCCTCTTGGAAAGTGCCCTCGGGCCAGGGAGTGCCATCTATCTTGCTTATAATAGCTCCTCCGCACTCAGCGTGCTGCCCTTTTATCATCTTCGGCTCCACCTTGAAGGTTCTAAGCCGCAATCCGAAGTGAGGAGTGATATGGAGGAAGGCCTCACACACGACGATGAATGATGAAATTTGGAGGATGGACTCCGGAGCTAAGTCGTGAAATTCCAGCCCGTAATAGAACATCAGCCCCCTCACAAAGGGATCAATCAGGAAGCCTAGCCACCGAAAGAAGTGAGATGTGAACACCACGCTCTCACCGGGCTGGGGAGAGGGAATGGCCTGCCCTTGAGCAGGCAGCCTATGCAAGATTTCGCCGGTTAGGTACCTGGCATCTCTCAGCTATCGCACATCTTCTTCCGTAATAGAGGAAGGCACCCACCAGCCTTGAAGGTCGGGCCGGACATCGTCGAAGGTCCGAAGCGCCTAAAATTAGAGCTTTGAGTGTTGGAACTCGAGGCAAGGGGAGGATTCGATTGGATTGAAAAAGAAAGGAGTCGAGCCTTGGTCTCTTTATAAAGGAGTTGAATACCAAGAGCCCTCCCCGTAACCGTTTGGGACTCGCTTTCAATTAGAGAATCATACCAAAAGGCGTGGTTGGATTACCCACGCCCGTATTGATGAGAATCCCGGAATAAGGGGACACGATCTCTGCTTTGACAAGACGTGCCAAGAAAACTGCCTCGCTGAATGCGCTAAGGTGGAACCATAAAACGACTCGAATAAAGGCTTGGCCGTGGCGTGACGTCACGCTGCGGAATACGTCAGCAGATTAGATTTGTGCAGATATTATTCTCTCTACGGTGGTATGTGGAACTTATTTTTGCAGAGCCGGACACTATCCTTTTGTTCAACATCTTCTATGAAGTATTCGGAGGAGGAAACCGCCTTGCAATGCCGAAGACAATTTGCGCATCGGACTCATCGTCATTGAAGCCTGGTTCAGGGGCTACTGAGGGAGTCCTGGATTAGGGGGTGTCCGGATGGCCGGACTCCCGGACTATGAAGATACAAGATTGAAGACTTTGTCCCGTGTCCGGATGGGACTTTCCTTGGCGTGGAAGGCAAGCTTGGCGATACGATATGAAGATCTCCTCCTATTGTAACCGACTCTGTGTAACCATAGCCCTCTCCGGTGTCTATATAAACCAGAGAGTTTTAGTCCGTAGGACGAACAACAATCATACAATAGGCTAGCTTCTAGGGTTTAGCCTCTCTGATCTCGTGGTAGATCAACTCTTGTACTACCCATATCATCAATATTAATCAAGCAGGAGTAGGGTTTTACCTCCACCAAGAGAGCCCGAACCTGGGTTAAAACATAGTGTCCCTTGTCTCCTATTACCATCCGCCTAGACGCACAGTTCGGGACCCCCTACCCGAGATCCGCCGGTTTTGACACCGACACCTGGATTAAGGGGTCCTTGGACATCTGGACTATATACATGGGCCAGACTGTTGGGCTATGAAGATACAAGATAGAAGACTTTGTCCCGTGTCCGAATGGGACTCTCCTTTGCGTGGAAGGCAAGCTTGGCGATTCGGACATGTAGATTCCTTTCTTTGTAACCAACCTTATGTAACACTAGCCCCCTCCGATATCTATATAAACCGAAGGGTTTAGTCCATAGAAGAACAATGATCATAATCATAGGCTACCTTCTAGGGTTTAGCCATTATGATCTCGTGGTAGATCAACTCTTGTAATACTCATATTCATCAAGATCAATCAAGCAGGAAGTAGGGTATTACCTCCACAGAGAGGGCCCGAACCTGGGTAAACATTGTGTCCCCCGCCTCCTGTTACCATTAGCCTTAGACGCACAGTTCGGGACCCCCTACCCGAGATCCGCCGGTTTTGACACCGACACCTCTGCCAAACCATTGAGGTGCTTTTGGTTCTTTATCTCTTGATCCAACTTCATGTGCTTCTGCCATGTCGTGGCTCCTTTCTAATCCTTTCAACGATTACCTGACAGAAGTCCATGTTCACCATTTCTTCATAGTTCATGTCCTTGACCATTATCGCTTGTTGGCTGAAGATAGACGCGGTTGTCCCATAGAAAACATAGTTGAAAAAAATAAGGAAAAATATTTTAACTGATTTTCTATTCGATTCCTCATCGTCTAGTAGTACCAATGCTCATAGCTTTTTTAATAGATCTTTGTGTCTGAAATCTATTTTGCCGAGGCCAAGTTTTGAGACCAGATCCCTCATTGTATCGGTGGATTTCAGTGGCCTTGGTGCTAACTTCTGTGTGTCGTTTGGGTATCCAAATACCTTGTGGATGCATTCCTTTGTTATCTTGATATCTTTCTGTTCACCAGTGTCACCGAACGTTATTGTCATCCTTTTTGTGTCCAACTTGTCATAGATGTGTGCCGCAAGAGGTTTCCAGATGGACCGCATTATCTGGCATTTATCTATGCTTCCAAATCCGGCCATCCTAACATCTTGTCTATGATGTTCTTCAATAATATTCCACGATTTCTTGACCTAAAAAAATCCTGCCCCTGCCATGATTTTGCATTTGTCCTCAAATGTTGGTGCCTCCTGTACGTCATCCGTTGGTGCTGCCAAATCTTTTCTCCTTGCCTTTCTCCTCTTTGTGCACTTCCCCTTTGCTTTTCGCTATTGAGGAAAACAAGATTTTGTTATAGAGGATCATTTGGTTTTCATGCGTGAAAAGTGGCAGCAAAAAATTGTAGAGAAGATGTGTTTTACATCATCGTTGGTGTTCTCTCCGGCGCGAGTGTTGTCCTCTGCAACATCATCGCCCTCTGCAGGAATGAAATCATCATCATGTTTTGTGCCATCGTCGGCAGTATCACATTATCGCTCTTTACTGGCATCATCCTCGGTGGTGCATTCCAGGGAGGCATTGTTGGTTATTTGAGAGAGTCACGGTTCATGGTTCTTTGTGTTCCAAATGATTCCGCTCGCTAGTTCATTTGCAGAGGCATGGACATGAACTCAAAGGAAGCATGTTTACCCATTAGAGAGAGTCACGTTATCACAGGTGTATGCTTTTAGTATTTCCAAATGATTCCGTTCACTCGTTCTCTTGGAGCGGCATGGACGTGAATCCGGCGGAGGCAAGTCTTCTTATTAGCCAGAGTCACGTTTTTTCACACGTATGTTACATACATTTTGTCTGGCGAGTCACTGTGAGGTGCGTGGAAGTGAAGCCAAATTGGCACTATGTTACTAATGCAACAGGCACACTCCTGACTCTGCGTATGGAAACGTTTCCCTTGTCAACTCATTCCTTTGTTGTGAGAGTCGCGGTGGTGCGTTCTAGGGAGGTATTGTTGGTTATTAGAGAGAGTCATAGTTCATGGTTCTTTGTGTTCCAAATGATTCTGCTCGCCAGTTCATTTGGAGAGGCATGGACATGAACTCAAAGGAAGCATGTTTACCCATTAGACAGAGTCACGTTACCACGGGTGTATGCTTTTGGTATTTCCAAATGATTTCGCTCACTCGTTCTCTTGGAGAGGCATGGACGTGAATCCGGTGGAGGCAAGTCTTCTTATTAGCCAGAGTCACGTTTGTCCACGCGTGTGCTACATACATTTTGTCTGGTGAGTCACTATGAGGTGCGTGGAAGTGAAGCCGAATTGGCACTGTGTTACTAATGCAACAGGCACACTCCTAACTCTGCGTATGGAAACATTTTCCTTGTCAACTTGTTCCTTTGTTGTGGATAGTCGCGGTGGTGCGTTCCAGGGAGGCATTATTGGTGATTAGAGAGAGTCACGGTTCATGGTTCTTTGCGTTCCAAATGATTCCGCTCGCCAGTTCATTTGGAGATGCATGGACATGAACTCAAAGGAAGCATGTTTACCCATTAGACAGAGTCACGTTACCACGGGTGTATGCTTTTGGTATTTCCAAATGATTCCGCTCACTCGTTCTCTTGGAGAGGCATGGACGTGAATCCGGCGGAGGCAAGTCTTCTTATTAGCCAGAGTCACATTTGCCCACGCGTGTGTTACATACATTTTGTCTGGCGAGTCACTGTGAGGTGCGTGGAAGTGAAGCCGAATTGGCACTGTGTTACTAATGCAACAGACACACTCCTGGCTCTGCGTATGGAAATGTTTTCCTTGTTAACTTGTTCCTTTGTTGTGGAGAGTCATGGTGGTGAATCCCAGTTTGTTATTAAAGAGAGTCACGTTCGTGTCTGCGTGTTACAGATGTTTTCACTAAGGAGTCACCTTGAGACGTGTGCAAGTTAATTCGCGGATATAGTAAGATTTTGATATAATTATCATTTCAAAACAAAAAATGACAATGGATAATGGTATGAATTCGACAGTAACTTCTCTGTACTACATACGGATGTACACAACAAAGTTAACTGTGTTCGAGATGTTTTCTGTGGAATATATATGGACCATTAGAAAGAAGTTGAGTGGTTGTAGTGTGGACAAATGCACGAGGAGACGAAAGAAGAGTACTGGTGTTTCCCAAGCATGCAGAGTTCGAGGTATTTAAGAGAGATTGTGAGAATTCGAGGCGTCGGTTACTCCGTTTGACCGTCTAACTGGTGTGCATGTGTTATAAAAAGGTACCTACTCATGGAACACTCCACGTCCACAATTCTCTAGAGACAGGCACCTCTTTCTTGCTGGTAGCTCCTTTCTTACGCCATGGCTGGTAAGAGGGGGTCTGGGTGTTCAAGTAACCACGCAGCAAGGACCAAAGCCGCGGAAAGAAGAGAGAGAGGTGTCATTGCTATGCTGTAGCGGCGGTAGGGATATCCTGCCCCATTGCCCAGGTATCGAATGATCTATTGTGTGGATGCGATTCCTCTCACAAGCGCATTCTCCAGGGAGACGATCTCGGCAAGATGGCAGTACCGAATTCCTTAGGCAGCGACGACGTGCTCGATGAGCTAATTAAGCAGCAACAGTTCATCGCTCGCTTGGAGAAGGTGGTGCAAGAGAGCAATGCCTTGGTGGAGAAGTCCACTGGTCTCATATTTCGATCTCTGTGTGAGAATGAGAAGCTTGTCAACAAGCTCGACCAGAAGAATCAGGAAGCCGCCCGCTGGAAGAATCTGTAAGAGCAGAGCCGTGCATTGGTGCAGAAGTTGTCAGGCGAAGCGGGGGAGCTTATGGATGAGAAGGCAAAGGTCCTCGTCAAGTACAAGAGTCTAGTGTAGGATTCCTTTGCTGCTGTGGAGGAAGGTTGTGAGGTGACAAAGAAGGAGATTGAAGATGTGCTCGCCCACTAGCCGATCAAGAATGTTGCTGGAGTGTAGGCAGAGAGCTTGGAGTGTGTTTATTCATTGCGTTGGCGCATGTGGCCTTTTGTACTGCTATGAATTTGTAAGGAATTTATACATTGCAATGTCGTCGTGTTATGTCGTTTGTTGGTACATGAAGATGAGTAGGCTCGGGTCATGGATGTCGCGTGTTAGCAGTAGGAGCACGGTTGTGCTTCCACCAGAGGTACTTCGTTGGGCCGCGAGGACCATGTTTTTACGACACGTGCGTAGTTGTGGTGCAAATGGTTCCGCTTACTCTTTCACTTGGATAGGCATGGGCGTCAAGTCTATTGAGGCATGTTTTTTATTAGGTGGAGTCACGTTAGTGTGTGGGTGTATTTACAGACGTTTTCTCTGGAAGATGATCCACAGTAAGAGGCACGGAAATGTAGTCATAGGAGCCACGGTTTTAATATGAGACGACGTTCCTCCCTTGTTAGGAGCGCAGTCACATGGATGTAGAAGGCACATTCTTCAAGCAAAGAATGCACGTCATGGTGCCAAAAAATGAAGGTGAGAGCATGGCCGATTCGAGAGACACGATTATGAAAAACATGAACCTGAAGTCCGTGTAGCCACGGTTCTGTAGTAAGTAGCATCATGACTTGTACTCATAAACGCGTGGACTTTCGTGGCTCTTTGTGTTGCAATATTTTGGTTCACAGGCACGGTCGTGGAGCCCACAAAGGCATGGTGTGTAATTACAAAGAATCACAGTTCTGTGCTAAGTGGCGCCATGACTTGCGCACTCATGACGACGTGTACGTTTCGGGCGACAGGCACGACTGTGAAACTCACAAAGGCATGGTGCGGTTTTATATAGAGTCACACTCGCCTGTGTTTCTGTTCTTAATGCTTCCGTCAACTCGATCAGAAGGAGAGGCACATCCGACGAGCCCGCAAAGGCATAGCTTTGCATTACGCACAGTCATGTTTGTTTATTATATAGAGTCACACTCATGTGTGTTTGTGTTCCGAATTATTCCGTCGAATTGATCAGATGGAGAGTCACGGGCGTTAATCCCACAAAGGCACAATTTGGTCTTACCGACACTCACGTTTGTTTCTTTAATTGCAGAAGCCCAGCGGAAAGGGTTCAGATGTGAACAATCACTATTTACTCGGTGAGGCACGGAATGGCTTGTTCGAGAGACGCTGATGTGGTATATTCTTTGCACGGTCGTGGGTTCTAGGAAGTCACGGCGTGGTATTGTGTAGAGTGACGTTAGTTTGTTTTGGTGTTCCAAATGCTGTGGTTTTATATAGAGTCATGTTCGCATGTATTTGTGTTCGAAATGATTCCGTTGACTCGTTCAGAAGAAGAGGCACAAACGTGAATCCCATGGGCGCATGGTTTGGTCTTTCGCAGAGTCATGTTCGTATGTTTATTATGGAAACATAGCAGAATGGGTATAGATGTTAAGGCTAACTGTTAACTTTGTAGAAGAGCCTGGTGGAGGATTCCTTTGCTTCTGTGGAGGAAGGTCGTGAGGCGACGAAGAGCGGGATTGAAGATGTGCTTGTCCACCAGCCGATCAAGAATGTTGCATGAGTGTAGGCAGAGAGCTTGGAGCGTGTTTATTCGTTGCGTTGGCGCATGTTGCCTTTTGTACTGCTATGAATTTGTAAGGAATTTATGCGTTGCATTGTCGTCGTGTTATTTTGTTTGTTGGTACATGTAGATGAGTAGGCTCCGGTCATGGATGTCGCGTGTTTGCAAAAGGAGCACGGTTGTGCTTCCACCAGAGGCACTTCGCTGGGCCGCGGGGAGCACATTTTTGCGACACATGCGTAGTTGTGGTGCAAAGGATTCCGCTTACTCTTTCAATTGGATAGGCACATGCGTCAAGTCTATTGAGGCACGTTTTTTTAATAAGGTGGAGTCACATTAGTGTGTGGGTGTGTTTACAGACGTTTTATCGGGAAGATGATCCACAGTAAGAGGCGCGGAAATATTGTCATAGGAGCCATGGTTTTAATACGAGCTAGCGTTCCTTCCTTGTTAGGCACACAGTCGCGTGGATGTAGAAGGCACGTTTTTCAAGCAAAGAACGCACGTCACGGTGCAAAAAATGAATGTGAAAGCATGGCCGATTCGAGAGACACGATTATGAAAAACACAGACCTGAAGTCCATGTTGCCACGGTTCTGTAGTAAGTAGCGTCACGACTTGTACTCATAAACGCGTGGACGTTCGTGGCTCTCTGTGTTGCAATATTTCGGATCACATGCACGGTCGTGGAACCCACAAATGCATGGTGTGAAATTATAAAGAATCACAGTTCTATGCTAAGTGGCGCCATGACTTGCGTACTCATGATGGTGTGTACATCTCGGGGGACAGGCACGGCTGTGAAACTCACAAAGGCATGGTGCGGTTTTATATAGAGTCACACTCGCTTGTGTTTGTGTTCTTAATGCTTCCAGCGACTCGATCAGAAGGAGAGGCACAACCGGTGAGCCCACAGAGGCATAGCTTTCCATTACGCACAATCATGTTCGTTTATTATATAGAGTCACACTCGTGTGTGTTTGTGTTCCTAACAATTCCGTCGACTCGATCAGATGGAGAGGCACGGGCGTTAATCCCACAAAGGCACAGTTTGGTCTTACCGTCAATCACGTTCATTTCTTTATTTGCGGAAACCCAGCGGAAAGGGTTCAGATGTGAACACTCACTGTTTACTCGGTGAGGCACAGAATGACTTGTTCAAGAGACGCTTCTGTGTTATATTCTTTGCACGGTCGTGGGTTCCATGAAGTCACGGTGTGGTATTGTGTAGAGTGACGTTAGTTTGTCTTGGTGTTCCAAATGGTGTGGTTTTATATAGAGTCACGTTCGCCCGTATTTGTGTTCGAAATGATTCCGTTGACTCGTTCAGAAGAAGAGGCGCGGAGGTGAATCCCATGGGCGCATGGTTTGGTCTTTCACGGAGTCACGTTCGTATGTTTATTATGGAAACAAAGCAGAATGGGTTTAGATGTTAACGCTAACTGTTTACTTTGTACAAGAGCCTGGTGGAGGATTCCTTTGCTGCTGTGGAGGAAGGTCGTGAGGCGATGAAGAAGGAGATTGAATATGTTCTCGCCCACCAGCCGATCAAGAACGTTGCTGGAGCGTAGGCAGAGAGCTTGGAGCATGTTTATTTGTTGCGTTGGCGCATGTGGCCTTTTGTACTTCTATGAATTTGTAAGGAATTTATGCGTTGCATAGTTGTCGTGTTATTTCATTTGTTGGTACATGTAGATGAGTAGGCTCGAGTCATGGATATCGTGTGTTAGCAGTAGGAGCACGGTTGTGCTTCCACCAGAGGCACTTTGTTGGGCCGCGGGGTGCATGTTTTTGCGACACGTGCGTAGTTGTGGTGCAAATGATTCCGCTTACTCTTTCACTTGGATAGGCATGGGCGTTAAGTCTATTGAGGCATGTTTTTTTATTAGGCTGAGTCACATTAGTGTGTGGGTGTGTGGACAGACGTTTTCTTTGGAAGATGATCCACATTAAGAGGCGCGTGATACATCTCCAACATATCTACTTTTCCAAACACTTTTGCCCTTGTTTTGGACTCTAACCTGCATGATTTGAATGAAACTAACCCGGACTGGCGCTGTTTTCAGCAGAACTGTCATGATGTTGTTTTATGTGTAGAAAATAAAAGTACTCGGAATGACCTACAAATCCACGGAGGCACTTTTGGAATTAATAAGAATTTCTTGGCGAAAGAAATACACCAGGGGGCCCAGGGCCTGTCCACGAGACAGGGGGCGTTCCCCCCGTAGGGCACGCCCCCTATCTCGTGGGCCCCCTGGACCTCCACCGACCTCAACTCCAACTCTACATCTTCCGTCTCGCGGAGAAAAAAATCAGGGAGAAAGTTTCATCGCGTTTTACGACACGGAGCCGCCACCAAGCCCTAATCTCTCTCGAGAGGGCTGATCTGGAGTCCGTTCGGGTCTCCGGAGAGGGGGAGTCATCGCCGTCGTCATCATCAACCATCCTCCATCACCAATTTCATGATGCTCACCGCCGTGCGTGAGTAATTCCATCGTAGGCTTGCTGGACGGTGATGGGTTGGATGAGATTTACCATGTAATCAAGTTAGTTTTGTTAGGGTTTGATCCCTAGTATCCACTATGTTCCAAGATTGATGTTGCTATGACTTTGCTATGCTTAATGCTTGTCACTAGGGCCCGAGTGCCATGATTTTAGATCTGAACCTATTATGTTTTCATGAATATATGTGTGTTCTTGATCCTATCTTGCAAGTCTATAGTCACCTATTATGTGTTATGATCTGAAAACCCCGAAGTGACAATAATCGGGATACTTCTCGGTGATGACCATAGTTTGAGGAGTTCATGTATTCACCATGTGTTAATGCTTTGGTCCGGTTCTGTATTAAAAGGAGGCCTTAATATCCCTTAGTTTCCGCTAGGACCCCGCTGCCACGGGAGGGTAGGACAAAAGATGTCATGCAAGTTCTTTTCCATAAGCATGTATGACTATTTACGGAATACATGCCTACATTACATTGATGAACTGGAGCTAGTTCTATATCACCCGATGTTATAACTATTGCATGAGCAATCGCATCCAGCATAATTATCCATCACTGATCCATTGCCTACGAGCTTTTCATATATTGTTCTTCGCTTATTTACTTTTCCGTTGCTACTGTTACAACTATTAGAAAAACCCAAAAACATTTATCTTTACTATTGCTACTGTTACCATTACTATCATACCACTTTTGCTACTAAATACTTTGCTGCAGATACTAAGTTATCCAGGTGTAGTTTAATTGACAACTCAACTGCTAATACTCAAGAATATTCTTTGGCTCCCCTTGTGTCGAATCAATAAATTTGGGTTGAATACTCTACCCTCGAAAGCTGTTGCGATCCCCTATACTTGTGGGTTATCAAGACTTATTTCTGGCGCCGTTGCCGGGGAGCATAGCTCTATTCTCTGAGTCACTTGGGATTTATATCTGTTGATCACTATGAAGAACTTGAAAGACGCTAAGACCAAGATTTTGCCCTCAACTAGGAGGGGAGGTAAGGAACTGCCATCTAGCTCTGCACTAGATTCTCCTTCCGTTATTAGTAGGCTTGCGACACCTAAACCTGCTACTGCTATGAATTCTGATATGTCGCATGTTATTGATGATGCCACTTCTGCTATGCATGATGAAAATACTTCTGTGCGTGATACTACCTTGCCATTAGGTGAATTTCTTGATGAACAACTTGCTAGAGTTAGGGGGAATGAAAATATTGAAGATGCTATTGATGATAGTGATGATGAACGTTCCCCCAATGATTATGTATTACCTGTTGTTCCTAAGGGTTATGTTATGAATGAAGAAGCTGCTATGGAAATTCTTGCTTGTAATGATAGATCTGATCTTAAGAAATTATTAGCTAAATGGAAGCAGCAGTCTCTTAATGCTAGAATGAAACCCGGTCCTGCTTTTGCTACTTCACCTATCTGTGTTACTGATAAGGATTATGAATTCTCTGTTGATCCTGATATTATTACTTTAGTTGAATCTGATCCTTTTTATGGCCTTGAATCTGAAACTGTTGTGGCACATCTTACCAAGTTGAATGATATATCCACCCTATTTACTCATGATGAGAAGTCTCGCTATTTATACATCCTTAAGATATTTCCGTTCTCATTAAAGGGTGATGCTAAGACTCGGTATAATTCTCTTGCTCCTGGTTGTGTGCGTAGTCCCCAGGATATGATTTATTACTTCTCTGCTAAATATTTCCCTGCTCATAAGAAACAAGCTGCCTTGCGAGAAATATATAATTTTGTGCAAATCAAAGAAGAGAGTCTCCCACAAGCTTGGGGGAGGCTTCTCCGGTTTCTTAATGCTTTGCCTGATCATCCTCTTAAGAAAAATGAAATACTTGATATCTTTTATAATGGACTAACCGATGCTTCCAAGGACCACTTGGATAGTTGTGCTGGTTGTGTTTTCAGGGAAAGAACAGTTGACGAAGCTAAAATATTATTGAATAATATGTTGACTAATGAAAATAATTGGACTCTTCCCGAGCTAGTTCCTGAAGTAATTCCTGAACCAATTGAGCCAACTCCTGAGCCTATTCCTAAACCCACTCCGAAGAAGAGAGGTGTTTTATTTCTCAGTCCTGAAGATATGCAAGAGGCAAAGAAATCAATGAAAGAAAAAGTTATTAAAGATGAAGATGTTAAGAATTTACCACCTATTGAAGAAATACATGGTCTTAATTTACCGCCTGAAGAACCACATTGTCTTGATAACCCGACACAGGTAGTAAAGGTAAATTCTCTCTACAGATATGATAAAGTTGAAATACCCTGTACTAAATTTCATAGCCCATGCTTAGATGAATTTGATGACTTTATGGCTAGACAAGAAAGTTTTAATGCCTATGTTGGTAGAGAGTTAAAGAATAATGCTTTCGAGATAGGACACGTAGGTGATAATCTGGCTAGAGTTAAAGATGAACTTCACCGTTAGCAAATATGCTTCTATGGTTGCTACTCAAGCTGAGCAAGTACTCAAAGCTCAAAATGATTTGCTTGATGAGTTGAATAATAAAAATGACTTTACTGTTAGAGTGGCTACTAGAACTGGTAGAATGACTCAGGAACCTTTGTATCCTGAAGGCCACTCTAAGAGAATCGAGCAAGATTCTCAGAGAAATAATTTAGAGGCACCTAGTTCATCTAAGAAGAAGAAGAAGAAAGACGATAGAACCTTGCATGCTTCTAGTGAACCTACTGTAGACACACCTGAGAATCCCAATGATATGTCTATCTCTGATGCTGAAACACAATCAGGTGATGAACATGAACCTAGTGATAATGTTAATGATAATGTTCATGTAGATGCTCAACCTAGTAATAACAATGATGTAGAGATTGAACCTGCTATTGATCTTGATAACCCACAATCAAAGAATCAACGTTATGATAAGAGAGACTTTGTTGCTAGGAAGCACGGGAAAGAAAGAGAACCATGGGTTCAGAAACCCATGCCCTTTCCTCCTAAACCATCCAAGTCAAAGGATGATGAGGATTTTGAGCGCTTTGCTAAAATGATTAGACCTATTTTCTTACATATGCGCTTAACTGATATGCTTAAAGTAAATCCTTATGCTAAGTATATGAAGGATATCATCACAAATAAAAGAAAGATACCGGAAGCTGAAATTTCCACCATGCTTTCTAATTACACTTTTAAGGGTGGAATACCAAAGAAACTTGGAGATCCGGGTGTTCCAACTATACCATGCTCCATTAAAAGAAATTATGTCAGAACTGCTTTATGTGATCTTGGAGCCGGTGTTAGTGTTATGCCTCTCTCTTTATATCGTAGACTTGAATTGAATAAGTTGACACCTACTGAAATATTTTTGCAAATGGCTGATAAATCAACTGCTGTACCTGTCGGTATTTGTGAGGATGTGCCTGTTGTGGTTGCAAATGTCACTATCTTAACGGACTTTGTTATTCTTGATATTCCTGAGGACGAGAGTATGTCTATTATCCTTGGTAGACCTTTTCTTAATACTGCAGGGGCTGTTATTGATTGCAACAAAGGCAATGTCACTTTTCATGTTAATGGCAATGAGCATACGGTACACTTTCCGAGGAAACAATCTCAAGTTCATAGCATCAATTCTATTGAAAAAGTTCCAACTATTATTTTTGGAGGTTTTGAATTTCCCCTACCTACTGTCAAGAAAAAGTATGATATTCTTATTGTTGGGGATTTTTTTATCCCCGTTGAGGTAACTTAGTGTTATTCGAAATTTCTCCGGTTCCGTGTTATTAGGAATGAGTTTGTTAACAAGACTTGATCAACCTTGTTAGTGGATTCATTTTGATGACCACGAGATGGATGAAACTAGAAGGCACAACCTTCTGTACCCTCTTTTTACTTTCTGGGTTTTAGAATGAATAAAGCAAAAATAGTATTATCCGTCTGTTTTCTGAATTATTCGTGCATTAAAAAATAGTCCGAAAATAAAAGTGCTCCAAATGCCCTGCAAATTTAGTATGATTTTTTCTAGAATATTTGAGGATTTTAGGCACTGAAAACACTGCAGGAGGGGCAAACACTAGGCCACAAGAGAGGAGGGCGCCCCCCCTGTAGGGCGCGCCCCCTGTCTCGTGGGCTCCTGGTGGCTCCCCTCCATTTATGCCAGCACCCACACACTTCATATTCTACCCAAAAAATCCCCATCCAGCTCAAGCATGAGTTCTAGCTCGTTTTGCTGCGATTTTTGATCTCTTAGCTCAAAGCTCCATTCACAAAACTGCTTTGGGAGATTGTTGCTTCGTATGTGAGTCCTCCATTGGTCCAATTAGTTTTTGTTCTAGTGCTTTATTCATTGCAAATTTTTGCTACTTAGGTGACCATGTTCTTGAGCTTGCATGTTAAAATTTTGAGGTTCCAAGTAATTCTAATGCATGATATGGGCTCTAGGCACTTTTAGGAGTAGTTGCTATCAATCTTTTTGGTTTTATGCACTTTTATTTTGAAGTTACAAAAATTTCAGAAATTTTCAGAAAAAGAAATATGCTTAGGAGAATGTACCAAGGTGGTTCCTCGGCAAATAAAGGGCCAAGAATTGCTATACGTGAGCAAGACATTGAATTGCCGAGGGATGCATATGTACGGGCTTATGAGTGGCCATCTGATGATTTTATGGTCGAAGCAGGCTTCAAGGAAGAATTTGACGCGTATGTGCGTAATACTGAGCTGGAGGACTTCTTACAAGATAAGTGTCCTCAGTACTATCAATTGACTGATTCCTTTGTGAGGAGGTTTAAATATAACTGTACGCGTAATTCTCCTAGTGTCCTATTTGATATTTATGACACATCTTACACCATGGACTTAGAGGATTTTACAACTGCTTGCAAACTCCCGTAGTGGGGTAATATTAATGATCTTCACAAATATGAATTTAGAGATTTTCTTGCTAGTATTACTGTGGGAGAATCTAGGGACATAGCACAAGCTACCATAGGGAGCATTCATTTTCCTGCTATACATTATTTTGCTCTCTTTATTGGTAGATGTATTAATGGTAAGGATGAAGCATGTCACATGTGTGTACCTGATTTGAGTATCCTCAAAAGTGCGGTGTTCGGTTTTAAAGGTTATAACTTGGGGGGCAATAGTTGCACGTAGGTTGCAGAATAATAGTAGAAAGGGAAATTTCTTTGAAGGAATTTATGCAACCCGTGTGGCTAATTTTCTTGGTATAGCCCCACGAGAAGGAGATATGATAATACCTCCTGTTTATTTGGATAAAGAAGCTATGTTTAGTCATCATTTTCTTGAGAGGAATGAACAATTCCTCCATTATCGACTAATCTATGACAAACGCAACGACGTCCCTGTTACTCTTCCTGCTCCCTACCTTTTTGATTATCAGGAAAAAGGAAAATATGTTGTCACCAGAGAGGACGCAGCTGAACACGAGAGGGGAGTGGAGGCAGCTCGCCAACACGCTGTAGCTCAGGAGGCGGTTGCCGCTGCATCTCAGCATAACCCCGGTTTCACTTATGGATATCAGCCAGGCGGTCCTTGGTATTAAACCAACTTAGGCCAAAAGCCTAAGCTTGGGGGAGTACGTATTTCTCACCGACTTTACATTCATGTTCACACACTAGTCGTCCGTGCTCATACTCTTTCATTGTATTATCCATGCTAGTTTAAATTCCTTTTTCTAGTTTTCTTCTTGTGTGTTTGATAAACCTTGAGAAAAAACCCAAAAAAATTAGTTAGTTTAATTTCCTTGCCTATAGTAGGAATTAAAATGAAAACCCAAAAAGATTTCTAGTTCTCTTCTTTCTTGTTGGGAGCTTTCCCATGTAAATAGTTTTATTTTCTTTTCGTTCCTTTGGGGGTCGAGAAGACCATATTGAAAATGCTTAGTGGCTCTTATATGCATGATTGTTTATTTAATTTAGAGCCCATATTACTTGTCTTCTCTCTTGAGTTGAATGCTTGCAGATTCCAGCTTAGTCCAATGCACGTACACACTTATTATTTTACACATCGTTCGATCGTGCGAGTGAAAGGGCAATAATGACGATATATGATGGACTTATTGGGATGAGAAAAGCTGGTATCAACTCGACCTCTCTTGTTTTTGTAAATATGATGAGTTCATCGTTCCTGAGTCAGCTATTATGAAGTAAACATATTTGCAATGACATTTAGAGATTATAGTTACTTGTGCCATGCTTGATTAGCTATGAGTTATAATGGTTTACCTTGCATGCCAACATGCTATTAGAATGATTTTGATGTGGTATGATGGGATGGTATCCTCCTTTGAATGAATCGAGTGACTCGACTTGGCACATGTTCATGCATGTAGTTGAATCAAATCAACATAGCCTTCACGATATTTATGTTCATGGTGGATTATATCCTACTCATGGTTATGCTCGGTGTGAATTAATTTTAATGCATGCTTACGACTGTTGTCGCCCTCTCAGTTGGTCACTTCCCAGTCTTTTGCTAGCCTTCACCTGTACTAAGCAGGAATACTGCTTGTGCATCCAAACTCCTTAAACCCCAAAGTTGTTCCATATGAGTCCACTATACTTACCTATATGCGGTATTTACCTACCGTTCCAAGTAAATTTATATGTGCCAAACTCCAAACCTTCAAATGAAATTCTGTTTGTATGCTCGACCAGCTCATGTTACAACTAGGGCTGCCTATATCTTCCATGCTAGGTGGGTATTCTCAAGAGGAGTGGACTCCGCTCCTCATTCACGAGAAAGGGCCGGTAACCGGGATGCCCAGTCCCATGATCCAAAAGATCAAAGCAAATCAAAATAATTAAACAAAACTCCCCCAGGGCTGTTGTATGTTGGAGGCACTCGTTGTTTCGAGCAAGCCATGGATTGATGCTTGTTGGTGGTTGGGGGATTATAAACCTTTACCATTCTATTTGGGGACTGCCTATAATGTGTGTAGTATGGAAGATACAACCATCTCATATGTGTTGTGTTGACAGCGAAAGTATGCTGCTCAAAATGTTATTCAATCTCTATTTTAAAATCGAGCTCTGGCACCTCTACAAATCCCGGCTTCCCTCTGCGAAGGGCCTATCCATTTACTTTTATGTTGAGTCATCACCTTCTTATTAAAAGCACCCGCTGGAGAGCACACTGTCATTTGCGTTCATTATTATTGGTTCATATTGTGTATGACTTGACTGGATCTCTTTTACCATGAATTACAATGTTTAGTCAGTCATTGATCTTTAAAGGTGCTCTGCATTTATGTTTTGTGGTCTCAGAAAGGACTAGCGAGATACCATTTTGTTATATCATGTTATGATTATTTTGAGAAAGTGTTGTCATCCGAGTTTTATTATTATTGCTCGCTAGCTGATTATGCTGTTTATATGAGTAGTTGTGAGACCTATTTATTTTGAGTATGGTTAGTTCGTAATATTTGCTGAAACTTGAATGCTGGCTTTTCATGTTTACAACAACAGGAGCAAACAGAGTTTGTAACAGTTTTTGTTTATCACTTTCAGTTTATCAATTGAATTGCTTGAGGACAAGCAAAGGTTTAAGCTTGGGGGAGTTGATACGTCTCCAACATATCTACTTTTCCAAACACTTTTGCCCTTGTTTTGGACGCTAACCTGCATGATTTGAATGAAACTAACCCGGACTGACGCTGTTTTCAGCAGAACTGCCATGATGTTGTTTTATGTGTAGAAATGAGAAGTTCTCGGAATGACCTGCAAATCCATGGAGGCACTTTTTGGAATTAATAAGAATTTCTTGGCGAAATAAATACACTAGGGGGCCCAGGTCCTGTCCACGAGACAGCCCCCCCCTGTAGGGCGTGCCCCCTATCTCGTGGGCCCCCTGGACCTCCACCGACGTCAACTCCAACTCTATATCTTCTGTCTCACGGAGAAAAAAAATCAGGGAGAAAGTTTCATCGCGTTTTACGACACGGAGCTGCCGCCAAGCCCTAATCTCTCTTGGGAGGGCTGATCTGGAGTCCGTTCGGGGCTCCGGAGAGGGGGATTCGTCGCCGTCGTCATCATCAACCATCCTCCATCACCAATTTCATGATGCTCACCGCCGTACGTGAGTAATTCCATCGTAGGCTTGCTGGACGGTGATGGGTTGGATGATATTTACCATGTAATCAAGTTAGTTTTGTTAGGGTTTGATCCCTAGTATCCACTATGTTCCAAGATTGATGTTGCTATGACTTTGCTATGCTTAATGCTTGTCACTAGGGCCCGAGTGCCATGAATTCAGATCTGAACCTATTATGTTTTCATGAATATATGTGTGTTCTTGATCCTATCTTGCAAGTCTATAGTCACCTATTATGTGTTATGATTCGACAACCCCGAAGTGACAATAATCGGGATACTTCTCGGTGATGACCATAGTTTGAGGAGTTCATGTATTCACCATGTGTTAATGCTTTTGTCCGGTTCTGTATTAAAAGGAGGCCTTAATATCCCTTAGTTTCCGCTAGGACCCCGCTGCCACGGGAGGGTAGGACAAAAGATGTCATGCAAGTTCTTTTCCATAAGCACGTATGACTATTTACGGAATACATGCCTACATTACATTGATGAATTGGAGCTAGTTCTATATCACCCTATGTTATAACTATTGCATGAGGAATCACATCCGGCATAATTATCCATCACTGATCCATTGCCTACGAGCTTTTTATATATTGTTCTTTCCTTATTTACTTTTCCGTTGCTACTGTTACAACTATTACAAAAACCCAAAAACATTTATCTTTACTGTTGCTACTGTAACCACTACTATCATACCACTTTTGCTACTAAATACTTTGTTGCAGACTAAGTTATCCAGGTGTGTTGAATTGACAACTCAACTGCTAATACTCAAGAATATTCTTTGGCTCCCCTTGTGTCGAATCAATAAATTTGGGTTGAATACTCTACCCTCGAAAGCTATTGCGATCCCCTATACTTGTGGGTTATCAGCGCGAAAATGTAGTCGTAGGAGCCACAATTTTAATATGAGCTGGCGTTCCTCCCTTGTTAGGCGTGCAGTTGCGTGGATGTAGAAGGCATGTTTTTCAAGCAAAGAACGCACGTCACGGTACCAAAACATGAATGTGAAAGCATGGCCGATTCGAGAGACACGATTATGAAAAACACGGACCTGAAGTCCGTGTAGCCACGGTTCTGTAGTAAGTAGCATCATGACTTGTACTTATAAACGCGTGGAGTTTCGTGGCTCTCTGTGTTGCAATATTTCGGGTCACAGGCACGGTCGTGGAGCCCACAAAGGCATGGTGTGGAATTACAAAGAATCATGGTTCTGTGCTATGTGGCGCCATGACTTGCGTACTCATGATGGCGTGTACGTTTCGGGCGACTGGCACAGCTGTGAAACTCACAAAGGCATGGTGCGGTCTTATATAGAGTCACACTCGCCTGTGTTTCTGTTCTTAATGCTTTCGTCGACTAGCTCAGAATGAGAGGCACGACCAGTGAGCCCGCAGAGGCATAACTTTGCATTACACACAGTCACGTTCGTTTATTATATAGAGTCATGCTCGTGTGTGTTAGTGTTCCGAATAATTCCGTAGAATCGATCAGATGGAGAGGCATGGGCGTTAATCCCACAAAGGCACAATTTGGTCTTATCGACAGTCACGTTCGTTTCTTTAATTGCGGAAACCCAGCGGAAAGGGTTCAGAAGTGAACACTCACTGTTTACTCGGTGAGTCACAGAATGGCTTGTGCGAGAGACGCTGCTATGTTATATTCTTTGCACGATCGTGGGTTCCACGAAGTCACGGCGTGGTATTGTGTAGAGTGACGTTAGTTTGCCTTGGTGTTCCAAATGGTGTGGTTTTATATAGAGTCACGTTCGCCTGTATTTGTGTTAGAAATGATTATGTTGACTCGTTCAGAAGAAGAGGCGCGGACGTGAATCCCATGCGCGCATGGTTTGGTCTTTCGCAGAGTCACGTTCGTATGTTTATTATGTAAACAAAGCAGAATGGGTTTAGATGTTAACGCTAATTGTTTACTTTGTACAAGAGCCTAGTGGAGGATTCCTTTGCTGCTGTGGAGGAAGGTCTGATACGTCTCCAACGTACCTAGAATTTTTGATTGTTCCATGCTATTATATTACCTGTTTTGGATGTTTATGGGCTTTACTTTACACTTTTATATCATTTTTGGGACTAACCTACTAACCGGAGGCCCAACCCGAATTGCTGTTTTTTTTGCCTATTTTAGTGTTTTGCAGAAAAGGAATATCAAACGGAGTGCAAATGGAATGAAACCTTCGGGAGCAATCTTTATGGAACAAACGCAATCCAGGAGACTTGGAGTGCACATCAAGAAGCAGCCGAGGCAGCCACACGGGTGGCCGGCGTGCCCTAAGGGGGTGGGCGCGCCCCTGCCTCATGGCCCCTCATGGCTCCCCTGACCTACCTCCTTTGCCTATATATATCTTCCAACCCCGAAACCATCCAGGAGCACCACGAAAAACTATTTCCACCGCCGCAACCTTCTGTATCCGCGAGATCCCATCTTGGAGCCTTTGCCGGCGCTCCGCCGGAGGGGGAATCGACCATGGAGGGCCTCTCCATCATCACCAAGGCCTCTCCGATGAGTTGTGAGTAGTTTACCACTGACCTTCGGGTCCATAGTTATTAGCTAGATGGCTTCTTCTCTCTCTTTGATTCTCAATACAAAGTTCTCGTTCCTCTTCTTGGAGATCTATTTGATGTAACTCTTTTTGTGGTGTGTATGTCGAGATCCGATGAATTGTGGGTTTATGATCAAGTTTATCTATGAGAAATATTTGAATCTCCTCTGAATTCTTTTATGTATGATTAGTTATCTTTGCAAGTCCCTTCGAATTATCAGTTTGGTTTGGCCTAATAGATTTATCTTTCTTGCAATGGGAGAAGTGCTTAGCTTTGGGTTCAATCTTGCGGTGTCCTTTCCCAGTGACAGCATGGACAGCAAGGCACATATTGTATTGTTGCCATCGAAGATATAAAGGTGGGGTTTATATCATATTGCTTGAGTTTATCCCTCTACATCATGTCATCTTGCTTAATGCGTTACTCTGTTCTTATGAACTTAATACTCTAGATGCAGGCAGGAGTCGGTCGACGTGTGGAGTAATAGTAGTATATGCAGAATCGTTTTGATCTACTTGTTACGGACGTGATCCTAGATACATGATCATGCCTAGATATTCTCATAACTATGCACTTTTCTATCAATTTCTCAACAGTAATTTGTTTACCCACCATAATAATTATGATATCTTGAGAGAAGCCACTAGTGAAACCTATGGCCCCCGTGTCGATTATCTATCATATAAGTTTCCAATCTACTTTATTTTGCAATCTTTACTTTTCAACCTATATCATAGAAATACCAAAAATATTTATCTTATCATATTATCTCTATCAGATCTCACTTTCGCAAGTGGCCGTGAAGGGATTGACAACCCCTTTATCGCGTTGGTTGCGAGGTTCTTGTTTTTTGTGTAGGCGCGTGGGACTTGGGAGGAGCCTCCTACTGGATTGATACCTTGGTTCTCAAAACCAAGGGAAATACTTACGCTACTTTGCTGCATCACCCTTTCCTCTTCAATGGAAAAACCAACACATGCTCAAGAGGTAGCAAGAAGGATTTCTGGCGTCGTTCCGGGGAGTTCTTCGCTCAAGTCAAGACATACCAAGTACCCATCACAAACTCATCTCACTCGCATTATATTATTTTCCATTTGCCTCTGGTTTTCCTCTCCCCCACTTCATCTTTGCCGTTTTATTCGCCCTCTCTTTTCCGTTTACCTCTTTTTCGCTTGCCTCTTGTGTGCCCATTTGCCCTTATGGCTTTGCCTAAAAATGTTGATGTTCACCTTAAAAGGTTAGAGGAGATTGAATCAAACATTAGAAGCTTTATGACTTTACAATTTGAGCATAATAATTTCTTTAGAAACGAGCTTGAAGAACAAAAGAATTTTTTGGGTTACTTGAATAAAGAGCTTGATGATATGTCTAAGGAATTTCATGGTTTAAATGCTCAAATTGCTCGTCTTGAAAAATCTTTAGCCCAAGTTTCTGATAAGCAAGCCACCCTAGTTAATAACATGGCTGCCAAACCGGAAGGGTTAAGGGATAATAATGATGAAGATCTAAAAGTTATTATGTGTCTCCTATTAAATCCCTGTTTTGCAATATGAATCTTAATAATGATGGGACTGGAGGTGAATCAACTTTAGTTAATAAGTGTTCCAATGATTTGGAGTATTTTGATCTTGATGCTAAAATTGGTAAAAGTGGGATTAGAGAGATTAAAACATTACATAGCAATGAACCCACTACTTCGGATTTCAAGGAATTTAATTGTGATAAATTGTTCTTTAATAGATTGTATTTCCTTGTTTCAATCTGTGTTGAATTCTCCTCATGCTTATAGCCAAAATAAAGCTTTTACTAAACATATCTTTGATGCTTTGATGCAATCTTATGAAGAAAAACTTGAATTAGAAGTCTCTATCCCTAGAAAACTTTATGATGAGTGGGAACCTACAATAAAAATTAAAATAAAAGATCATAAATGCTATGCTTTGTGTGATTTGGGTGCTAGTGTTGCCACGATTCCAAAAACTTTAAGTGATATGCTTGGTTTCCGTGAATTTGATGATTGTTCTTTAAATTTGCACCTTGCGGATTCCACAATCAAGAAACCTAGGGGGAGGGTTAATGATGTTCTTATTGTTGCAAATAGGAATTATGTTCCCGTAGATTTTATCGTTCTTGATATCGATTGCAATCTTTCATGTCCTATTATTCTTGGTAGACCTTTCCTTAGAACGATTGGTGCAATTATTGATATGAAGGAAGGAAATATTAGATTCCAATTTCCGTTAAGGAAAGTCATGGAACACTTTCCTAGAAAGAAAATTAAATTACCTTGTGAATCTATTATGCGAGCCACTTATGAATTGAATGCCAAAGATGACAATACTTAGATCTATTCTCGCTTTTATACCTAGCTAGGGGTGTTAAACGATAGCGCTTGTTGGGAGGCAACCCAAATTTATTTTTGTTCCTTACTTTTTGTTCCTGTTCAGTAATAAATAATTAATCTAGCCTCTGGTTAGATGTGGTTTTATGTTTTAATTAGTGTTTGTGCGAAGTAGAACCTATAGGATCATCTTGGGTGAAAGTTAATTAGATTCTGCTGAAAAATAGAAACTTTGCGCTCACGAGAAAAAATTAAATAAATCACAGAAACGTGCTTTGGAGTTGATTCTTTTTGAAGTAGATAAATAGACAAATTACCTGGGACTTCCTATTTTGGTAGGATTTGTAAGGTTCCAGAAGTATTCGAAAGTAACAGATTGCTACAGACTATTCTGTTTTAGACAGATTCTGTTTTTCGTGTGTTGTTCGCTTATTTTGATGAATCTATGGCTAGTATCGGGGTGTATGAACCATAGGGACGTTGGCATACAGTAGGTTTAACACCAATATAAATAAAGAATAAGTTCATTACAGTACCTTAAGTGGTGGTTTTTCTTTCTTGCCCTAACGGAGCTTATGAGATTTCCTGTTGAGTTTTGTGTTGTGAAGTATTCAAGTTTTGGGTAAAGATTTGATGGGCTATGGAATAAAGGGTGGCAAGAGCTGAAGCTTGGGGATGCCCATGGCACCCCAATATATTCAAGGACAACCAAAAGCCTAAGCTTGGGGATGCCCCGAAAGGCATCCCCTCTTTCGTCTTCGTCTATCGGTAACTTTACTTGGAGCTATATTTTTATTTACCACATGATATGTGTTTTGCTTGGAGCGTCTTGTATGATATGAGTCTTTGATTTTTAGTTTACCACAATCATCCTTGCTGTACACACCTTTTGGGAGAGACACACATGATTCAGAATTTATTAGAATACTCTATGTGCTTTACTTATGTCTTTTGAGCTATGCAGTTTTGCTCTAGTGCTTCACTTATATCATTTTAGAGCACGATGGTGATTTTATTTTGTAGAAATTATTGATCTCTCATGCTTCACTTGTATTATTTTGAGAGTCTTTTAGAACAACATGGTATTTGCTATGGTTATAAAATTGGTTCTAGAATGGTGGACATCCAAGTTGGGTATAATAAAAACTATCATAGAAGTGAATTGAATACTATGATCAACTTGATGATTAATAATTGTTTTGAGATATGAAGGTGGTAATACTAAAGTCATGCTAGTTGATGTAATTGTGAATTTAAGAAATACTTGTGTTGAGGTTTGGAAGTCCCGTAGCATGCACATATGGTAACCGTTGTGTGACAAATTTGAAGCATGAGGTGTTATTTGATTGTCAACCTTATGAGTGGCGGTCAGGGACGAGCGATGGTATTTTCCTACCAATCTATCCCCCTAGGAGCATGCGCGTAGTGCTTGGTTTTTGATGACTTGTAGATTTTTGCAATACGTATGTGAGTTCTTTATGACTAATGTTGAGTCCATGGATTATACGCACTTTTACCTTACCATCATTGCTAGCCTCTACGGTACTGTGCATTGCCCTTTCTCACCTTGAGAGTTGGTGCAAACTTCGCTGGTGCATCCAAACCCCGTGATACGATATGCTCTATCACACATAAACCTCCTTATATCTTCCTGAAAACAGCCACCATACCTACCTATTATGGCATTTCCATAGCCATTCCGAGATATATTGTCATGCAACTTTCCACTCTTCCGTTTATTATGATACGTTTCATCATTGTCATATTGCTTTTTGCATGATCATGTAGTTGACATCGTATTTGTGGCAAAGCCACCATGCATATTTTTTATACATGTCACTCTTGAGTCATTGCATATCCCGATACACCGCCGGAGGCATTCATATAGAGTCATATTTTGTTCTAGTATCGAGTTGTAATTCATGAGTTGTAAGTAAATAGAAGTGTGATGATCATCATTTTTAGAGCATTGTCCCTAATATATATAATAAAGAAAAAGGCCAAATAAAAAACAAGACAGGCCAAAAAAAGAAAGGCCAATAAAAAAAGGAACGCCCAAAAAAAGGGGGACAATGCTTCTATCTTTTTCCACACTTGTGCTCAAAGTAGCACCATGGTCTTGATGTAGAAAGTCTTCTATGTTGTCACTTTTCATTTACTAAGTGGGATTCTTTCATTATAGAACTTGGCTTGTATATTCCAATGATGGGCTTCCTCAAAATGCCCTAGGTCTACATGAGCAAGCAAGTTGGATGCACACCTACTTAGTTTTTTTTGTTGAGCTTTCATACATTTATAGCTCTAGTGCATCCGTTGCATGGCAATCCCTACTCCTTGCATTGACATCAATTGATGGGCATCTCCCTAGCCCGTTGATTAGCTGCATCGATGTGAGACTTTCTCCTTTTTTGTCTTCTCCACATAACCCTTATCATTATATTTTATTCCACCCATAGTGCTATATCCATGGCTCATGCTCATGTATTGCGTGAAGGTTGAAAAAAGTTTGATATTAATAAAGTATGAAACAATTGCTTGGCTTGTCATCGGGGTTGTGCATGATGAGAGCATTGTTGTGTAACGAGAATGAAGCATGGCCAAACTATATGATTTTCTAGGGATGAACTTTCCTTTGCCATGTTATTTTGAGAAGATATGATTGCTTAGTTAGTATGCTTGAAGTATTACTATTCTTTTATCAATATGAACTTTTATTTTGAATCATTTGGATCTGAACATTCATGCCACAATAAAGAGAAATACATTGAGAAATATGCTAGATAGCATTCCACATCAAAAATTCTATTTTTATCATTTACCTACTCGAGGACGAGCAGGAATTAAGCTTGGGGATGCTTGATACGTCTCCAACGTATCTATAATTTTTGATTGTTCCATGCTATTATATTACCTGTTTTGGATGTTTATGGGCTTTACTTTACACTTTTATATCATTTTTGGGACTAACCTACTAACCAGAGGCCCAGCCCGAATTGCTATTTTTTTTTGCCTATTTCAGTGTTTCACAGAAAAGGAATATCAAACAGAGTCCAAACGGAATGAAACCTTCGGGAGCGATCTTTTTGGAACAAACGCAATCCAGGAGACTTGGAGTGGATGTCAAGAAGCAGCCGAGGCGGCCATGAGGGTGGACGGCATGCCCTAAGGGGGTGGGCGCGCCCCCCTGCCTCGTGGGCCTCTCGTGGCTCCCCTGATCTACCTCCTTCGCCTATATATATCTTCGTACCCCGAAAGCATCCAGGAGCACCACGAAAAACGTATTTCCACCGCAGCAACCTTCTGTATCCGCGAGATCCCATCTTGAAGCCTTCGCCGGTGCTCCGCCAGAGGGGGAATCGACCACGGAGGGCCTCTCCATCATCACCAAGGCCTCTCCGATGAGTTGTGAGTAGTTTACCACAGACCTTCGGCTCCATAGTTATTAGCTAGATGGCTTCTTCTCTCTCTTTGATTCTCAATACAAAGCTGTCCTTTCTCTTCTTGAAGATCTATTCGATGTAACTCTTTTTGCGGTGTGTTTGTCGAGATCCGATGAATTGTGGGCTTATGATCAAATTTATCTATGAGAAATATTTGAATCTCCTCTGAATTCTTTTATGTATGATTGGTTATCTTTGCAAGTCTCTTCGAATTATCAGTTTGGTTTGGCCTACTAGATTGATCTTTCTTGCAATGTGAGAAGTGCTTAGCTTTGGGTTCAATCTTGCGGTGTCCTTTCCCAATGACAGCAGGGGCAGCAAGGCACGTATTGTATTGTTGCCATCAAGGATAAATAGATGGGGTTTATATCATATTGCTTGAGTTTATCCCTCTACATCATGTCATCTTGCTTAATGCGTTACTCTGTTCTTATGAACTTAATACTCTAGATGCAGTCAGGAGTTGGTCGATGTGTGGAGTAATAGTAGTAGATGCAGGCAGGAGTCGGTCTACTTGTTACAGACGTGATGCCTATATACATGATCATGCCTAGATATTCTCATAACTATGCACTTTTCTATCAATTGCTCGACAGTAATTTGTTAACCCACCGTAATAATTATGCTATCTTGAGAGAAGCCACTAGTGAAAGCTATGGCCCCCGGGTCTATTCTCTATCATATAAGTTTCCAATCTACTTTATTTTGCAATCTTTACTTTTCAATCTATATCATAGAAATACCAAAAATATTTATCTTATCATATTATCTCTATCAGATCTCACTTTCGCAAGTGGCCGTGAAGGGATTGACAACCCCTTTATCACGTTGGTTGCGAGGTTCTTGTTTGTTTGTGTAGGCGCGTGGGACTTGGGAGGAGCCTCCTACTGGATTGATACCTTGGTTCTCAAAACTGAGGGAAATACTTATGCTACTTTGCTGCATCACCTTTCCTCTGCAAGGGAAAAACCAACGCATGCCCAAGAGGTAGCAAGGTCACGAGGCAACAAAGAAGGAGATTGAAGATGTGCTCGCCCACCAGCCGATCAAGAACATTGCTGGAGTGTAGGCAAAGAGATTGGAGCGTGTTTATTCATTGCGTTGGTGCATGTGGCCTTTTGTACCACTATGAATTTGTAAGGAATTTATGTGTTGCTTTGTCGTCGTGTTATTTCATTTGTTGGTACATGTAGATGAGTAGGCTCGGGTCATGGATATCGCGTGTTAGCAGTAGGAGCACGGTTGTGCTTCCACCAGACGCACTTTGTTGGGCCGCGGGGAGCACGTTTTTGCGACATGTGCGTAGTTGTGGTGCAAATGATTCCGCCTTACTCTTTCACTTGGATAGGCACGGGCATCAAGTCTATTGAGGCACGTTTTTTATTAGGCGAAGTCACGTTAGTGTGTGGGTGTGTTTACAAATGTTTTCTCTGGAAGATGATCCACAGTAAGAGGCACGGAAATATTGTCATAGGAGCCACGGTTTTAATATGAGCTGGCGTTCCTCCCTTGTTAGGCGCGCAGTCGCGTGGATGTAGAAGGCACGTTTTTCCAGCAAAGAACACATTTCATGGTGCCAAAACATGAATGTGAAAGCATGGCCAATTCGACAGACACGATTATGAAAAACATGGACCTGAAGTCCATGTAGCCATGGTTTTGTAGTAAGTAGCGTCATGACTTGTACTCATAAACGCATGGACTTTTGTGTCTCTTTGTGTTGTAATATTTCGGGTCAAAGGCATGGTCGTGGAGCCCACAAAGGCATGGTGTGGAATTACAAAGAATCACGATTCTGTGCTAAGTGGCGCCATGACTTGTGTACTCATGACGGCGTGTACGTTTCAGGCGATAGGCATTTCTGTGAAACTCACAAAGGCATGGTGCGGGTTTATATGGAGTTGCACTTGCCTGTGTTTTTGTTCTTAATGCTTCCGTCGACTCGATCAGAAGGAGAGGCACGGCCGGTGAGCCTGCAGAGGCATAGCTATGCATTACGCACAATCATGTTCGTTTATTATATGGAGTCACGCTCGTGTGTGTTTGTGTTCCGAACAATTCCATCGACTCGATCAGATGGAGAGGCACGAGCATTAATCCCACAATGGCACAGTTTGGTCTTACCGACACTCACGTTCATTTCTTTAATTGCGGAAACCCAGCGGAAAGGGTTCAGATGTGAACACTCACTGTTTACTCGGTGAGGCACGGAATGGCTTGTTTGTGAGACGCTGTTGTGGTATATTCTTTGCACGGTCGTGGGTTCCAGGAAGTCACGGCGTGGTATTGTGTAGAGTGACGTTAGTTTGTCTTGGTGTTCCAAATGGTGTGGTTTTATATAGAGTCACGTTCGCCTGTATTTGTTTTCGAAATGATTCTGTTGACTCATTCAGAAGAAGAGGCATGGACGTGAATCCCATGGGTGCATGGTTTGGTCTTTCGCAGAGTCACCTTCGTATGTTTAGTATGGAAACAAAGCAAAATGTGTTTAGACGGTAATGCTAACTGTTTACTTTGTGTGGGACGGGATGGCCGATTAAAGAGTTGAGGTGTTTAAAAGCGTAAGTTCCTTGTGTTTAAAAACCACGGTTCTGTACTGAGTTACATTGCACTTCTTTTATTAGAGGCACGGGCGTGAAGTGAATACATCCATGGTTCTATACTAGGTAGCAATATGAATTTTACACTAACGATGGCGCGGACGTTCGTGCTAGATTTAAGGGTCACTGGCACGGTCGTGAAGTGCTAAAAGTCATGGTGTCGTATAATATAGATTCACGCTCCCCTGTGTCTCTGTTTCGAATGATTCCGTCGAATCGATCAGACGGAGAGGCATGGGCGTTCAGCCCACAGAGGCACCATCAGGTTTATTCTTTAATCGGGGAGACCCAGCGGAATTGGTTTAGATGCGAACACCAATTGTTTACTCTGTGGGGCACGAAATGGCCTATTCAAGAGACGTTGGTGTGGTATATCATTCGCACGGTCATAGGTCCCAGGAAGGCACGACGGCGTATTGTGAAGAGTCACGTTAGTTTGTCTTTCGTGTTCCAAATCATTGCGTTGAATCGTTCGTAAGGAAAGGCATAACCATGAAGCCTGGAGAGGCACAGTTCTACATTACACAGAGTCACATTGATTGCGGAAACCGAACTGTTCGACGAGCGTCTCCTCGTATTCGCGTGTGAACGCCGCGTGGTGTAGCTCCAGAAACCCAGTGGTCTGACAGGCATCTTCTCCGGTGACGCTGCTCTGGAGGAGGTCGAGGTATTTAATATAGTGAACGCCACATGTCGGTGCTGCGGAAGCCAAAAGGAGCGACAGCCGTCTCATCCGTTAGCGACGTGTCGACTGTGTGGAACCATTCCAGTCCTTGCCCGAGGTCAAGGAACAGTTATTTAAGCCGAGCGGCGTCCGCCACCACTAGACATCATCCTGCTTCTCCCTCTTTTCGCCGGCAACCCTAGGAAATCATCCATCTTCCTCTTTCCTTTTGTGACCGCCCCCGCCATGGTTCGGCACAAGAAAACTACTTACTCCATACTTACTCCCGAGCGCCGCTTCTAGTTGCAGGAGGACATCCATTCGAGGCGCGCCGCTCGGGTCGCAGCGGGCATGTCTCCGGACTCGTCGGGGCCGGAGGAGATTGGGGAGGTGGAGGAAGTGGAAGGGGATGCGTAGGAGCTCATGCAGGGAGTTGATCTAGTAGGGGGAGACGTGATGGAGGAAGAGGAGGGGTTGACGAGGATGACGAGGAAGGGGGGACGAGCATGACGAGGACGAGGAGGAAGGGGGGACGAGCATGACGAGGACGAGGAGGAGGGGGATGACGAGGGTGACGAGGACGACGACGAGGAGGATGACGAGGATGACGAGGACGACGAGGAGGGCAGTGACGAGGATGACGAGGACGACGAGTAAGACAAGGCAGAGTTCTATCTCGGTGAGACGGCCTTGATGGCGGAGCAGACCGCTATCCTGGAGTCCATCCAAGATGAGGCGTACGTGGAGTCCAACCGGCGCTTCCTCCGGGAAGAATAGGTGAAGACCGATGTGCTCTTCGACGAGCTGGATGCCGAGCAGGAGACAGAGGCCGACGACATTGATGTCAGAATGGAGATAGTGGACAACTCCGACGACCAGGAGTAGTGTAGTTTTGTCCGTAGACTACTCTACATGGTTTTTATGCTTTCCATGTTTTGTATGCCTGTAACGGTTGAACTATGAAGTTTTTTAATGCAGACAGTTTCATTTCCATGTCAAGCAATCATGTTTTGTTCTTAAGTAGTAGTACTACCCCATCCCAAAATAAATGTCTCAACTTTGTACTGACTTTGTACCAGGTAGTATAATTCACACTGTACTGGTTAGTACAAGGTTGAGCCAATTAATTTGCGACAGAAGGCGTATGTTTTATTACAAATTGCAGTTTCAAGTACCATATTTGGGTCGTAAGGTGTATGCTTTATTACATTGTATGGTTTTATTATAAATTACAGTTTCAAGTACAAAATAAATGTCTCAACTAGGGCACATATTTTATTCTAGGGATTTTAGTATGGTTAGGTTTCAATATGGTTTCAACATGGTTAGATTCTAGAGAGGCACTCAACAACATGCGCAAAAGGCCACAGATGTGCTTCTGAGTAGCACCGGCCTGCATGGTTTTACCACAAGATGTGATTCGACATTTATCCAGGGCATTCCGGGTTTTACAAGTGTAGGAGGAATCGCTTTTCACTTATATGTTCTGTGGCAAAGGCTCGGCTATTACTTCTGGGAGGAAGGAATGAATGTCACAGGTACGTGATGTGAGGACTGACAATAGGCGTCCATTACTGTTTTTACAGAATGTTTTTCAATTAATTGTGAGAGGCATGAGTGTGCTGACGGAACAGGCACAGTCATGTCTGAAATAGGTGCAAGGTGGTCCCTAAGGTTTCCTTAATGTATCATCTATACGCTTCACTGTTACAAGCATGGTCGTTATTTTTTCGAGGCATGGATGTGAAGGATGGATCCTATGCCTTTGCGATAGGCACATCCCATATTAAGAAGGAAGCAAGTCTTCAGACACGATACGTCGGAACCTGGCCGTAAGGCACGGTCCTGCCTCTGCGTTTTCGGTGACATCACGTTTAGTGCGAGCAGGGTGGACGTAAGGCTCAGCTTTATGATGTTTTGTTGTCAGCAACTTTCTTAACATGTTACGCACAAGAGAGGTATGATTTTACCTGAGGTAGAGGCACGCACATGACAAACTGGAGGCACGAATGTGATTCTAAGGGAGGTACGGACGCGAAGGATCGTGATGCATGCACGTGAAGGTTTGCCTCTGTTTTCAAGAAGCTTTCATTGACACGTTTTCATTGCGGGGGCATGGCCTATGAGTTGCATGTGTTTTCAAAGGCATTTGGCATCACTAATGAACTTATCAGTGAGAAGGTGAAGCTTCGGGTTGACGTTGAGAATGTTGCGTAAAAGGATGTGAAGCCAAGTTATGCACAGTCCCCATAGGAGTGGAGGCATAGAAGTGCCTCTGTGGGTGTTTTAAGTAGTTGGTGTTATTGACGGACAACCATGCCTCTGTTTTTCTAGTGTTCTTCTCTGGGGGTCATAGACGTAGAGCACTGTTTTCCAAGGAGAAGAAACATGTAACTACCTTTGAATTCAAAATGTTTCCCAAAGTGTTCCATATGAACGATTTTTAATACCATGTGTGCAATGGTTTGTTAGAACATTGTGCACTGCATTTAGGAACATTCTGTAATTGTTGTCCCTACATTTTGACGCTGCATCCACAAAGGTACTAGTGCATTGCATGCTCGTCATTTTTGTGAGTGCTATGTGTACCTGCTATGTGCATTACACTAATCATACACTATCTATACTGTGTTTATATTTTTCAGTGCACTGCAATATATTCTACTAATAGATAACTCCAACATTACACTGGAAATAAACTTGTTCAAAAGATATGTAAACTGCACGCAAACTACAAGGTTATCTGCGACACAAGCAAACCTAAATTTATAACAAGCAAACGGCAATCTTGAGAAAAAGCAAATCTAACGAGAAATCTAGAATGGCATGAGCAATCTTCTAGATACTTTTCTTGGCCGGGATCACCTGCTTCAGTAGTCGTAGTTGCCCCAGGACCTAGCGCGCTTCCTAGACTGCTCCTTCTCGAGTTTTGCCAGGCGGAGCCCTTCCTGGATGATGGTGAGGGGGCTCCATATCTCGTACGCAGCATAAGCATCCTTTACCGCGTACTCGATGTGCCTCAAGGATAGGGGCATGCACGCCCAACGCCTGTGTTCTGTGTTGGTGAGCTTCTTATTCATGTCATTGTAGTAGTCATGGACAAGGATGCCTGAGGGAGGCTTGGTAGCTATAGGCACCCTCCATTCCTTCTGGATGTCAACGAAGTGGGCGATCTCCAGTCCGACGCGGCCGAGCATGTATATGTCGCCGTCAATGGAGAAGCCAGCGAACATGTACCTGGGGTCGGCAAGGAAGTTGTCAAACTTGGTGAAGGTCTTGTCGGCGGCGCTTAGTTGGAAGAGCAGCACCGAATGATTATTGCCAACGGAGAGCTGGACGAGGGCGGGTTTCTAATCTTTGCCAATGTCGTTGGTGTACTCCACATCAACTCCGATGATCTTGTGGCGCTCGAATAGGAGGTGTCGCTCGTACTGCTCGATGGTGGTCGCCGCCTTTTGCAAGTCGTTAGTGTGGATCACGTGCAACTTGGTGTTGCCGTGGGCCTGCACCTCCATGAATTCCTTGATGAATCGCATGGCCTGGAGCAGTTCTTCCTCCTGCAACCTGGTATTTCGTGGGGGACTATGAGTGGGAGCGCAATGGCGATTTCTGTTGTTTGTGGGTGAGAAGGCCGCGGCGGAAGTCTAAATTTAAGGGCAGGGAAGCGGCAAAGGAGTGCATGACCTCACTGTCGATGCGGTTGTGCACATCGTGGATTCTGGATCGTGGTTTCATCTCCCTGTCGATTCGGTTGTGCACATATGGGGTTTTTATCGTGGTTTTTCTTAAAAAGAAAATAAACAAAAATTCAGCAGTTATATTTTTAACAACCGTTGTATCTCCAGCAACTCGGGGAGAAGATTGTTGTCTTGCGTAGTTTGCTGTCAAATGTCAATTTTTACAATTTCGTGAGGCATGCAGTTGCGAGACGCACTTACACAACGAGAGGCGCGACAAGAGGCACAAGTTTGATGCTATGTGAGGGACGAACATGAATCTGTGTGATTGCACGGACGTCAATCTGTGCCCATGTTCTGTCAAATGTTTTAAGTGACGCATTTCACTTTGAAAAGGTTCTGTTTAGCAGCATAAGAAGCCACCTCTGTGCATCTGTGATCCAAATATTTTTACTGAGATGAGTCGCGGGCGTGTCTTCCCGTGTTTGAAATATTTTCTCTAACTTTTTCACTCGTAGAGGCATGAATGTCTGTTTTAAGATTCACTTTGCAAAGGCATCGATGTTTAAGGTAACAGAGCCATAGGGGAATACATTGGTTTTTTAGGAGGAGTGATGTGCGGTAGATAGAGGTGTATGTTTGAGCTCATCGCAACAAACTACTTGGCTTCCCGCTATTCTACGGAGCACCATAGTAAAAAATATGTATACTACTGACGTTGGGAGGTAGCAACGTTACTAAACTATGCAGAAATATACTTCACCACAACCATTCATCCTCCATTATTAGTCAGGGAATCCTTTTATTATTATCATAGGTAAATAAAGTAACCCACGTAAGTGTTTCACCTTTTTTGACCGGGAATTTTCACCACCGTCCTCTTGGACATAATTATATGCTCAGTTATATACCATGACATACCTAAATAACAAAACTGGTGTGTACAACCTTTTCAAAAACCAGACATACATTAGTGAACTGTGATATAGGAAGTACAACCACCAGCAATGCTCTATCAGGAAAGGTCGTTGATTATCAGCCGCAACAGCTTCAAGTTTCCCAAAGTTGGCCACCACTTTTCAATTGTGATGATGACAATTGAACCAACCCTTAGCTGAGCTTCCCGGGCAAAATCTGAAAAACCGGTCACCTCCATTCTGTCGTTTGTTTGTATGGAGTACGTTGTGCTCATGTCTATTGCATCATACACCTCTGTTAGGCCGATTCCACCATTTTGAGGTAGATATCCTAGGTTCATCTTTAGAAGCCTCACAACGGCAGATGGGATTCTCTGCAGATTATATCGATATTAGTAGATAAAATCAATGTACAAGGACATAAAACATCGAAAATAGCAAACAAAACCATGGCAATGGATCAAAACAAATATTGAATGACTAACCAGTCGACCATTTACGACATTGGTGACGTTTAGACGTTGCACAAAGGGTATGGTGGGGAAGTCGTCGGCCTGAAACACAAAGTATATCATCTGTCTAAATTGTCTGTATGAGAGGTTTATGCCTCGACCAAACACTGTTTTCCCAATGTACTCCCTCTCCGAATCATTTATATAATCAAGAGCTGCAGGGAAAAAATAACTCATTTTCAAACGAATTGGTTTAAAAAAATGAACTCGCTATTAAAGTTTTAAAAGGAATGGTTAAATTCAATGCATGTGATCAAGTTGGGATAATAATCAACAGAATTGCGATAAATGTTTTGGAAATAACTTCGACTATAAGTATGACATTCATTTAGTGCACAGAGGTAGGAGCACCAAAGTATGCTGATAAACATAGTTGATAAAGCAGGATGGAAGTTGATGCACTTACCTAGTGTTGGTTTGGGGAGAGGCTTGTGACCTCCTCGAGAATCACTGAGTCTCAGATCTATCTGAATGGACAGACTCCCAATATCCAGGTTTATGATGATTAGATCTCGGTAACGAAGAGCGTAGTCTCTAATTAACTTTTTCCAGCCAGGTCCATGAATTTTAGACCGGTTAGGTTCATCGGTGATGAAGATCTCATATGACAGATCCTCGTTGGTGATCAGTACTGGATTTCTTTGTTTTCCTTCTTCTTGAAATGCTTCCTCTTTCCACTGATAGATTGAAGAAGTGACTTGCTGCCTGCAATAGCATGGCACATACTGCGCAAGAAAAAAAAGAAAAAAGAAATCCTATAACCGGCAAGAAGGAATCCTTGAATACCGATATGTATAATCAAGACATATAGCGGTTATCATATATCTACCAATTGTTTTCAATAGGTTGCCGTTTGATAAAACAAGGTACATAAAAAATTGAAAACCATCTCATTAAATGCTTAAATGTAGGCATTCTATTCCAATAATATGGGAGAAACTTTTATTTCCTACCATCAGAAAGATACAGTAGTTGGTAGTAACTGATGGGCGGCATGGGGTGCCAAACATTTCTCCTTACTAGGCATGTCTTGTAGCATCGAGGAAGACGCACTGTTATCGCGCTGTGAAGAACACCTTACTCCAATCCAGGGCAATCGAAGTTGGTACATATATCACAGCACATGGTTTCCCCTGGAATACGTTGCAAAACAACGTTTATATGAAATTCTCAACACAAGGAAAATTATATTATCTTGAAAAACTATTCTGCTAAAGGGGCACTTTTCATAAATAGTCGTTCACAAACAATTTCCTAAAAATACATGTGCACAACTTGACAGTTCTACAACGATAGTAATAGCAGAGGAAATATGAATTTAATTAAATCAGTATTTTATTTTCCAAAAATGGTTGCTTAATTCATCACTATTCAGTATTGACTATTTTTAGAGCAATTCACAATCTTGGCTGTCAATGTCAATCAGTGAAAGGATCTCTGCTGCTTGGTTATAAAAGCAGCTTTAGCAATTGTATATTTCAAGACAAGACAAGCAAAAAGCAGAAACAATACATCAGGTGGCTCAAAAAAGTGTTTGTAACATTAAAATTATATGTAAATTCATCAGAGCTACACCCAGCAACAACATCATCCGCAACCATATGCTACCGTCGCCGACGCCAACCATCGGAACATGTGTGGCGGGTGGTATTTGAAATGGGTCATCCATCAACGTTAACCTTGCCCCCACCCTACAGGACCCCAAACACTGTTCTCAAGCACAAAAGCCGACTTACACTCAACAACACCCCAAATGCCGACCTCCAGCACCCTGTGGCCGGTTAAGCAACATAGCGTAACGTCTGGCCACTCCCTTGGACTTCCGGCCATTGCCGTTGTTTGCAAGACCTAATGGGCTTCAATTTAAAATACCAACCTCCCTCGGCGAAGTTCATCGCTCACCTGGGACTTGGACGCCGTAGGTTGGTGTAGCTCGTAGCATTCTCAAGCACAAACGCTGACTCCCAGTCAACCCCACCCCTAAGAAGCACAGGTCGTGTATAGGTTCGGCCTCGTACTGCATGGATTTGGTTTAGATCACAACAAATTTCCAGGCAATTCCTAGCATAACAGCATAGATGCGTCGCTTTCAAACACGAAGAGACGAAACCAACAGAGAGGGAAACCGATCATAGCGAAAAATTCACATAGAAATTAAGAGAAAATGGACTAACCCTAGATCTAGAGGGAGAATCGAGAGAGAAGAGACGATGAACTCTACGACGGGTGAGTGGGAGGGGGAGTCTGGGTTGGCACAAAAGAGAATAGAAAGTTATAATACGCGCCTGCTCAGTGACACGGGCCTATTGTACAGTGGCAAAGATTAGACTATTGGCTTATTAGGAGAATAGAGGCACGGACTGATGGTTCCAACACGCACAGATTTACATGCACATAAGGCACGGCTTTGTTTCTGTATTCCAAATTTTCTTAGTGACGCGTTCACTGAGACATGCGCGGTCTTTAAGCAGTTGCGAAACAGTTGTGCATGTCCATGACGCACGACCATGCTTCTGTTTTCCGAAGTATTTTTCCTAGCACGGTCTCTTGAAGGGACACAGACGTGAAGCCACAGTGTGCATTGTCCTATAAGTATAAGAATGAGACGCACAGTAGGGCCTCTGTATTCGAAATGTTCTCAGTGACGTGTTCATTGACAAATGCTCGATCTTTAAGCAGTTGGTGCATGGTTCTACATGTGCACAACACATGAACATCTTTTGTGTTCTCCTAGTTATTTTTGCATGACACGACCACTCCGAGAGACAAGGAAGTGAAGCCATGGTGCGCACGGTTCTCCAAGGAGAAAATGTACTGAAGTGCCTCTGTTTTCGTAACATTTTAAGTTGCTTGTTCACTGATAGAGGCATGGGTGTATGTTTAAATGACGCAAGACCGTGCTACTGTTTTCGAATTGTTCTTTTCTGACATGGTGTCTCGAAGGGATACGATGTTTGCAATTAAAAGGGGCACGGAAGTGTTTTCAGTGACGCGTTCACACGGACGTACGATTTTCACAACCTCTTGATGCACGTTTCCTGTGGGGTGCACGGACGTCCTTCGGAGAGGTGTGGTTGCAGTAGTTGCAGGTTTGCAGTAGACACATGTTGATTTTAAAAGACATAATTTCATGTCAAGCAACTCAGATAAACAAGAGGAAACTAGTTTGATTTTTTAGCATCTGTGATCTGATTTGTTTTACCTTTGGGTCTACAAACATATGATCGATATTGTAAACAGAAAGAACGTAATTGATATCATAAACATTCATATTCCTATTTTTAAAAATAGGAGCTTACTGCTTGGAAAAAAAATCTCACAGACGGTACGGTGCAAAACGAGTAAGATTGTTTGACCATGTTTACACAATGCACTCACTGAATATCGCAAGTACACCTCTCCAGACCTGTTTTCAGCATTCACAATTGAAGCCCTTTTGTCCATCTGTAGTAGCTCTTCTTGCCGTTTGTAAAATTCACAAGTGAAATCTCTGCGCAGGCCAAACTTAAGCCTGCTGGTCAGTAGCATCCTAGCATTGAGAATAAAGAATGTCACAAATTTAGTGTTTGCATCTGTTACTTCATAGTCTTCTAGCATTAATGTCCTCAAACAAATGACGTGGTTACTGAGAAACACCCGTTGCTTTTGGCGCCATTCATTTGTTATACCTCTTTGATCCCTTCCTCCCCCCTAAACACACATGAAGAGCAAACTGAGCAGTTAGTGCCAGTATATTATGTATACTGTGCGTGGGATTTCAACGTGTGTGAAATCATCACCTCGATAAACAAGTTATGCAAGCATTGAAAGCATCGCCGCAAGTCAAAAATCTCATCGAGATTAAAGCATGTCTGTGAGATAAACAAGGTCTCGACAGAATCCAGCACCGCATGTAGGCTACTTATGAAGAGACCCTTCATTGAGCACATGACATGATATTATTAACTTGTGGACATGAATCTTATGTGCTTTTGAATAACGCAGGTCAAAGTAACATGCAGAGGCAGTACCTGAATAACTGTAGACCCAATGACGATATTTGTTTCATTGGGTAATTCAGGAATTTTTTCCAGGTGTCCAACATAGGCGTAGAGACAATTTTTATTTGTAGTTGTGCGTCTACAGAATTATATAGCAGTCTTTGGAGGGAAGGGGCATCCTCAATGATTAGTTTTCCTCCGTCACAATGAATGCCAATGCTTACAAGCCTGGCTGAGTTTATTTGTAGACAGCAGAATTTCTTGTTGCAAACAAGTAGTAGGCACTGTAGGGCAGGGCAACTGTGGTGGATGAACTTCCGCAAGGAGACATCCGATATATAAACCTCCACCAGTGAAAGTCTCCTGAGTAGTGGGAGGCAAACCATTTCTACTAGATTGTCTTCTAGTTTGCACTTGGCGAAGGTGACGGTATGGAGAGATGAGCGAAATCTCGAGATGGATGCCGGTGGCGATGCAATAGAAGAAGGGATTTTGCGTGCTTGCCTGGGCCCTGGGTAGAAGAAATTTGGGAATATGTTATAGAACTCTAAAACCTGGAGTTTGTCCAGATTCTGAGACAGGAACAACTCATCGATGCCACAAGGTTGGCACTGGAGGTAGCTTGTCGGGATGCAGAGGCGGCAAATAGGGCCCTCATGATCGGAGAGGATAGATACAGGAACGCTGAAGCCATCAGCCACAGATTCACCGCTGTAGTTGCAACTAAGATGTTGGCATTGAGTTCCGACGTATGTTTCCTGGACGATTTTCTTGCCCGGGAGAACACGGTTGATTTGGCAACAGATTTTTTCTAGAGATGTGGTAGAACGAGTATCAGGGATCACACGGAAGTCGAGATCGAGGGGTGCGGTGCACCATATGTGGCGCCACCAAGATGCGAGCACTTTTGTGCGGATGTCCTCCTTTATGGGCATACGAGAGATGATCTCGCCGAGGATGGCATCCGGGAGATCGCTGATGCGGTCCGGACCAGACTAAACATGGTTCTCGGTTCCAGTGGGCGGGCCATAGCCGCTCTTCTTAACAAGCTTAGAGGGAACGGGTACAAACGCGGACCTCGTCTTCTTGTTGCTAGAGGCACGCTTCTTCATCTCCATTGTCGAGCTTGTGCCGCCTCTGCTGCAGCTCTCTGTGCGGTGGATCTGGAAAGAGGGTTAGGGTATCATGATTCACAAAGACGATGATATATATACGTATCTAATCTAGAAGATTTCAAGAGACGTAGTGGAATAGTAACGGGGTCGACAGTCGTGCGTGTTCACGAGGCACAGGTATCAACGGTCCGGATACAAAGAAGTTTGGTGGCAGAGGCATGGGTCTGAATACTCAGTTAGAGACGCATGGTTGTGCGGTCTGTAGACACATGGGGGTGTGGTGCCACGACACAAGGGCAAGTGTTATGTGAGGCACGTGCGTGCAGGCGCTGGAGGCACCTAATTGAAGTCTGTACAGGCATGGACCTCATTGAAGCCTCTACAGACCTAGTTATCAACTCCCTGGATGCACAAAAGTGTGGTGGCAGAGGCATGGCTGGGAACACTCAGTTGAAAAGACACGGTTGTGAAGTCTCTAGATCCACGGGAGTGTGTCTCCAGGGGGACGTATAAGTCACGGCCTCGTGTCACGTGAGGCACAAGGGTGCAGGCTCCGGAGGCACCAGAGTCTAGCCTCTACAGGCACGTATGATTATCAACCCTCTAAATGCACAAAATTATGGTGGCAGAGGCATGGATCCGAATACTCAGTTAGGGAGGCATGGTTGTGGATTCTCTGGAACCACAATGGTCACGGCAAGTGCCATGTGAGGCACGTGTATTGAGACACCAGAGGCATGGAAATGAAGCCTCTTAGGCACGAGTGCCAACCCAATGGATGCACAAAAGTGTGGTCGCAGAGGCGTGGGTGAGAATACTCTATTGGAGAGGCACCGTTGTGAGGTATCTGGACCCATGGGCGTCTAGCTCCACGGGCACCTAAGAGTCACGGCTTATGTCACGTGAGGCACGTAGATGTAGGCGCCGGAGGCATTGTTGGGGAGCCACTACACGCACGGGCGTGGCGTTTCGCTAGGCCTGGCTCGGCATAAACCTTCTCTGGGTGCACAAAAGTGTGCACAGAAGGCGCCGAAGTAAGGCCTCTACATGCACGTGTACCAACCCTCTGGATAGTCAGTTAGGAAACCATGATTGTGAAGTTTCTAGACAAAGTCTGACCTTAAGAGGAACAACAACCATCATGTCACGAGAGGCACGTTTTATTCGCGTACGAATCACAAACTTGCTTCGGTATTAGAAAGGTTCTCACTGACGAGTTCATTATCAGGAGCATGATACTATACTAACAAGAGTCAGTGTCGTGACCGTAAATACTCATAATCTTTTCGCTGAAAAATTCAATGTGGAAGGCACGAACGTCCCGTAGCACAGAGCACGAGTTTACAACTAGTAGATCCAACGACTAACAGGTCGTGTAAATACACTATGAGCATCTTGTTCGTTCTAACAACAATTGTATTTATTGTAGCTTCAATGTTTTTTTCCTTCCAACTGCGTACTGTTGTACATCACAGAACCAATCTGATAACATGATATACAGTCATATCAAATGGCACCATATTAAAATTGCTTACAGCTGGTGTCATCTGTTAGAAGACAAGCACAGTTACAACACTTTCTAACCAAGAATTGTTATGGCAAGCTTACAGATGGTGCAAAAAATTACAAGGGTTGTCTGTTCATGTTTAGACAAAACGTACATTCAAAAGGGCACAACAACATGTAACCCTACAAGCTTGAACAACTTACTCCAGCTCTGTGTTCAGCAGTCATAGCTGAATGGGTTCATCAAATCCAGGTATCAACACGCGTGTGTTTTAAATAAAAGAACCGGTGCTTGCATGGTGCTGATAATATAAGGCGAGCACGTTCAGAAGCCTTTTTTTGCCACAGAAGATCCTTTTGTTTCTTTTCATAAAATTCTTCCGTGAAGTCTTGGTGGAAGCGATAGTTAAGCCTCATGGTGTCAAGCTTGCTTGCACTCAGAACAAATAATCTCACAAATTCAATGTTTACCAAACAAGGTTCATAGTCATCCAGCATTACTGTCTTCAAACGAAAGTCATCTTGTTTGACAAACGGTCGGTGCTTACGACGCCATGTATTTGACAAACGGTCGGTGCTTACGAGCAACAACAACAACAACAACAACAACAGCAACAACAACAACAACAGCAACAACAACAACAGCAACAGCAACACCACCAGCACCAGCACCAGCAACAGCAACAGCAACAGCAACAGCAACAGCAACAACAACAGCAACAGCAACAGCAACAGCAGCAACAGCAAC
>NC_041391.1:464072448-464136644 GCF_002162155.2 Triticum dicoccoides | reverse complement strand
CAAAAACACCAACAAAAACAACAACAACAACAACAACAACAACAACAACAACAACAACAACAACAACAACAACAACAACAACAACAACAACAACAGCAACAACAACAACAACAACAACAACAACATCTACTTTCAGTACCATAGTCCGAATTAGAATTTGAAATGATAAGTTCTATTAGGTATGTACTATGAGGATTTCAACTGCACTCATTGTTTTAAATAACACACATGCGATACTTAAGTTAATACTGTACTAGTTAAAATTTATATGGTGTAAAGCCATCCCTCCATCACCGTACATGTCTCGTGTCATGCCGTTTATTTGTAAAGACCGGTGATCACAAGTCAGAGAAAGTCATCCGCGCGCATAGTGTGCCACTTGATACTGATGAGTACAATGCAATCAACTGTCAGCCTGGCTGCATCTGCAAAAGCAGAAATCCCGATGATCACCATCCTTCCATCTTTGTGTATATAGTAGGTGCCAAGCAAATCAAGGCTGCTGAAAATTTTAACAAGCCTGATGCTGCCTTTGAGAGGCAAATATCCAAGCTTCATCCTAAGATCATTGGTAACAATAGCTGGGATTTCATGTGCAATAACAAATTATTCTGGCATTAGATTAGGAGGACAGACATGTTGATGGTGGATTAGAGAAAGAAACAACGCCATACCAAATGGTCTGTGTAAATGTTGGTGAAACATAGAAAGTGCACAAAGGTAATGGCAGGGATGTGTTTAGCATTTAGGACTAGTTTAATCATGCAACCCATGTCGATATAGGAAAGTTTTATGCCCCAGGTGTAGACTGTCTTGTTTATGTAGCTCCTTTCTGATAAACTGATACCGTCAAGGGCTAAATAAATAAAACCATGTATTAGCCACTATGTCTGAAGCAATGAATAGAGCAGTTAAATTTATTTCAACACCAGGACAGTTGAGGTTCCTGCAAACACCACACGCCATGTTTATCCGCGAGATGTAATAATATATAAGACCTGAGATCATTAATTATTAAAGATAAATTTATTTCAACACTCCGGTAATGGCACATCATAGATACACGCTTGACGAGTAATATAGAGCGGAGCGAATGCTGATTTGGTGATATCCCTTGATGTCAGTGTCTTTGTAAAAAAATAGAACTCCTCGAAATCTACAAGCTTGCAGTGAACTAGCTGAAAAAAATCAACTGTCGCCCTCCAAGATTATTCCCCTATAGAACCTCTTAAAAGGGATAAGATCTTATCACAAAAACTAAAATTGAAAGGGTAACATACAACAAGAATCCAACTAACAAAACATAGTGTGCAACACGTAAGTAATACGCAGAGGGGAAAAATTACTGTATTTCAGAGCAAGTGGGCGAACCGTAGATCTATCTGTGTGGACTGTAGAGTGAGGAAGACGAAGCAAGTAAGACGGAAGCAACCAGACAAGAGGGGGAGTGGAAGAGCAAGTGACTTGGGAGAAGAGACGCACATAAGGATGTAATTATGGAGTAATTATGGAGAGGGAAGTAATTTTGTGTACTCGCTCGCCAAAAATGAAACTAACATGGCGTGCATCATTCTAATCTTCAACCGTCCGCTTGAGCATCAAGATTCGTTCTACTTGACTTGGTTTTTTTGTTTGTTGGCATGAAGACGAAGTATTTTTTAATTAGTGGTGAGACTTGTAGTGCGGAAGTGGAGCCTCTCTACAGGCACGTGGATGCAGGCACATGAGACACTTAAATGTAGGTTCTACAGGCACGTAGATGCTGGCACGGGAGGCATGGAAGTGAAGCTTGCAACACTCAGTTAGAGAACCATGGGACAGGCAAGTGTCACGTGAGGCACGTGGACGTAGCCATCGGAAGCACGGAAATACAGGCAACACAGGCACGGACTTGCGGCTTCTTGAGGCACGAGTATCAACCCTGTGGATGTACAAGAGTGTGGTGGCAGAGGCATGTGTCAGAATGCTCGGTAAAGAGGCACGGTTGTGAAGTCTCAAGAGCTACGCGGGCGTGGCAGTGGAACCGCGTAAGAGTCACAGCGCATGTCACGTTACGCATGTGGATGCAGGCACGGAAGGCACAGAAGTGAAGCCACCGCGGGCACGTACGTGGGTCTTTTCGAGTCACGAGTGTGCACCCTCTGGATGCACAAAAATGTTGTGGCAGAGGCATGGGTCTGACTACTCAGTTAGAGAACCACGATTGTGAAGTCATGTGGGTGTGGAGGTATGGGCCACGTAAGAGTCACGGCAAGTGTCATGTGAGGCACGTAGATGCAGGCATGGGAGGCACGTAGCTGGAGGAACAAGAGGCACAGACTTGAGTCTTCTGGAAGCACGGGGTATCAACCCTGTGGGTGCACAAGAGTGTGGTATCAGAGGCACATGTGTCAGAATTCTCGTTTAGAGATGCACAATTGTGAAGTCTCAGGAGCCACGCAGGCGTGCATCCTCTGAAACTACTGAGAAAAGTAAATGGCTCCTTGCCATCCCAGCGAAAAGGGGGATGTGGGTGGTGCATCTGGCGAGTAGGTGGAATCTTTGGTCGAGCCGGACCAGGTTGAAGTCCCTCGCTTTCATTTCCCCTCTCGCTCTGTCACTATCTCTCTTCCCTTGTCTCTCTCTCCTTATCTCTCCCTCTCTCTTCTCTTCTCTCTCTCTCTCTCTCTCTCTCTCTCTTTCTCTCTCTCTCTCTTTCTCGAATTAGACGCCGCCTTACCGCACCGCATCTGCTCAAATCCTCCGTGCCATGTCGACACCAAAGATCGAAGAAGAAGGGAGGAAGGAAGGCTTGAACTTCCTTGAGCTGGATTTTGATTTCTATGTAGGTGATTTCCTGCTACATGCGGAGTGTTGAACTGCAGTTTGTTTTCCCAACAAAAGATCTGAGCTCTAAACATTCATGTGTCCTTATAGGAGAACCCTGATACCATCGAAGACTGTGATTTTTGTGGCAAAGAGGTCGACCGTCCTCTCTACTGTGTTCTCCATGATAAGAAGCCTCTCAGGTGTGTGGCCTTTGAAGGAAGTGACATGGGAAGGAGGTTCTACGGCTGTGCTATGAAAGTTAGTCACTTCCTAAAATCCGAGCTACTTTCATGTTGAATCAAACTGTTTGGATATAGGACATGTAGCCTCCAAAGAAGACTGATTACTTCTTGTGTTTGCTAGTTGATTGTAAGAAACATTGTCTAGTCCTTTTAGTTTACATAAAAGGTAAAGGTCACTACTTAGTATACATCAGTGAACACAAAAGAAGTGATCTAAACACTCTCATGTTTGTTTACAACGGGACTTCTGTTTAATGGTCAGTATATTCTTCAAAAAACTCTCTAAATAAGTTGACTACAGAGGTAGCTCCATATTAATTCAAGCTGGCTTAAAATAAACTAAGTATGATTATGAAATAACTCCGCGGACAGGGTGGGCGAAGTACCATAATTAGTGATGCGGGAATATAACCATTGACATGCCACATTACACAAACATAGTACATATAGTTAGTTGAATGAGGTTATAATCCAAGTATATGTCAACTTTATTATATCCCAGAGCTTGTGCAGTAGTATATTAATAGTTTCTGTTCATTTTGTTCCTTTTTGTTTGCAGAGAGGCATGAACTGTGGAGTCGTCGAATGGGTTGACCACCCGTGGCCTATCATTATGTAGAGGTGCCTACTCAAGCTCCGCGGGATGTTGCATGAGAGCAATGATGATAGGCAAGCAAAGAATGAAGAGATAAGAAGCCTTAAATTGGAGATTGAACAAGTGAACCTTAAGCTCGAGATTCTTGTTGCAGCTGTGGAAAGAACTAATGTAATTACCATGAAGATTGACAGGAAGAAGAAGCAGATGGGTATCATTGATAAAGATGTCAAGCACATTCAGAAGTCTCACACAAGTGCCATTCAGAATCTTAAGGATGAGAGGGGTGAGATTAAGCTGGACAGGGATTTTCTGAAGGAGGAGGTGCATAAGCTAAAGGAGAATAGAAAGAAGATGCAAAGCGTCATCTGTGATCTTTTGGGGCAAGGGTTTGCGAACACTGATGACCTCCTGATGATCAAGGAAATCCTCGAAGAATGATCATTAACATTTTCCTTCTTTTGAAATGTTGCAAGGAATACTCGTCTAGTATAAGTTTATGGTTGGATATGGTTACTTGGCTAAAGGCATCTATCTCATTTTTTGCAATCTTTCAGAGGGTGTGTGACAGTGTACGCACATCAAATATTGATCTCCTGAATATTTTATATTTCAAAGAAACGTGCTGCTAGAGAGGCGCATCTGACAATCTTTCGTCTTGGATCATTCCACGAGACATGGGTTACTATAATATAGCAAGGCACATATGTTGCTTTGGCAGGCATGGGGAATGATACATCTCCAACGTATCTATAATTTATGAAGCATTCATGCTATTTTATTATCTGTTTTGAATGATTATGGGTTTTATTATACACATTTATATTACTTTTGGGACTAACCTATTAACCGGAGGCCCAACCCATATTGCTGTTTTATTGCCTGATTCAGTATTTCAAAGAAAAGGAATATCAAACGGAGTCCAAACGGAATGAAACCTTCGGAAACGTGATTTTTGGGAAGATTATGATCCAGGAGACTCGGAGTGCAAGCCGGGGGGTCATCGAGGAAGCCATGAGATAGGAGTGCGCCCCCCCTACTGGGCGTGCCCCCTGTCTCATGGGCCTCTCGAGCACCTGCCGACCGACTTCTTTCGCCTATATAAGCCTACGTACCCTAAAAACATCGAATAGGAAGATAGATCAGGAGTTCCGCCGCCGCAAGCCTCTGTAGCCACCAAAAACCTCTCAGGAGCCCTTCCCGGCACCCTGTCGGAGGGGGGACCCTTCACCGGTGGCCATCTCATCATCCCGGCGATATCCATGACGAGGAGGGAGTAGTTCACCCTCGAGGCTGAGGGTATGTACCAGTAGCTATGTGTTTAATCTCTCTCTCTCGTGTTCTCTCTCGTGTTCCCTCTATGGCACGATCTTGATATATCCCGAGCTTTGCTATTGTAGTTGGATCTTATGATGTTTCTCCCCCTCTACTCTCTTGTGATGAATTGAGTTTCCCCTTTGAAGTTATCTTATCGGATTGAGTCTTTTATGAGAACACTTTATGTATGTATTGCCGTGCTTATCTATGGTGACAATGGGATATCATGTGCCTCTTGATGTATGTTTTGGTGAGCAACTTGCGGGTTCCGCCCATGAACCTATGCATAGGGGTTGGCACACGTTCTTGACTCTTCGGTAGAAACTTTGGGACACTCTTTGAAGTACTTTGTGTTTGTTCAATAGATGAATCTGAGATTGTGTGATGCATATCGTATAATCATGCCCACGGATACTTGAGGTGACAATGGAGTATCTAGGTGACATTAGGGTTTTGGTTGATTTGTGTCTTAAGGTGTTATTCTGGTATGAACTCTTGAATAGATTGATCCGTAAGAATAACTTTGAGGTGGTTTCGTACCCTACCATAATCTCTTCGTTTGTTCTCCGCTATTAGTGTCTTTGGAGTGACTCTTTGTTGCATGTTGAGGGATTGTTATATGATCTATCTATGTTATTATTTTTGAGAGAACTTGCACTAGTGAAAGTATGAACCCTATGCCTTGTTTTCTATCATTGCAATACCGTTTACGCTCACTTTTATAACTTGTTACCTTGCTATTTTTATAATTTCAGATTACAAATACCTTTATCTACCATCCTTATTGCACTTGTATCACCATCTCTTCGCCGAACTAGTGCACCTATACAATTTCCATTGTATTGGGTGTGTTGTGGACACAAGAGACTCTTTGTTAGTTGGTTGCAGGGTTGTTTGAGAGAGACCATCTTCATCCTACGCCTCCTACAGATTGATAAACCTTAGGTCATCCACTTGAGGGAAATTTGCTACTGTCCTACAAACCTGTGCACTTGCAGGCCCAACAACGTCTACAAGAAGAAGGTTGTGTAGTAGACATCAGGGAACCATGTCTCTGTTAACATGGCACTGACTTGTCAAAGGCACGGTCCTATGTGAGACAGGAGCACCGCACTAGCGCTGACACACATAAAATCTACAGTCTACAAAGTCGCGCTTACTCCTGGAGCCGACGCATGTCTATGCCTCTGTGACTCAATTGTTTGTAGTCAGACATAAACTCGTTCACGAACATGCGTTTCCATGAAAGGCACGTACAAATTTGCACAGAAGCATGGTCGTGAATCTAGAACAAGGCGTATGTTTGTTGATCCATCCTGCCTAACGACGCCCCAAAATTCCGCACGGGTCACGTTCAGTCTAAGGTCGATGGAAGCATGGTTTGAGATTAAGCAGAGTCACGTCCATGCGTGTGTGTGCAAGGAGGCAGTGCCCGGACGTCACTGCCTCTTCTCTTCCAAATGTTTTTGTTCCCTGGTCTACCGCACACAAATGTTTTTTAGCATCGAGATAGAATGACATAAAACTACCAAATTATCACAACAACAGGTGCATAGCACAAAAGCATTCTTATAAGAAGCTTACAAAACGGTGCAAAAGGCGAATGGATTGTTTGGCCATGTTTAGACATAACACAGTCTCAGATTGGCGCAACAACATCTAACTATACTAGCTTGAGCAACTAACTACAGCCCTCTGTCCAGCAGTCACAAGTGAACGGGTCTGAAAAATCCAGGCATTTAACATGACTATGTTTCAAATCCAAGCATAGATGATCGCAACATGCTGATAATTTGAGATGTGCGCGCTTGGAAGCTTTATCTCCCACAGGAACAAGTTCTGTTGCTGTTTGTAAAATTCTTGCATGAAGTTTGAGGGAAAGCGAAACTTAATCCTCATGGTCTCTAGCTCCGTTCCATTCAGAATAAAGAACCTCACAAACTCAGTGTTCTTCCCGCTTTTTTCATAGTCTTCCAGCATTACTGTCTTTAAATGAATGATGTGTTCTTTGACAAACGCATGGTGCTTGCGACGCCAACTATTTCTTGCACCATCAGCAACGAATCCTCCCTGAAAATGCATAAAGGTTGAAAGATACTTAAGATCTATGGAAGGAGAAAATGAGCGATAAATTCTATGACCCCCATCCCAATCAGTTTGTCGAACATTTCCCTAGATAAAGATGTATATATAATAAAATAACATGCCTAGATATAGGGTGTATCCATTAAAGACAAAATACAAGACAAGCTGTTTGAGATGCAAGGAGTGCTGCACTATGCATGGTATGAGCTTTTCATTGGGCATGAGAATCATCACCTCAACAAGCAATTTCTCCAAATATGGAAGGCACTTTATCAAGTGAACGACCAAGTCCACTTTAGAAGTCATGACCAAAAGAAAGGTTTTTACATATTGCCGCATTGTAGTTAGGCCGACCGTCGCCAAATCCTTTAGAGAGCATAGAAAATAAAACAAACAATTATTGGAACAAAGGTTGGATGACATGAAACTACTTTCTCAAGCAAATGCAGCTGGAAGTATTGTAAAATGTCAGTACCATAGGACCTGTGGAGCCAAGCGAGATCCTGAATTTGCCCAATGTCTCCAGTTTAGGTGCAGAGACGATGAATACCTCCATGTTATTCCTCTGGATATCGTGGATCAACCGTTGAAGTGAGGGGGCATCCTTGATGATGAATTTTCCTTTCTCAACAAGGATGCTGATGCTTACAATGTTAGGCAAATTTATGTGATCTGATGCTTTTCTCTATTGCAAACAAGTAGCAGGAACTCGAGTGCAGGGCAACTAGATTTGATCATGGTTTGCAACGAGAAGTCTGATATATCAACCTCAACAAGTGAAATTCTCTTGACCAGTGGTAGTTCAAGCGCCTGTACATAATGGTCTGGTATCTGGCAACACGCGGAGCTGACAGTGTGCGGAGAACAGGAAAATCGAAAGACGGACTTCGGTAGTGAGGACGGAGATGAGGAGCATGTGTGTGATAGTTTGACAGTTTTTTTCACGAATCATGGGAACAGGTAGTAAAACTCAAGAACCTAGAGATTGTTCATTCTAGAGGACTCAAGACAGGCATGGACAGTAGAGGGTTTGCACTGGAGGTAGCACACCGGTATGCAAAAGCGGTGAACTGCGCCCTCATGGCTGGAGAGGATGGACTCTGGAAGGCACGAACGATCATCAAGAACTGTTTTTCCATGATGCCAAGTTCCGATGTATCGTATGCGAGCAAGCTCCTCGCTGTAGGCAAAGGCCGTACTGATGATCTTGCTATGAACTGTTTCTAGAGGGTTAAAAAGACGTGGGACAGGAATCTCATGGCAGTCCAGATTCAGAGGAGCGGCGCGCCATAGAGGGTGCGACCGACGTGAGAGGATTTGAGTGAGAATGCCCTCCTTAGTGGAGAGACAAGAAATGACCTCACCGAGGATGTCGTCCAGGAGGTCCCTAATGCGGTCCGGACCAGACTGCTCATCCTGATCCTCGGATCCAGTAGGCGCACCCTCGCCGCTTCCAGCCGCTGCCGCCAAACCACCAGAGGAGGGCGTCGCCGGTGGCACAAGCCTCGCTCTCTTGGTGCATGGCGCACCGGAGTGGATCTCCATCTTCGTGTCCATTCCTGGGTTCACGCCGCATGCGAACGCCGATATATGTGGCGTGGATTTGGAAAGACGGCTATGCGTAACTGGGGACAGGAGGGAAGGGGAGAGGAGTGGAGGGATCTGTTTAGGATCCACAAGAACAAATGATTGAACTCATCTCTTTGCATTAGATGAAGTGCTATATAGAGACACTGGAACAGGCGTTTATAGGGGGTGTCGGTTCAGATGGATCCAATGCGATTGCAGAAAGCAACCGCCATTACAAGTGGGGATTAATCCCTTAATACCATGTTAATAAATCTTAACAGGATCGAAGGGGCGGCTGGAGAACAACTATATTATTAATATTGGTATTATTTCCCCAGCAAAAAATAAATATTGATATTATTTCTTTCCTGTTCGAGGAAGGAAACAAGGCACAACCTTTTAGAATAGGGAAGCACTACCCTACATGCAATAGATGCATGCTCATCGATCGGAGTAGCAAGAGCAGGTTGTACATACACCATGCTTCTCTGCAGTGCAAACAGTTCCGCTTTGTGAGCATAGCCACGGGTGTACACGAAGCAGGGGCACGGTAATTTGTGAAGCTAGCGACGGCATGCTTTTAACGAAGCACAAGCACAGTGGTTCCACGACAAGCACGTCTCGATTTGCAAAAATAGCACTGTCATGGATCTATAGGACGCTACGTTCTAGACTGTGCAACATGTTTCCACCCAAACATTCACCACAGAGTCATGCACATACACAGAGGAAGTGTCGTGCAGTGATAACAGACGCATAGTTTTATAGGTACAAGAGGCAAGAGCGCCTCTATACTGTAAAATATTTCAGCTAACACGTTATTTGGAGAGGCACGACCGTCACTGTGGACCTCGCAGTGAATAACTGTGGTTCGATGGGAGTCTCCTCGTATTCGGGTGTGAACGCCACATTGCGCCGCTCCGGAAACCCAAGGGTCCAACGGGCCTCCAGTGACGCCGCTCTGGCTCGTCGCCCGAGGCCAAGCTCTAGCTGTTTAAGCCGGACGGAATCTCGAAACCCTAGCCACACCCTCTTCCCCCCTCTGCCCGCCGCCAGGCCATCCATTCCTCTTGCTGCTCTCAATCCTGACCCTCTCCACCATGGCTGGGCAGGAGGAGACTACTGCGGAACCCCGTGTCCATAGACTAGAGGAAATCCAGGCTAGCGAGGGTTCCTCATCTATAAGTTCACTCTGCTTCCACTTCATTTGTTTTTTCTTTCCTTCGGCTACTTGATTTAGTTGCGAAACATGAATAAACTAGACGCAGTCTTGAAACCCTAGCCAGACCCCCTTCCTCCTTTTGTCCGACTTTAGGCCATCCAATCATCTTGTTGTTCTCTATCCTGACACTCTCAGCCATGGCTGTGTAGAAGGAGACTACTCCGGAGCGCAGTGTCCAAACCCAGGAGGAGATCTCGGCTGGCGAGGCTTCCTCATCTGTAAGTTCACACTGCTTCTGTTTCATTAGTTTTTTATTTCTTTCGGCTACTTGATTTAGTTGTGAAATGTGAATTATTGTGGTGAGCTTCCTCCTAAGTAGATGAGGGTGCATCTTGCCATCAATCTGACACCGTCTCCTTTGTCCAGGTGAAGAACCTGCTCGAGACTATGCAATATCACCTCTTGAAGATCATTGAGATAACCACAAAACTGAGCAACGAGAACAAAGCCATCATTGCACATCTTATGGATGAGAAGGCGGGGCTCGAACTTCAGTGCGACAAGATGAAGCTGGAATCATACGTTATGAAAAAACAGATCGAGGAACTTCGTGCCGAGCAACCAAAAAATAAGTCTCGTCGAACTAAGTAGACAACACCGACACTGATCGTTGTATCTGAAGCTATTAAGAAGTGCACTAAAAGTTTCTAATTTTGTCTTGGATTACCCCGTGTTATCAGTAACTTTGATAAAAATGTGTTTTGGTTTCCTGGGTCACGTTCATTCCAATTTTATGGGTACAGATGTGAACATTAACGTAATGGCCGATTCGACAGACATTGTTTTTAAAAGCATGGGCGTGAAGTCTCTGCAGCCAAGGTTCTTTGTACCAACTAGAGTCATGTCTTGTGCACTCATGAAGGCGTGGACGTTCCTGCCTTTCTTTGTTTCGGTGTTTCGGCTCACAGGCATGGGCATGGAGCGCTCAAAGGCATGGTCGGTGGTATTACATAGAATCATGCTCGCCTGTGACTCGATCAAATGGAGATGCACGGGGGTTTAGCCCACAGAACTGAACCTTTGTCTTACGCACAGCCACGGGCGTTTACTCTGTGAGGCACGGAATGGCCTATGTGAGAGATGCTGTTTTTAAAAGCTTATTTCCTTGTATTTAAAATCACATACGTGAATTCCATACAGACACGGTTCCGTATTAAGTTGCGTCACACTTCTTTCTTGATTCTACGTATATTATTTGATGAAGACGTGGACGTTCGTGGCTATCTGTGTTTCAGTGTTAAGGGTCACAAGCACGGGCATAAAGCCCTTAAAGGCATGGCGAGCTATTATGTACAATCATGCACAAAGATTTTCTATTTGTATTCCGAATGAGTTGGTGGACTCGGTCAGAACGAGAGGCACGCACGTTACACCCATGGAGGCATGGTCACGTATGTGCATTTATTATGGAAACCTAACAGAATCGGGTTTAGATGTTAACACTTTCTACTTACTCTGTGAGACACATAACGGCCAATTCGAGAGACAGAAAGAGGCACACGTTTATTGGCGCATTTCCACATGACTGGCGACTATGACATAAAGTAGCATAAACATAAAAAGACAGGAAGGTAGATTGATTTCATCAGTTGGAAGCTCCTTCGTGGCTGCTCATAGCACAAAGACAAACAAAGCCTACAGACAGTGCAAAGAAAACAACAATTGTTTGATAAGGTTTGCACAAATGCAAACTCAAAAAGTTCACGACAATTAATAACTGCCAAGAACATGAGCAACCATCTCAAGACCTATTTTTCAGCATGCACATCTTAATGGATCCATCAAATCCAGATATTCAACACTCCTATCTCTTAAATACTGATGCATGTGGGTGCAACTTGGTGATAATCGAAGACGAGCGTGTTTAGAAGCCTTTTGTGCCACTTCAGAACCCTTCTCTTTGTAAAATACTTCTATGAACTCCATGGGAGGGTACACAAACTTAATGTTGATGCTCTCCAGATCCTTTGCACAAAGAACAAAGAGCGTAGCAAATTCTTTGTTACCCCGGCAAGAAATATAATCTTCCAGCGTTACTGTCTTCAGACAAATGTCGCGATGTTTGAGAAACTGCCGGTGCCTACGATGCCATATGTTTTTTTCACGACACCTCAATCGTCCCTAAAAAATACATGAAAGGTTGAAAATACTTAGCATCCACAAAAAAAGATATGTATGTATGTATCCATTTGAGTCAAATTTAACATAAGCATTTTGAAATGGAAGGAGTACTCACTACAAAAAAATACACTTCCGTGATGATACGTGTTTGTCATAGTAGGTCATGTTTTCTGTCATGTATGTACATACATGATGATTTTATGACAGAATCAAGATAGTCATACCTGCGCTGTCGTAGAAGTGTTCCATGACATTACCAAAATTATCATCACGGAAGTGTCCACTTCCATGATGATAAATCGCGCCTCACAGAAGTGCTTTCGTCAAGGGTGACCGACACATGTCATCCACCGTAACGAAACGCCGTTAAGCTATCAGGTCCAGTTTTGGATCCATTAACCCGTTAACAGCCCCGACCAATGGGGATTTTCCACGTGTAAAATCATCATTGGCTGGAGGAAATACGTGTCGGCTCACCATTGGGATAGATGTCATCCACTCATTAGACAGAAGGTGCCTATGATACGTCGACACGTGGCACGACCCAACAGAGGCCCATTCCTGTGAGAGGCCGGCCCATTTGACTTGGTTCAAAAGGTGGCGGGCCAGCCCATGGAAAGCCTGTTAATGGCATGTTCGCATATAGCCCATTTACAGCCCGCTAACCTAGGGCCCGTTACGACCTATCCGAATTAGGCCCAGCAGCATCATCTGGGCCGTCCAATATGATTCTAGCCCATTTTAACTTTTGGCCCATGTATGGCCCATGACGTCTTTCAGCCCATATGAGGCCCTTTGTAACTTCTGGCCCATGTATGGCCCATGACGTCTTTCGGACCATATGAGGCCCTTTGTAACTCTTGGACCATTAACGGCCCATGGTGAAACTGGCCCGTAATGAACGGTGTATCACTTTATACCCATTAATGGCCTGTGGTGAAACTGGCCCGTAATAAGCAGTGTATCACTTTATACCCATTAATGGCCCGTGGTGAAATTGGCCCGTAATGAACAGTGTATCACTTTATACCCATTAATGGATCGTTATTCCGTTGGGCCGTTTCCAGCCCATGTTATCTTTCAGCCTTCTCAGGGCCCATTTATTCTTGGGCTCATTTCCAGCATTCGTTTACTTACGGCCCGTTACTGTCATTTTCTGCTTGTGGGCCAAATTCAGCCGGAGGTTACAGTCGGCCCGTTTGTGGCCCGTTAATACGTTGGGCCGTTTTCATACCGTCATCAAATACGGCCGATTAACGATGGCCCATTATGGTCGGCCCATGAACGTACGATTCCAACTCTAGCCTGTTTACGACCATAATGCGGTCTGTTATTGGCCCATGTTTGGCCAACTGATCATACGGCCCATAGAAGGCCCATTGATGATACGGCCCATATAAGGCCCATTGTGTCTACGACCCATATATGGCCCACTGTTGAAACGACCCATAGAAGGCCCATTGTTTTTACGGCCCGTAGGAGGGCCATGGTAACTACAGTAAATATGTAGCCCATGGTTATTGTGGCCTAGTTTTAAAAAATAGGTTATTGCGGCCACTAGCGAACCGCGGAAAAAGAACTACACTGACTACAAGCAAAGAAATAAACAAGACAATAAGGAAATAAATAAGCAAGCAACTTACGCTAGGCTATCACGGCTATTGCACATATTACATCTATTGGGCATCAAAGTTCGCCACCAGTGCAAATATAGGGAACAAAGCAGCATATAAACGCCGCAGCAAAACAAGTCCAGAACTGAAACCACTTCAGAAGAGCTCAAGAAACAATATCCTGGGTACCCATAATGTTGGCAAGATGCTTAGCAAGCTTATTAACTTTCTCTTGTTTGGCGCTTAAATCCTCCAGCACTTGCTGTTGCACCAGAAAGTATGCATCTGAATTCTGCAGGGACTTCCTTAGTCCTTCGGCTTCCTGTCACATAACATCTGATCGATGTCTTTCAACTTGAAGTTGAGACTCAAGAAGTCGAACTGATTCAGGCAACGAGTTCGAAGAGCTCGTGCCAGTAGTAGTAACTAGTAACTCGAACACTACATTAAGAAAGGACTTTGGGGTTATCTCAGTGTCTTCAATATATTTTTTATCAGCTTTCTTGGAGACCAACAGGGATGTCTCACTATCTTGAACCTTATCTGCATTACTTCTTTTACCATTGCATAACGGGGTACTCTTCTCCAATATTTTACCCGCGTACTAAAAGAGAAACAAACAAACACATCACAAGTTTAAAATGTAGTATATGAAACTCATTTTGGTAAACCAGGTCAGTAGTAAGGTGGACAGGATAACAACATGAAACAAACATATATCTATGTAGTATGGTTAATGTATGGTCTATATCATTCTAGTTTATGTTGCCAAATCAAGATAGATACAGTTCGAATGATATCTATTTAAGACAAAGCAGCATAGACAGAATATAAGTGTGGGAAACTACACAGCAATAACAACACTTGTAATGTGCATGGCATGAGAACATAACTGTTTATTCAACTGAAACTGAAATCAACATAGAGAAAGTTACAATAGCAAACACGTTAAAGAAACAGGTTTAAAACATACCTGTTGCGCCACTGGAGTTTCAATTTCATCCTTCAAATTTGAAATTAGTTGGTATGAGTAAATACAGTGATGCAAGAGCAAAGTAGTATGAACCATAGCTACGGAACCTGACCTGAGAACAATTCTTCTTCTGCTTTAAGCGTTGACTTGGGGTTCAGAGTGGTCATCCTCGTGCTTTGGGCACTGCAGTTGCCTTACTAACTGCTCGTGTTTGGGTGCTCTGTGGTGGAGACGGTGTTGTGTCAACGGGAACTGGGTTACTATCTGCTGGGGTTGGGGTTAGAAGGGGTGTAGCTGGTTCTCTGTCCAACTGGGTAGGGGTACAATCTGCGTGAGTCTGGGTTATGTGTGGTGGGGCTGGTTCTTGGGCAAGTACAACCATGGTTCTATCTGCATCAACAGGTAGCACGATCTTTTCTGAAGACCGTGTTTTTACTCCCATAGATACTGCCATCACCCCCTCCAATTGAAATGGCTGATAAACAAGAAAAGAAATTGAATGTACAGACATTGTAAGATAGACAGGTGCAATGGATAGTAGGAAAAACAGGGCATGAAATAATTCACATTTATGTTGTCTAACCAAACAGAATAGCAGGACATAATTTCACATATATGATGGCTAATTAAACAGGATAGCATGACACAATTTCACATGTATGATGGCTAACTAAATAGGATAGAATGACATACTTCAAAATATGATGACTATGTAAACAGGATGACATGATATAACTATACGATGTGTCTATTAAAGTGGTTGGCATGCCATAAATCACAAACATGTCGTCGATGGAAACATGATGGCATGATATAATTCAAATATATGATTTACATACTAAGGAAGTGAGCAGAGGGCAATTGCACATATGATGTGTCAACTAAGGAGATGGCATTCAATATTGTGTATATGATGTAAAAACTAAGCATTGCAATACAACATATGCATGATATGAGTAATATTACCCTGCCAAGTTTGAGCATACACCTCAGGGGGATAATAGGACTGGTCATCTGCCTCTGAATTCTCCGTTGTAGAGCTATCTGTAACCAGCAAGATATCTGCTTCAGCAGGTAGCATTGTCTGCTCTGAAGACCTTGTTTTCACTCCAAATTTCTCCATCACCAATTCAAATGGCTGATGCACAGGAAGAGCAGTTGAATATACAAACATTGTCGACAAAAGCCATGAGAAATACAAAAAAATGACGACATGATATAATTCACATATATGACGCTTGGCTAAACAGCATGGCATTGCATAATTCACATATATGATGCCTTGCAACAAGATAACATTGCATAATTCACATATATAATGTCTTGTAACAAGATGACATTGCATAATTCACATATATGGTAATTAGACACTAAACAGGTGGCATTCACACAAAGCATGTCTAAACTAAGCAAATGACATAGCAATGCAAGATACCATACGCACGATATGAGAAACATAACCCTGCCAAGTTAGAGCATGCACCTTTGGGGGGGGGGAATATGACTGGTCATCTGTCTCTCATTCCTCCTCTAAGGAGCTATCTGTAACCAGCAAGACATGCGCTTTGTCAGATAGCATTGTCTGCTCTGAAGACCTTGTTTCTACTCCAGATTTTTCCATGATTGTGCCGAATGGCTGATGCACAGGAAGAGTAATTGAATGTACTAAAATTGTTGACAAATTTAACATGTAATAAAAAATTGATGGCATGATATAATTCACATATAAGATGACTGGCTAACCAAGGTGGCATTGCAAAATTCACATATATGATGCCTGGCTAAACAAGATGGCATTGCATGATTCACATATACGATAAAGAAACTAAACAGATGGCATTGACACAAAGCATGTCTAAACTAAGAAGATGACATCTTTGATGTATACAGTAAGCAATGGAAGGCACCATATGCATGATAATTACCAACATCAGCATGCCATGTTAGAGCGAAGACCTCATGGGGTAAATAGGAGTGGTCTTCTCCTTCTGAATCCCCCTCAGAACAGTTATCTTCCTCTTGATTACGATCCAAAATGGGTGGAGGGGGGGCTGCCTTTGCGCCCACCATGGAGCGACGTCTGCATGAAATTTTATTGCCACGCAAGGCTCATCTCTTTTGCTCTACAGGATCGCTTCCATTGTGTACAATAACTGAAATGCATAGGAATAAAACATAGCTAGATTATGTAAGACTGCATGCACAAATCCAGAGTGATGGTAGCAAACTGTGGATAGAACCAAAACCAATGATAGCAGGCAGATAATAGCTTTAGTTAAAAAATACAGATAATGGCTCCTTTAATGTTTGTGTGCACCCAATATGAAACTCATAGTAGACACCCGAGATTAACCAGATAGTAGACAGATAGTACTGATTGCTACCCCAATATGTACCCCACAACTATTTTAAAACTCAAGATTCAACATTAGTTTGGACATGACTCGGAGTCTAATAGGTGAACACGACGATAATGTAGCATATCATATTAAGCGATGCATAACATAAGCAGACACGTCTCTCTCTTGTGGACCCGTGTAGTCCTCAAGGTCATCTACTCAATTGATGATGGTAATGCAGTTTTCGTGGCTGCCGGCAGCGGGGAAGAAGATCTGAGGCGGTGAAAGACAGTCTGGAGAGCGGATCCCTGCTATGGTGAACTCTTCCATCGTTGGAGGAGCTGAGCTAGGGTGGAACACAACACCGCAGGAGCAGGACAAACCATACAAGGTTTTCTTTGACACATATCTGTAACAGAAGTAATTGTGTAAGGGCTTGTTTGAATTTGAGGATTCTAACAATGCAGGGATAGGAAATAGACAGGAATAGGACAGGAATGCACGTGCAAAACAGAGAATTAAAAAACACAGTATTTCTGCCAATCTGGGTGTTTGATTCACAAGAATTGGAAGATCACAGGATGCAAAGAAGGATGGTGAGATTAAGTCAAACCACAAGAAAATGTATGGTTATAATGCTATTATGCTACTATCTCTTAGTCTTGTGCTTCATGAATAGGAATATGAAAAGGAGGACAACTGGAAATTAGAATTCCTACGGTTTTTCTTTCAAGGAGACACTAAAGGAACAAATCCTACAGTTTTCCTTTGCTCTATTCATTTGCGCCAAATTCATGAAAAGTAGTACCATAGGAAACTTTCCAATTCCTATGTTTTTCATTCACTTTTCCTTTCAAGCACTGGCGATTCTAGTAGGCAGGCTTGAGCAAGGAAAGCCTACACTAAAAATATGTTTTGTGCTACTTCTATTACTTTGGACCCAGGCCACCGCCCTAATAGCTCAACCCCTAGGCCCATCGACAAATGCACAACTCAAACATGCAGAGATAAATAATGATGGCGTTCAAGAGAGTCCATCACGAATAGCTAAGTTGCCTGGTACCTCACTGCTTGTCATATAGTAGGATAAAATAACCGTATTTCACGTTACTACGTGTGCTCAGTGGACAATATATATAACATGTAGAGTAAAAAAGAGATGCAACAAGTGTACAATCACTTTGGCGAAGCCATGTCGATCTCAGCGTGATTGGGTTGGCCGGTGAGGATGCTCCGACTGACTTGGCTGTCGGAGGAGGAGAAGAAGATCTTAGGCGTCTGGAGATGGAGCCCGAGGTACTGCTCCGCTGTGATGGAAGGTTTCACTGTTGGAGCAGCTCCGGTGAGTTGTACGACGCCGAGGCTGAAGCAGGACAAGAGAGACAACGTTAACCTGAGTGGAATTCTAATAGCATCTCCAATAGATGACGTAAAATACATAACCACAAAGTGCTAGATGTAAAATACATCAGCCACTCATCTCTGAAGTTAACTGTCGAAACTGAATTTAACTGTTGAAACTGAACTTAACTGTCGAAACTGAATTTTATTGTCAAAATTGAACGCACTAGAGGTGAGGCTACACGTCAGTCGACTGACTTTTTCATCTCTAGTGAGTCAATTTTGCAGCAGTTGGATACGAAATCAAGGGCCTGCAGTTCATCTTCAACCTCCACCCCCCTGAGCCTCCAGCCACCACTGGCCAAACAGCCGCCCCCCGCCGCCTGTGGCCGGCGGTGCGCCGCCCCGCCCGCCCTGAAAACACTCCCCACCGCTGGTCCGCCGCCGCCTCGGCTATCCCTCTAGCCCCCCACCTCGTGCCGAGCTTTTTCTCTGGTGATCCACACGCCACCGCCCCACCACCGCCCCCACCCTGAACCCTAAGATAGATAGTGGGGTGCCTCTCTGGTGAGCCCCCCTCCCCGCTGTGGCTGGTTCTTCTTTAACTCCGGCGAGCCCCCACACCTCCTGAAAATCGATTGACCCAAAAGTCGATTCAGTTGACTGAAGAGTAGCTAAATCGAAGCAGCATCGCAAGCAAGAGCAAGAGCGAGAGCAGCAGTGCGAGCAAGAGAAATAGCAAGAGCAGACCAGGCAGGGGACCAAGAGCAAGAGCAGAGCAGCTGCGCGAGCGAGAGAGCGACGCCGTGCAGGAAGTGGCCGGCAATGCCGCCGTGGATGAAGCCGCGCTGTGTCGGCTCGGGACCGAGCGCCGGCAACACTGTGAGATTGAATCAAGAAGAAAATGCGGCGATTATTATACAACCTCTTTGGTGGCACCGATTAGGCCGTAGCTTCATCTGAGGAAACGGAGATGATGCTGCTCTTCCGGTGGTGGAGGTGAAGACGGCGGTGTGGGAATGGAGGTGGCACGAAAGACGAGGGGAATGTTGGTGTAGCTCCTTGGAGGTCGAGGACGGGGTGGCTGAACCTGCGGGACAACGAGATCGACGACGGATCCTCATCCTCTATGGTGGATGAGGGACATCGAGGTGTTGCCGTGGACGACGTCGTCGGGGAAGAGGCTCCGGCTGGGTGGCGGACGGAGGAGGGTGTGGGGCTTCGCGGGTTTTCGCGGCCTCGGTGTACGAATGGGTGGGCGGATGGGATGGGAGTGGGGAACCATGGCTTAGGGACGCGCTTGTCCGAAATGTGGGGTAACTTACGAAAGTACCCCCACTGATTTGAGGAGGTTCTTTCGGTTCAGGGGTATCACGGGCATTTCACGTGTCGGGATTTCACAGGAGGTGAGAGTTTTCGCGCGCGTTCTAGTTTTGGAATTGCAAGGCGCGGGTTGAGATGGAGGGTGTTGTCGGAGCACAACAAGACAAAGATATATCTTAAATATTTCGGGCTAACAAGGCGCGGGTTGAAATTTCCGGACAAGCCTAACATGTACTGTACCAAATCAATTCGCACTACAAATGTCATTCAAAACTTTGAATTCATGTTATGTTCAATTAAAATATTTCGCTATGTGTATAATGCATGCAACCTACTACCCAAATGAACGTTTTAGTGCATTCCAAACGTATATACTACCGCTTCAATACGAACTAAATTTGAATTCATTTCTCTATTTGAATAAGATCTACAATAATGATTGTTGTGAAGTAAAAGCATTTGAATTTGTTTCTCTATTTTAGTAAGATCTACAATCATCATTATTGTCAAGTTAAACCATCATTTGTGTATTATCTTCACAGCACACCACATGATTAGTCTCGAGTTACATATGAACTATGTGTACTATATGAACTTGAACTTGATGTTTTGAATCCACTTTATGTTGATTTCAAATCACAGTACATTTCAAGCTCTAGCTAGATCTTCATAATCTAAACCATGTCTCATATGTATAATGTGTTTACCACATTATGTATGGTGCCCCGCCCCCTATGCCTACAAGTATTTAGATGTGAGTTGCAAACACCACACATTACCACAAATTCAAATAAAATGTGAAAATGTTTGATATATAGTATTGTTTAGATTGTTCGATATTTAGTTGTAAGCTACAAATGCCACACATTATCACAAATTCAAATAAAATGTGAGATTGTTCGATGTATAGTATGGTTTAGATTGTTCGACATTTAGCTATGAGTTGCAAATGCCATGCATTATCACACTATGGTATAACATGTGCAAAACCACAACACGCATATCACCGCTATATTTATGCATGCATATGTTTAAAACACTATGTTCTCATATTCAAATATATGAATCCACTTTCATATCAAATTATGATCTTTGTTAGTCTCTTACACCCACACAATCCTCTAACCTTTGTAGCTACCACTAACTTTCTCTCGTGCATGCACACGCCCTCCTCGCCCTCCCCCTCCCTCAGCATTCTATCCATCGCGCACATTTAGTTTTTTTTTCTTTAGGTCGTTCTCCCACAGTCTCCACAACTCCTTTCCCACACACACCGATCGATAAACCTCCCCAGCGTTGTCTGCCTACAACATACACACACACCTTCAATCTCCTCCTTTATGTGTCCTTGCCTCGTGTCTCTCATACGGTCCCCCACACGTGTAAACTCTCGCCTGTCTTTTCATCAATCTCACAACCGCACACTCCTCCCCCTATCTAGCTAGTAGCTGGGCCTCTCGCACCACCTCCTAGCTCCATTCTCTCTGTCTATCCGTCTCACTGGGCCTTATTTGCCTCTAACAAATGGACGTACACCGACCGATCTCCCGCTATACATATAGCTAGCTAGGTCCTTATAACTCGTTTTTCCCCACGCGTCGATTGATCTACCTCAGTAGTTATGTCTCTCCCTTCCTCCGACAAACAACAATTGATCTATCGATCTAGTTAGGTTTGATTACCAAACACATGGTTCCCCTTCATCATCCATGGATGTGTTCCGACAGATCTATCACACACAGGCACACACAGAAACACATCCCCGCTCTTATTGATAATATTGAAGTTCCACCCTTAGTTTGTCTAGTGGGCCTCTCCCACCATCTTCGAGAAGCAACTCCATCACCCATCCAGCACTCTACCCCTCTCCCTCCCTCTCTCTCTCTCTCTCTCTCTGTCCCATCCTATTTCCCGTCCTTCATTTATGTTTGGATGTCGACCGATCTCCCTCAAGACATAGCTGGGTCTCTCCATCTTAACACATATATGAGTCGTTCTACCTCTATAGTTAGGCCTCTGCCTACCCCTCCCCCCACCCCCTCCCACACACACACCGATACATCGAGTGCTCTATTCATGTCTCCCTGCCCCACACAAACTTGACCTGTGCCCTCTGACGTTCCGGTAGGTCAGTCGCCCTATATCTTTGACTTGTACACACACACAATTTCGATGGCTCTCTTCATCGATGTCGCACCCACCCACTTGATCCTCTCTTCGACTCTATCAATATCCATGACCCCTCCCTCTCTTCTCATGGATCGCCCGGCCCTCTATATATGATATGGATAGGCCTCCATTTCACACACATTGCATGCAAAATTTTGTTTGAGATGTCATCGATACATATTCCCACAAATACATTCACGAAATCACCCCCCCCTAAACAAAAAACACTCACGAACGCACACGCCATCTTTCTAGGTTTGTATCTCTCTCACACACATCCACGTAGGTGGGGGACGTGCACGAAGAGAAGAGGTGCATGCACGGCGCACGTACTCCCGTCTCTTTCCCAACCACACCCGCGCGGGTACATGGTGGAGCTCATTTCTGTATGAAAAGGCAGCCCACGTGGTAATTTGACACGTGTACTGGTTGTCCACTTGGTGGAGGGAGGATCGTCTACCACGGGTGAACAAACAAATTGCGACTTGACGCGTTATGTTAAAAAAAGAGGCAAACCATGTGGGGCCTACCTTAGAGGCAAGGATCTATACACTGGAGTACTTTTGATGTGTCCTGTCAACTCGCAGAACGAGGAGAAGCTTGCTTAGTACACCGTCTCCCCAGCCCATGGGCGCGGTGGCTCGCAGGATGAGGTGCAGCTTGCTTAGTAGTAGTAGTAGTAATGTACGCCTTAGGCCCGCTCCCTCACCCACGCGCGCGGTGGCTCACAGGACGAGGAGAAAATTTTACTACTCCCTATGTTTACTCCTTGTCCCTACTACCTTGGTTAGAGATATTATCATATTGTTTGGAATATATATGTCCTTTAGTAGATTTCAATATGAACTACTAGTACATACTCCAAACACTGATGTATATAGACGTATTTTATAGTGTAGATTCACTCATTTTGCTCCATATCTAGTCCATATTTGAAACAGATGTAATAGTATGCACTCTCCCTCCCCCCTCGACCCTCGCCCACATGGTGGACGTGCAGAAATTCATTCGGTCTCATATAGCCAGAATGATATATACTGTAGTACCATTATTGCTCGACTTCCTGAAGAGGCGAAGAGCCAATCACAAGGTTAATATTTTGGAGATGCCAAGCGCAAGGTTTATAGGAGAACGAGTAGGAGGTGCCGCATCATTTATAAATAAAGTTTTTTTCTTCAGTGGCACGTACGCAATATAATAGGTCCATATGGAGAGAAAAGGAAACATCTCCACTATATACATAGTCAGGACGGGCCAGCCTATACGGCTGCTTGTTGGGGTTGCTCTCTTCATACTCTCTTGCACAAAACGACTGTGGCCACATCTCTAACATCCCGTCAGATCATGTCCGCCGGGGGAAGGTGTGGATGCTTAGTGTAGATGCGGTCGCCATCGCTGACGGTGAAAACCCACTGTCGGCATGTCCCGGTCAGGGGTCCCCGCCGTTCTCTCTCACAAAGCCGGTGAGGTTGCCTTCATCCCTTGCTCACTGCTGCGACATGGGCAGTTGCCGCCTCTCACCGCCCTCCTCAAGGTTGAGCTACGTCCCGACGTCCCTCAGGTACAACTTCCTTTACAGCCGGCTTGCACCACTGCTCCAGCTGCCCACATCACTCCATGTGGATATTTCTCTACTTCTTTGCCCCGCACATACCTCTACTAGCTTCTATGTATTGTATTTGTGATGAGTTTATGTCTGATCAACTAGTCCCAGTAATCTTATTCTAATCACGCTTCTTCAATTTCTTTGCCACAGGGATGCTCATCTCGATTTTGGTAAAACTGCACAAAATGATCCGATGGTCAAAAGGTTGCAAACTTCATTTATTGGGAAGCTCGAATGTTGCCAGCAAATTAAAGCCTAGTTAGGGTTTACGGTTCAAGGGCTAGGGATTGCATGGATCATTTTTTTTATTTAGCTACCTCTGTTCCAAAATAAGTGTCAACTTTAGTAGTAGTACAACTTTGTACTAAAGTTTGCATAAAGTTGAGACACTTATTTTGGAACGGAGGGAGTACATATTTGCTATGATCTGTCAATCATTGAGATGCAATAGCATGCATGTTAGTCTCCTTTATTTGATGAAATGTTGCAACAGGCAACCTTGGATGGAAGATACATGTAACAGAAGCTGGAAGCTTCATAGCATTGTACTATCTCGCTGATAAATTATAGTACGTACTATACTAGTACTTCCTCTATTCCTAAATATAAGTCTTTGTAGAGATTTCACCATGAACCACATACAAATGTGTATAGATGCATTTTAAGTGTAGATTCATTCATTTTGTTCTGTATGTAGTCCACCTAGTGGAATCTCTACAAATACTTATATTTAGGAACGGAGGGAGTACTATTAAAAAGAGTTAGGTGTTGCACGGTGTCCAGAAAATATGGTGATAGTGTGAGGTGGGCCATGTAATCACCAAGCCTGCGTGTTTTCACTGCTCTTGCACTCCTCCGCTGTAAGAATGGAGAAAATTGTAATCTAGTAGTACCTCCTTTCTCCGAAAGCGTGGGACATCCAGCAGTCCTACCACCTCAGTAATAATGACCAATGAGCCGTCAAATCACATAGACCTAGCAGTAAGTTGGACGAACAAAACAACCATCACCCTTGAATCTGCTTCTCCCTTCAACACAGGCGCCAGTGAGAGGTCGCGTCCGCTCTGCCCGGGCATGAATACGGCACCGATTCTTTGGAGCGGCGCTGACCGTTTCGGGCGGGAAGCGCACGCATGCGATGGAGGGGCTTTGGGTGGGCCAGGCTGGTTAGGAGCGGGCGTGGCAGCTGTCCACCTGTCCCCTTTTTTGCATGGATTGTCCGCCTGGCCCTACCGGACGCCCGGAAACGAGAGGATGCACCGACTCTTGCAGCTAAAATCATACACTACATACCATCTCTCTGTAGGAGTAGGTCGATATGTCGCTCTCTCTAACACACAAATGTTGTTAAACACACACACACACATGTTCATAGAATAGGAAAATCGTGCGAGTGCGAAGCCATAGGAAGTGAGATACAAATGGAGTACGTACAAGAAGAGAAGAGGTGACGAATATTCCATCAAACCTGGACTCAGGAGTAGTACTCCCTTAGTCTAGGTGTTAAGTCATCTTACAGAAATCAGATATTCCCAAAATGTTTAGGCATCGTCCATTAACTTCCATCTCAATCCCCTCATGGCCTTGTTGTTAGAGAGCGTTGTTACTTAGGGAGCGTTTGGATCCTTAGCAGGAACAGCTTATAGCTTAGCCGGGCAAGGTTAGGCATTAGGAACTGTTAAAATATGTTAGCTTTTGTGGTCCAGCTAGCTTGGGTGGGCTAGAAAAACCTTGCTAGCTCAGGAGAGCTAGATCGGCTCACTTCCGATGGCAAACTTCGCGTAGTAGTAACATATGCATGTTACTAGTCCAAGTTACTCACCACTATGACCAGCCTAAGCAATGTAACTAAACGCTCCTTACTCTATCGTGTTATCTCCCCCGGAAACCAAATGCATGGAGCGCAACTACGCATTGATCAATCAAGAAATCATAGTCGGCTCGCATGCGAGTTAATACATGGCCCTGGATGGTAGCTAAAACGACATCTCTTAGTTGTTTGGATTAATTGTTGTGTTTAGAGACAAAAATCAGGGCTTTGATTGGAGGAATGACCAGTCAACTTTCTCCTTATCCTCCAATCTACTTGCACATTGGTCCCGCTGCACCTTCTAACGTGACTTATTACACCTAGACGGAGGGAGTAGTACGAGATACGGTGGCACATTGACTTAGGTCGAATACAAGTGCCCAAAATTGTGTGCATGTTATAATAAGGATTCACTTAAAATAGTACGTGAGTGAACAGAGGGATCGATTGGACAGTGTTCCAGAGCAGTAGCGAGATGTGTGAGGTAAGATACACCGCTGGCGCTTTTAATTTTTGTTATTAATTTGTTTGTTTCACCCTCTGACTGGTGGGACCCAACGTACTACGTGGAGAGAGCTAAGGTGACTAAGGCTGCATTATTTTTGCACCACTGTGGATAGTCTTACCACCAAAGCCACATGACACGATTATGAGTTAAATCCCAATGACTCCCACACACAAAAAACACAGCATGCTTGTCACACGAATACAGGAATGTATAAAAGGTTATTTTCCTCTTGTTGAACATAATGGGAGGGTTGTGTAGCTTGTTAGCCTGTTTGCTCATCAAACTTGAGGTCTCGGATTCGATAACTACACTCGAGCATAATTCATGCCAGGAGGATTCTTTGACTGGTCAAAATGGATGGATACGGAGCTATACGATCTCGCTCTCTGAGGGAGTCCCAGATTAGGGGGTGTACGGATAGCCGGACTATGACCTTTGGCCGGACTCCTGGACTATGAAGATACAAGATTGAAGACTTCGTCCCGTGTCCGGATGGGACTTTAGTTGGCGTGGAAGGCAAGCTTGGCGATACGGATATGTAGATCTCCTCCCCTTGTAACCGACTCTGTGTAACCCAGCCCTCTCTGGTGTCTATATAAACTGGAGGGTTTTAGTCTGTAGGACGAACAACAATCATACCATAGGCTAGCTTCTAGGGTTTAGCCTCTCTGATCTCGTGGTAGATCTACTCTTGTACTACCCATATAATAAATATTAATCAAGCAGGAGTAGGGTTTTACCTCCATCGAGAGGGCCCGAACCTGGGTAAAAACATCGTGTCCCTTGTCTCATGTTACCATCTGCCTAGACGCACAGTTCGGGACCCCCTACCCGAGATCCGCCAGTTTTGACACCGACATTGGTGCTTTCATTGAGAGTTCCTCTGTGTCGTCATCTTCAGGCCCGATGGCTCCTCCGATCATCAACAACGAAGCGGTCTAGGGTGAGACTTTTCTCCCCGGATAGATCTTCGTATTCGGCGTCTTTGCACTGCGGGCCAATTCGCTTGGCCATCTGGAGCAGATCGAAAGCTACGCCCCTGGCCATCAGGTCAGATTTGGAAGTTTGAACTACATAGCCGACATCTGCGGAGATTTGATCTTCGACAGATTCGAGCCACAGCCGGGCATGCTGCACTGTCACGATGGGCATGATCTAGCTCTGCCACCAAACAGTGTCCAGGAGGCCGCCCCAGCGTCCGCTCCGACCCTTAGCTCGGAGCCGACTGCGCAAATCGAGAACGGGTGGCTAGACACCGCCTCAGGGGCTGCAATCCCTATGGCGATCGAGCCGAACACCAGCCTTGTCCTTTGCGAAGCTCGTGGCTCCAAGGTGCCGGACTCCTTTCCGGACACCGAACCTTCCGCACCCCTGTCGATCAAACCCGATTGGGCGCCGATCATGGAGTTCGCCGCCGCGGACATCTTTCAGCACTCGCCCTTTGGTGACATTCTGAATTCACTAAAGTCTCTCTCTTTATCAGGAGAGTCCTGACCGGACTATAGTCAGCAAGGTTGGGATGTGGACGATGAAGAAATTCAAAGCCCACCGACCACCCACTTTGTAGCCACTGTCGATGATTTAACCGACATGCTCGACTTTGACTCCAAAGACATCGACGGTATGGACGACGATGCAGGAGACGAACAGGAATCAGCGCCTATAGGGCACTGGACAACCATCTCATCTCACAATGTATACAAGGTGGACACACCTAAAAGAAACGACGATGAGGAACAAAGGGGCGCAACGAGGGATCGTTCCCTCGAAAAGCAATCAAAGCAGCGGCGTAAGCGCCGTGCCAAACCCAACCTCGACAGAGACCCAGCCACAGAGCAGGGCAAACCGGCGGACGACGAACATGCCATTGAGCAACCGTCCGAACAGGGCAACTTGGGTGAACAAACTGAACGACCCGTCCCCGGCAAAGATAATAGTCCGGACGACCTCACGCCAGACAAGTTGTTGGAGCAAAAGAACCTCCACAAAAGGCTCGTCGCCACTGCGCGTAGCCTGAAAAAGCAGAAGCAGAAGCTCAAAACAGCGGAAGATGCACTCAGAATTAGATGGGGCAAAGTACTCAACACCGCAGACAAGTACGGCGACAGTCGCCACACAAAGAGCTATCCGAAGCGAAAATTACTACCGGAATTGATGAGGAGGCCTTAGAGTCCCCGCAATCAAAAAATAAGGAAGACACCCGGTCGGATAAACAACCCCATGGCCAAAATAGAGCGGCAAGGGGCGCCGCACTTCTGCCGGCACGCGATCCACGCAAGGATTCACATCAAAAAGACAGCCCAGCCAGATCTATCTACGGGCCAAGAAAGCAAGCTCTAGTAAGCAATGCAACGCAACAAGCATCCGAACGTCACGGCACACCCAAATACAGGGGTGCCACACACCCCTATGTTTCACCGATGAGGTGCTGGACCATGAATTTCCAGCGGAATTCAAGCCCGTAAACATAGAGGCATACGACGGAACAACAGACCCTGGAGTCAGGATTGAGGATTATATCCTCCACATACACATGGCTAGAGGAAATGACCTCCATGCCATAAAATACTTACCCCTCAAGCTCAAAGGGCCAGCCCGGCATTGGCTTAAAAGCCTTCCCGAAAACACCATCGGAAGTTGGGAAGAGCTCGAGGATGCTTTTCGGGTAAATTTTCAAGGGACCTATGTCCGACGTCCTGATGCAGACGATCTAAGTCATATAACTCAACAGCCCGGAGAGTCAGCCCAGAAACTCTGGAACAGATTTCTCACTAAAAAGAACCAGATAGTCGACTGTCCGGACGCCGAAGCCTTATCAGCTTTCAAACACAGCGTTCGAGATAAATGGCTCGCCAGACACCTCGGCCAAGAAAAGCCAAGAACAATGGCCGCACTAACAAGCCTCATGACCCGCTTTTGCGTAGGAGAGGATAGCTGGTTGGCAAGAAGCAGTACCAGCGACCCAAGTACATCCGAAGTCAGGGATGGAAACGGGAAACCACGACGTAGCAAGGACCAGCGCCGAAACAAGGGAAACAGCCCGAAGAGCACGGCAGTCAACGCCGGATTCAAAAGCTCTCGACAGAATTAGAAGAAGCTGCCCCTCAAGGATAACAGGGACGAGCTATCTAACCGAAACAAAATCTTGGACAAAACATGCCAAATCCATAGTACTCCCGGAAAGCCTGCAAACCACACCCACAGGGATTGTTGGGTCTTCAAGAAATCCGGCAAACTTAACATCGAACACAAGGGGCTCGACACACCAAGCGAGGACGATGACGAACCCCACAAGCAGAGCATCGGAGAACAAAAGAAGTTCCCACAAGAAGACAAAACAGTAAACTCACTTCACGTGACAAAAGGGAAAAACAGAGTGGCGCCTATAGAGATACGCGCCATACGGCCTGTCCCAGAGAAGTCCCGCCACTGGTTGTTACAACCAATCACCTTCGCCATCAGGATTACTCTAGAAGTATCCGGAACGCAGGCTGGACTGCCTTGGTATTAGATTCGATAATTGACGGACTCCACTTTACACAAGTCCTAATGGACGGCGGCAGTGATCTAAACCTGCTATACCAGGACACAATCCGCAAAATGGGGTTAAACCCAACAAAAATTTGCCATGGCAACACTTCCTTTCAAGTGGTAACGCCAGGCCCAGATACCCATTGTACGGGTTCTCTCATGCTAGAAGTTGTGTTCGGCTTCCCCGACAACTTCCGCCGCGAAAAGCTAACCTTTCACATCGCCCCATTTACAAGTAGCTGTCAAGAACTACTGGGACGCGAAGCTTTCGCCCGCTTTAACGCAATCCCGCATTATGCATCCCTTACGCTTAAAATGCCCGGTCCGCGAGGCATCATCTCATTAAAGGGAAATATCGAGTGTTCCTCGAGCGCGGAAGACTGTGCGGCTGCCTTGACAGCCACACACTAAACCAGCTTTACTAGTCAAAGCACCTCAATAGGTCGTTCAGACCCCGGACATGGCTAGGCGAGTCCGGCGTAAACATACAAAGGCTTACTAGCTGCATACCCCTGTACAAGGGGCTCCGCGTGTATACAACAAGAGACAATAAAGCTCAATTCTACCCACTCTCCAAACTACACTTTGTTTATTTAATATAACATACATTTTTGCATGATTGTTTTCAACTAAGCTCCTCTCTTTTACATATGAACACCGTGCTACACCTGTCCAGGATACGGCACAACGGAGACACAGGTGCAGACGTGTAGTAGGGACCCATTCCAAGGATTCTTTTCAGATTAAGACCCTGCGTAAACCTTTTTTACTGTCTCTTGTTGATAACATCCCCTGGTTTCTTTTTATAACCGAGAAGGGGGCTGGCGTCTTGGCATGTGGCCACGTCAGAATTTTGCACGTACCCGGACACCAGGGGCTTCTTACCAAGGGCGCTGTTCAGCCCGTTTTCATAAAGACCGAATACCTTAGGGAGTGTTCGGCGTCGCGAGTTTGGCCTTATATGCATCAGCTCCAAATCATGTCTTTGGTCAAATGTTGGGTTTGCCCAGCTCTTGTGTTTTGCTGCCTTACGTTCCGCTCTATCGGCTAAGGCGGCACCAGGAGAACTACTGCGATTGTGCCCCGGTTCGGCCAGGCGAGCACCTTAGTAGAGAAAGCCGAAAACTGACTGTCATGATATAGCGTGAGACTGGTCAACCACTCGATGACCCTCTAGAATCTTTAGGATTCCCCCGCATTAACGAAGGGCCGCTTCCCGGTCAGGCACACACGCGCCCCGAATTCGGGTGAGCGCGGTGCCCCTAGGGGCTATATAGTAGCCCCACTGTCAAACTCCTATAGCTAAGTGAAAGTGATAAAGCATTATAGTCCAATTGCCTAGTTCGCTGCGCTATCACCTCCTTTATAGGACCAAGAAGTTGGATCAAGTGTGAAAATGCGCCTTCTGCAAACACCCCCGCATTATATGCGTGGGGGCTGAAGCCAAAGACTGCCATCTTTCAGGTTATATACACATATACATTAACTGCCGCACAGGAGGTATTCTAATTCTTGGAAGCACAAGTATAAAAAGCTTTTATATTCCATCGAAACATTGTCTTACAATAATACATGTTTTTCGAACATAACATCCTTCGAGCACTGCGTCTCTATTAAACGAGCTCCCTATAGAACTTCCTGAAAATAGTGCTCGGCAGGTACTCGGCTTTCGTCTGAATCTTGGGATGCAACAGCACTGGCCTTCATCTCCGCCCAGTATGTCTTGACACGGGCAAGAGCCATCTGTGCACCCACTATGCACGCCGACCTCTTCATTGCATTAATATGCGGCACCGCATCAAGGAACTGCTGCACCAATCCAAAATAACTCTCTGGCTCGGGCCTTTTCAGCTACAGATGACTCACGACATACTTCATGGCGAGTCCGGATAACCTATTCAGCTCCGCCCATGCGGCCAAACGATCGGTTAATGGAAGTGTGCGCTCTGGATTGTGGAACTGCGACCAAAAAAGCTTGTCCACTTCGTGGTCCTTCTGATCGCGGAAGTGTTCGGCCGCGTCCGCGGCACTCGCCGCCAAGTCCAGATAAGTGTTCGCCGCACTCCACTGCCGGTCCAACGGAGCGTATTTCGGATCCCCGAACTTCATTCGCGGCATAAAGGGCTTTCCAGCCGTGATATCTCCGGCCTGACGTAGCTCCTCCTTCATAGCTCTCATCACAGAGCGAGTATCCTTGGCCTCGGTAGTGACCTTTTCTAGGTCCTTCTGAGCCACCCGATCTTCTTTTTCAAGAAGCTTGCAGCGGTCGGCAGCATTCTTCAACTTTACGGCCATCTCGGCCATTTCCTTCTTGCTTTGGCAGTGAGCAGCCTGTTCGGCTTTCAGCTCTTCAGCCGCCTTTAAGGCAGCCGCATCGCTTTTTCGGGCATGCTCCTTGGCTCGGGAAAGTTCCGCCCGAAGGTTCTCCATGGCAGCGGCACCATCTGCATCAAGCACACATGTTGTAAGGTACGGGCATCAAGCTCCTCTTACCAGGTGTCTTCGGAGAAATTACATAGCTTGTGTCTCATCCAGCTGCTTGTTGACAAGCGCGATATCGGCATCTACCACGTCAAGTTGCCGCTTTAGTTCGGCAAATTCATCAGTCCGGCTAGCCACCGAACACTTCGCCACCTGCATAGGAAAGGCGACATATCATACCTGGGATTATGATCCTCGGCGCGCCATCGTTTTTGACAACGCACCGAGTCTCAGGGGCTACTATGTATATAGGGCGCATCTTATATGCGGATCTGTGAAAAGGTACATCATTTCACGTACCTCAAAACCTGTCAGTAAACTCCTGACGACCTCGTACAACCCGCTCTCTGCGGATGAAATCCTTCCAATCACCGTCCATCAGCGCACGGTGTTCTTCTGAGATAGACGCACGCCCGAGCAGATCCTTCAGCTCCTCCGACCGTGCACCGGACGGTGCCGGACTCATCCGATAGCCTTTTTCGAAGGCCGGACACGGAGGGCCTTGGGGGGCCATACGACTGCCTTCGGGCTCTGCCGGATTCGGAGAAACCCTCCGTGACGACACCTAAGGGTCGCCCGCCTCGCAAGGCGGTACGGCAGGGGGAGGCGTTCCGCTCTCCATCATCTCCAGATGATCCCCTGAAGATGAGCTCTGCTGAGAAGGGCTAATATCCGAACTACAAGGTAAAATTTCGGTTATCTTCCTCAGAAAAAGAATGGGGATGTCTCTCATTTTAGAACCCCCTCTTTACTTACGGCTCGGTGGAGATCCGATCCCCTTGTGGACGCAATGCGATAGAGGCACCTCCCGGCGCCAGACCCTCTGATGAAGATTTCTTCCCCCGCTTTGAGGCCATGGCCTCCGGGTCTTTAGAGGCGGTCCTCTTCTTCCCCTGGTTAGAGGAATTCTCGATTCCTCCTTTCCTGACAGCCTCCTTCATGGAGGCGGTAGCTCCCTTGTTCCCCTTTTTCCTTCTTCCAAAGGCGCAACCTCCAGCATCCTGGTTAACACGGGATCCGGCGTAGTCTCAGGGAGGGGGGCCGGACACCTGATTAGCTTTGCTTTCGCTATCCACTCCTGTTTAAGGGACAACTCTTTTAAAAAGGGCAATTCTATGATAAATATGCGGATAGCGTGTCTGGGTACAGGGCTACTTACTTGAGTATCCGGGAGATTGCATCTCAGACCTGCGTCCTCGGACGAGTCCGGACACATTGCTTGTGATCCGAAGAACAATTTGTATATCTCCACGGACGTCGCGCCCATAAAATGTTGGAGGGCTCGCGGTCCGTCTGGATTAAACTCCCACAGGCGAAGGGGGCGACGTTTGCAGGGTAGGATGCGGCGAATCAACATAACCTGCGTCACTACGGCCAGATTGATATCTCTTTCTAGGATATCTCAAACGCGGCCCTCCAACAAGGGCACATCCTTGGACGGCCCCCAGTTAAGCCCTTTATTGACCCATGACGCCAGCTGTGGTGGGGGACCCGAGCGAAAGGCAGGTGGGGCCACCCATTTGGTGCCCCTGGGAGCTGTGATATAAAACCACTCTCGTTGCCATAAGCTGAACTCCTCTTGAAAAGAGCCCTCGGGCCATGGAGCATCGACAATATTGCTTATAACGTCACCTCCGCACTCTGTGTGCTGCCCCTCGATCATCTTTGGCTCTACTTTGAAGGTCTTAAGCACAATCCGAAGTGAGGAGTAATACGGAGGAAGGCCCTGCACATGACAATGAACGAAGAGATATGGAGGATGGGCTCCAGAGCTAAGTCGTGAAATTTCAGCCCGTAATAAAACATGAGCCCCCTCACGAAGCGGTCCGTTGGGAAGCCTAGCCCCCGAAGAAAGTGTGACGCGAACACCATGCTCTCACCAGGATTAGGAGTGGGAATAACCTGCCCTTGAGCAGGCAGCCTGTGCGAGATTTCGCCGGTTAGATACCTGGCATCTCTTAGCTTTTGCACGTCTTCTTCCGTAACGGTGGAAGGCATCCACCGGCCTTGAAGGTCGGAGCCGGATATCATCGAAGGTCCGAAGCGCCTGAATCTGGAGCTTTGGGTGTTGGAACTCAAGGCAAGAGGCGGATTTGATTGAAGATTGAGAGAAAGGAGTCGAACCCTGGTCTCTTTATAAATAGGTTGAATACCAAGAGCCCTCCCCGTGACCGTTTGGGACTCATCTTTGATTGAGAAGACATACCAACAGGCACGTTACCCACGCCCATATTGATGAGAATCCCGGAATAAGGGGACACGATCTCTGCTTTGACAAGACGTGCCAAGGAAACCGCCTCGCTAAACACGCTGAGGAGGGACAGTAAAACGATTTGAATAAAGGCTTGGCCGTGGCGTGATGTCATGCTGCGGAATACGTCAGCAGATTAGATTTGTGCAAATATTATTCTCTCTACGGTGGTATGTGGAACTTGTTTTGCAGAACCGGACACTATCCTTGTGTTCAAAATCTTCTATGAAGTATTTGGAGGAGGAACCCACCTTGCAATGCCGACGATAATCAGCGCGCCGGACTCGTCGTCATTGAAGCCTGGTTCAGGAGTTACTGAGGGAGTCCCGGATTATGGGGTGTCCGGATAGCCGGACTATGACCTTTGGCCGGACTCCTGGACTATGAAGATACAAGATTGAAGACTTTGTCCCGTGTCCGGATGGGACTTTCCTTGGCGTGGAAGGCAAGCTTGGCGATACGGATATGTAGATCTCCTCCCCTTGTAACCGACTCTGTGTAACCCTAGCCCTCTCCGGTGTCTATATAAACCGGAGGGTTTTAGTCCGTAGGACGAACAACAATCATATTATAGGCAAGCTTCTAGGGTTTAGCCTCTCTGATCTCGTGGTAGATCTACTCTTGTACTACCCATATCATCAATATTAATCAAGCAGGAGTAGGGTTTTACCTCCATCGAGAGGGCCCGAACCATTGTAAAAACATCTGCCTAGATGCACAGTTCGGGACCCCCTACCCGAGATCCACCAGTTTTGACACCGACACTCTCTCTCCAGTATATATATACAAGCTGGAGCCTCAGCGCTTGTAGTTTCTCTCTTCACACTCTCTCACCCTCTCCGGATCTAAACAAGACTTCATTGGCCTCTCTCTCTCTCCTCACTGTTGGTCAAAGAGCTGGCAGGATCCATCCGCCAGGGAGGGAAGGAGGCTTAACGCTATCACCATCGGCGAGGGAGGGAATCCACTACCGGCGCAGCTGTTCACTTTCACCCAGTGGTGGCGCGGGAGGGCCTCTGACCCCTTCTTCTTTGTCGCCGTACATAGTGTGGGCCGAACAACCTCCGATCGCCCACTGAACCACACCCCAAGAACCTTAAGGTATAATTTACTTATTCCACATGCATTCCTCTAGCTGCATGTGGGCTTTTTCCGCTTCTGCACTCGAATCTAGGTGTTGGACCAAACAGGAAAGTAGTGGGGAAAGTTGTATACCATGAATCTAGGATGTGGTTCGAAGAGGAAAGAATGGGGGAAAGTAGTGGGAAAAGTTGTATAGCATGAATCTAGGACGTGGTTCAAAAAGGAAAGGAAGGGGAAAGTAGTGGGGAAAGTTGTATCACATGAATCTAAGATGTGGTTCAAAGAGGAAAGGAATGGGGGAAAGTAGTGGGGAAACTTGTATAGCATAAATCTAGGACGTGGTTCAAAGAGGAAAGGAAGGGGGGAAAGTACTAGTACAGACTGGCTATCCCGCACCTACATTGGTCGAAAAGGGAAAACAATGACAAACGCAGTACGCACATCTGTAACAAACTGGTCTTTTCTTTTGGGGGACAAGGCTGTAGAGTTTGAGGAGGACTAGATTTGTTGTGCTCACATAGGGAAAGGTGTCTAAAGATAACAAAACTAGGACCAACACAAATATGCTCCTTGATTGTTTGTTCTTTGTTGCAGCAGACTGTGCATCAACCCAGTACATCGTTAGATGCACATGGTGCTGGTGCGTCCATTGTCCCCTGCAACTCTTTAGCTGTTGCTAATCTAAGGCCCTGTTTGGTTAAAAACGCCCTAGTCCCTACCTGCTTGGTTCCAGGGACTGAACATGGACTAGAGGTTATTAAATGACATGCTAAAAGACCATGTTACCCCTAGTAATGAACTAATAGGGACAAGGTGCAATGCGTGGCAGGGGCAACTGTCGGAAAAATTCCCAAAAAGACTCTTCCTCTGGGTCTTCTTTCTTTAGTCCCAAATGGCCACTTTTAGTCCCTAAAAGTCCTTCCTGTTTTGTTTAGATGGGACTGACACGGAGTTTTTTAGTCCCTAGACCAAAATGTCCCTATAAATAAACACCCTCTAATAATGCCACTGGAAAATTGATGCAATGCCATAGTTAAAAGCAAATTACATGTTTAACGAATTTTATTGTTAATATAATCTCTCTGGTAATATTAATCAATGCCACCGTGTGATAAATTCTATTGTCTTGCTTTCTTTCCCATTTAGATAAGGTAGATGCTTCTTTTTGTTGGCTTCTGTGTCATCCGCTGTTATTGACCACTAGTTGTTTCCTTTGCACCTTTGTGTAAACAGGGTTATCTACTTCACCTCGTTGCCATTGTGACCTTTTGTTGCACTTCACAAAACACTTTCTTTAAGAGTGTTTTGTGCAGTTCAACCAAAATGTCACACTGACAACGTTGCTTGATTGCTTGATCTTAGTGGAACTGAACAAGAGGAGATCTTACTTCTTATCCATGTTGGCAAATTTGGTTTAGATCTTCTTCTTATGAGTTGTTTGAATTCCGCGTCATGAGAGGTCAGTACTAGCCTTCTTTCACATGATTCTGCAGTGTGCTTTCATATGTTGTGCTACTTGTATGGTAATGTTGCTTGATTTTAGTGAACTGCACAAATGGAGACAAGACTTTCAATCTGTATGTGCACCGTAATATTCCATTAAGGTAAGATAAGGATATTTCACAACTGTTGGCCTGTATTTTGCCACTTTCATCAGAAAATTAATGTCATTGTTTAGTGCTATACTTGTGCTCCCTAATTGACATGCCAAATCTTACATTGAAGGCAAAGCTTATCTGTTATTGAACCAAGTGATGAAGGGGAAGAACAAGCAGAAGAAAAATAAAAATCAACTCCCGCTGCTGTAATGAAGCACTAGAACTGTGATGACACAAGTAATGATGTAGTTTTGCATCTTAATTTATTGCTATGGCTGGAACGAGCAATTTTTTGCCACTGATTTGATGCCACTCTTAATGTAATACATAATTATCTCTACTTGTGCAAACAGGGATCTTCTTTGAAGATACCATATATTTTAGTGGAACTGCACAAGAAGATGTTGGAAACATTAAATTAATCGAGGAGTATATAGTAAGCATGGCCACCATAATAGATAGCAACAGATGGTTCCGGAGAAGTGTTTCATCTGTATGCTCTCTACACAATAAGCCTCCTGACAAAGGTTGGTACTCGCCCACTGATTTCATCCATATGATTGAGCTTTGTCATCTCTATTGGTGTTGTGCTACTATTTAGGTACTGTCATGAAAAAGTGGTATTGTCACTGAGAAATGCTTCGTCTGTGCTGTTTTAAATATTTCCTTTCCTTTTTTCGAGCAAACATGGACGCTAGCATTTAGTTGTCCTCTTGTCTTTGCACAACAAGATCATCCTCCTCCGAAGAAGAATATGGAGTACGTGAAGTGACTAGTTCTGATTATGCCAGGATGAAGAAGCCATGTCTATCTTCTCATCAGAAGGAGCAGTTGAAGGATGGTTCCATTACTCCCCACAAGACCAAACTAACTTCAGCTCAGAAGGACTGACAAATCTCCATTTTCTTGCTGTGATGCACGAGTACAATGTTGTTCTAGGATTCTTTCCGGTGATCTCCATTTTTCTAAAAATGTGCTCTACATGGACCATGTAGGTGCCTGTTTAAACTGTCAATTCATAGTACAGTTTGCTTTATACTAATCACTTTTTTTTTATTTGTGCAAACATGGGTGCTCAGCTTGATTTCAATGGGAACTTCACAAAATGTTCCTGAATACATCGAATCATTCATTTCCACCAAAAGAAAAGAGGTGCCGATAAGTTCAAGGCGTTGCAACATATAAGGGCGAAAACATACAAGCTACACGGGAATTTGGTTGATTTTGGTGGAACTGCACAAAAAGAACAGCTGGTTTATTTAGCACGATGTGTCATGTCAATGTCCAAACTGATGGCAAAACCTGCCCATTCCACAATCGTAAGCATTTGATATTTTGGAATGGGACAACCTTGTCAAATTTTGCTCATTGATTTTAGCAAAAGACATGTGTTTGATATTTTCAAATGGGACGCCCTTTGCTATCAGCAGCGTCGATCAATTTTTTCTTTATTCTTTAGTTGTGAAGTAAATATTGGCTCTGACATGTGAATCGCTGAGATGCATCATCATCGGTTGTTTTGAATGTTCTCTATGAATTGCCAGGCCTGTGTGTTTGATTGCAATGTATAGGAATGCTAAAAAGCTGCTCAAACTCTTTGTACTCCTTCTGTTCCTTTTTACTTTGGACATTGTGAAAGTGCATACTTTTTTCTATAAGATTGGTCAAAGTAGAGATACTTTGACTGCAGACAAAACTTGTATATGATGGGTCATGACAGCCACACCGGGGTGATAGGTGAGTCTCGACTGTAGCACCTCGCTGTGATTTGGTGGATGGCACGCGGGCCCGGATGCTTTGAAATGTCCCGCATGTAGATAGAGCGGCTAGTCATATAGGAGTGCTCAATATTGTGCACCGCGACCAAGCCGAAGAGGAAAACGAGAGAACTACGTAATTAATGCATGAGTTTAATTAGGGTAGTTTTGTAAAGTAGTATGAGATACATTCCTCCAATCGCAAAATTCCTTGGTTCATGTGATTTGAGATTTGAGCCCTATAAACCAGAAGGGAGGGAGTATTGCACGGCTGCACGTGGTGTAGTCTAGTCACTTGTTGAAATCTCTAGAAAGGCAAATACTCCTTTCCGGTTTACAAGGCTATACTACTCCCTCCGTCTAGGTGTGTAAGTCATCTTACGAAAACCAAATAGTCCCAAAACACTTAGGCATGGTGCATTAACTTCTACCTTGTTTCTTGTTTCTTGACATATCAACCAATAAGAGATGAGAGGTGTGCATGCTTTTAATGACTTGCAATGGCTAGTTCATTGCAAGCAATGCTATTAATTAGCAAATAAACATTGGTGACCCCAGGAGGAAACGGTGCTAAGCGCGTGGACCTATGTAGAATGAGTATCAACCAATGGATGATGGAGTTTAATTGTTAAACAATAGCAATTTTGTCTCATGCAAGAGCCTGGCTACTATATGCGTGCTCCAAGGCACCGCACCACGCGAGTGTTCACAACTGCCACGTTCAGGTTGCGCTTGGCTCTTCGCCTCTTTGAGAAGACGAACAATGATGTTACTCCTACTTCTACAATATCGAATCCACTGCTGCATGTTTGTCCACCTCGTGCGGGAGGGATAGCGTGTAGCGAAAGCTTCTACTTACTGCTCCTGCCTTTGCGTCTATGACAGGTGGGCCCAACAAGTGGTTGGCCCTCCTGTCATGCAGCCAAAGGCAGGTGCAGTTAAGGCACCGGAGCTCAGTCAGCGAGGGAGAGGGTGTTTTAGTAAACAAATTTCTCGGTCTTGTACGAGTTGACGCGACACATCAAAGCACTGCACTCGATATAAGTCTTTTTACACACTTCAAATGGACTACTTCGTATGTAGACATATTCTGCTTCGTATGTAGTCACTTGTTGCAATCTCTAAAAAAGACTTATATTTGGAAACGGAGGGAGTACAACGCATGCATGCATGCTATGACTTTCCTTTTGATACTTGCATGTGTTGATTTGATGCACCTTGCCAAATTTTGATTATAAATTTAACTAACCAAATTTTCATGCATGTCACAAAAAATTACGGGGTTGTTTGGATTGTGACTATGTTTGCCTTATGTTGCCACATTATTTTTCCCACACTTCCCACACTTGCCTAACCTGAGTTGCTCAAATTGTTAGACACACTTTGGCCTGCCTAAGGGAATCTTGCCACAATTTTTGTGTCTGTGACACATTATTTTTGTGTCTATGACATGTGGAGTAGAAAATACAAATAATAATGCATGTTGGGGCAACCCACGTTTCCGCTAATTTTAGCCGTGGGCTTGTTCACAATTTTTGTGAGGGGGTGGTTGTTCATTTAATGGAGGGACTTGTAGTACCAGACTTGAACGATACAAAGCACGACCTGGCACACCGTAACACCACTTGGAACAAGCGGGTAGCTATATCAAAAAACAATCAACAACTAAAAAAACCGCGACCTGGCATGTGGTAGTACACAATTTTAAACGATTGTTTTGATGGAGTGAGAAAGGAAACTACCCCACTACATATATATAGGCCGGAGCCTCTGCGCTTGCTTGCTAGGGTTGCTCTATTCACACACTCTCATCCTCTCCAGATCTAAACAAGATAGGGGTAGTAACACTGTCTTTCTCCCTTCAAAAAACACTAGATTTCTATCCTCACCGCTGGTTACAGATTCGGACGTATCCCCGTCCGCTGGTGAAGGGGAGGAGGGGCAGCGTTTAGGCCATCGTCGACAGCGAGGGAGGAGACCCACTGCCGGCCGCACCGTTATCTCTGGCCGAGCGCCGGCGCGGGAGGTCCTCCGATCCCTTCATCGTTGCTTGTGGGCAGATCCGGCCTCCCGCCACCCACCTATCCACATCCCGACGACCTTCAGGTATATCTTCATTCAAAACCGCCTTGGCTCTACTTCCCCAGCTCTCTATGTCGCTGCATGTGCATCATTTTCTCCCTCTCAGCCCCTCTCGATCGAATGGTCCAACGTCACCTATTTTTTTCCTATTGTTAGAGGTAAAGCTACTTTATGGAGTCGAATCTTGTACTCCCTCCGTTCGAAAATACTTGTCACTGAAATGGATGTATCTAGATGTATTTTAGTTCTAGACACATCCATTTTGATGACAAGTAATTCCTGACGGAGGGAGTACTTGGTTCAAACAAGAAATAAAGTGGGGGTGGGGGAATTTAGTATGTACATCGGACTTGGTACAAACAGGAAGGAAAGGGGGTGAAAGTAGTACAGACTGGTCATCCAACCGGTCTCTTGGTCGAAAAGGGAAATGTAGGGGTAACGCTATACACAGTGGTATGACCAGGACTAGATTTGCTATCCACACATAGGAGTAGGTGGCTAGAGTGAACAAAAATGGGACCAACCCAGATATGTTTCTTGGATGTTTGTTTCTCGGGGCAACAAACTATGAATCACCACTTTATGCCCCTGTTTACGCACATGGTGCTGGACTGCTGGTGCACCCACTGTCCCATGCCCTTATACCAAATATTTAGCTGTTCTTAATCTAATGTCACTGGTAAATATGAAGCTATGCCACTGTTATAAGCCATGACAAGTTTAGCCAAATGTTTTTGCCTGTAATTGTTTGAGACTCTGACTGTTTCCTCTGTACCTTTTTGGGCAAACAGGGATATCCAATTCACCTGGTTGCTGTTGTGACCTTTTGGTGCACTGCACAAAACTCTTCTTAAAAGAAGAGACTTTTGTGCTATTTAACTAGAATGTCAGAACGGAACAGTTGGTTCATTTCGATGGAACTGCACAAAGGGAGATCTGTGTTCCAATCCTCATCATCCATATTGGCGCCATAACCTTCCTTTAGGTAAGAATGATATTTAATGCATGTGTTCATCTCTATTTTCCGACTGCCATGAGAAAATAATGCTATTTTTTACTAGTACACTTGTACTCCCTCACTGACAAAACCAATTCTGAACTAGAAGGCCAATCATGTACTTGGTTTCACCAACTGGTGAGGAGAAAGAGAAACAGAGCATGAAGAGGAAGAAGAAGAAGAATAAACAGTGCCAAGGCGATCTTGCTGAAGCTAGAGGCCTCAGTCGAGGCCATTCAAGGGCTCCGTCAACGACTACCTTACATGTGAGACGATCCTCCAGGGAGCCCTTCCACTTCTGCGGTCTCACTTAATTAATTAGGAGTACTTAAGTACCACTAATTTATTACTGCCTAATTTTCCTGTTGGAGTTAAACAAATCTTTAGTAGGACCCTATGCTGAATCATGTACGTGTGTATGTTTGTCTATGGAGGTGAATCATGTGGTGGAGCAGGGAGGGAATATTATTAGTGTCATGACATAATAGTGCTATTGTTTTGCATGTCAATTTATTGCCATTGGTTCAATGAGGCAATGTTTTGCGTATTGTCCATCATGAATTTGATGCTACTATTTGAGTAATATGCTAATGTCTTCCTATCCTTTATCACTAAGCTAATGAAGGTTTCACCGTGTTCCTACTTGTGCAAATAGGGATCATGTTGTGCCAATCATACATTTTAGTGGAACTACACAAGACAATACAATGAACTGTATCCCAGCCAGTGCTTTAACTTTGCTGGAAGTTCTTGATAATCTTTCGATATAATCTCAGCACTGGTAAACAAGAGTGATTTCAACCATACATTTGAAGTGCAAAAAAAATATACTATTGTGTGATTCCAGTGAGTGCTTTATCATCTCTTATGGGACTACATGAATAAGCTTTTTTTCTCAGGTTGGTACGGGCCTAAGGCCTTCATCCATATTAGTTTGCTGTCATCTCTATTTGTATCGTGCTACTATCATGAGAAACTCCTTTATCTTTGCACGTTAAAGTTTTGCAACCTATGATAAATGGCAATGCTTTGAGTGTTGAGCTAATTGGCACTGATTAAATAAACTAATACCTCTCTTTAAGCAAGACTACTATGTTGCTAACTTTACCCATTAATATAATGAGGGTGCTTCTATTTGTTAGTGTATGTTTCATCAACTAGTCCCACTATTACAGTAATCTCACTCTCTCAATATATGTGCCAACAGGGATGCTCAATTTTGGTGGAACTGCACAAAAACTGTGGGTGCTTCCTTGCCTCGACAGCTTCCGTCCTTTCCTGTCAGTCGCTAATCTCGGCTTGCTTTCTTCCTTTGTTGTCAGTCGCTTGGCTTATCTCGGCTTCCAGTCAAAGGAAATAGTAATTGATATGCTACCTCACACAGGTTGGTACTGGTCTTTATCCTAATTATTGTGCCTGTCATATGTATTGGTAATTTGGTATTGTGCTACTGTTTGCCGATCTCATAAAGGAGTAGTTTGGAGCCTGAACTCGCAGGCAAATCATTACATAGGGTGATTTCAGTAGAACTGCACAAAATGATCGAATGGACAGGTACTTATGCTGCTGCTATGTACTCCAAAGTTCACTCAGACAAGCATCAATGTTGACAAGAAGAAGTGCCTATATTCATTCGAGTATCAACCGGCGTCAACCAATTGTCAAACTCCAAGTATTAGGAGAGTGAACGCCAAAAATATTGCTTGGTGCATAGCCCAGAAAAACGCAGTCCAGTCTTTGCTCCCAACTTGTGCCTTTTGGTTATCGGCACATATGGTAGGAAACTATATGGCATGGAGTCTAAAGATTCCAGACAAGTTGGTTGACGCGTATATTCATCTGGCACTTAATCAGTCTGCACACCAAGGATGCTCCATTTCAGTTGAACTGCACAAAAAATTTGGGTGGTTCATTTTCTCAACCGCCTCCTTTCTCGCCTGCAATGTAGAATTTTGGCGAGATACAGGACCAAGATGAGCCAGTAAACTAGTTGGATGAAAGTAGTGGCCAAGTTGCTCAAACCTTCCTCGGCACGAGGCCACTATTTGAGGATAAACCTACAAGCAAAGTTCAGATTGTCTGTGCTGCCTCTTTTGTACTCGAAAGCTTACTCGTACAAGAACTAATTTTAGCAAGAAGTACCTCCGATTGAACACCATTTACCAGTCTGTACCCTAGGTAATTAAAGTTCGTCCATGGATCATATTGGCTGTGATCTCAATCATTTGGATGCGTAAACATACTGAACATGTGTATATCTGAATCTGTTTGTGAATTATGTATGAATATTGTCGTGTGATCTATCAATCATTTGGATGCATAGATAGCTTGTGTATATATGAATCTTTTGAGTTGTTGATAGTGAATGTTGGCTATGAATATGAATGTGTCCTGTGAACCTGAGTTTGATACGAATGTTTACCTTTTCTGTTGTATTTGTGTGTGAACTTGTTAGTATGCCTACTGTGGGGTATAAAACGCAGGTCTCTATTCTATTTATCTATATATAAGAATAATAATGATGTGTCCAATTTATGTTTTCCCTTCTAACCAGATTATATATATTTATATTATTACTATTATCGTATATTTTATAGAGACTTATATATACATTATAAAAACATCCCACGTGTATTTCAAGGAAGTGCAAATGGGCTGGGATTTCTTAGAAAATATAAATGGGCCTGATTGACGCGAAATTATTTGTTCACCCAGCCCAGCAAATGGACTATACATTCTAGAAAACTTGGGTTCAATATATGCCACATTTTTGCAGGCTGACATATGGGCCAATAGGTCGAAGCCTACGCAGGGCATTGTCAACTTGGTCAACAAATGATTGTGTCATCCACAGCCATTGGATTTATATCCAACAGCCGGCATGCACCTTCAATCTCTCGTCTTCTTCCTCCAGCATCGCCGGGACCGCCTGGTCTGGCCTCCGGCGGCTAGCGGCTCTGCTTAGTACGCATCACTATGAAGCGCTACCCCACCGCCGGCCAGGCTATCCCTCCATCCCTTGACACCTCCTGTTATTCTCCACAGACTACAGCCCTGCACCACAACAGAACCAGTTATAACCCTTCTCCTCCTCTCAATCTGCGACTCCACTACCGCGTCTTCCCATCTCCGAGTCGTTCTCGTCCGGGGCCTCGCTGTCGTCCACCGCCTCTCTATGCTCGGTGCGGCATGGTCAACAAACAAGAGTCATCGGAAGAGGACTTTACGTGAAAAGCCTGACAGCTGGGACCCACGAGGTCCATGGTCGCACGCAAGGAAAGTTCCTCCTTATTAAGCTAAAAAAATGTTTCCTCCACCTGACAGCTGGGACCCACCGGCTGTATCTTCGCATGGAAGGAAGTGCCTCCTTGTTTTGCGACAAAAATTATTCATTCCATTGACAGCTGGGACCCGTCAGATTTGGTGGTTGACTTGTGGGCCTACTAAGCGGACGTGTATGCACGGCTTTGTCAACTTAATCAACAAATGATTCTAGCAGATGGACCGTTGGATGCTAATCCAACAGCCATGCTCCTTCTTCAACCTCTATTCTTGCTCCTGTCTCCCGTGGGCGGCACCGTGGTTGTGCTACCGCGCACCCGAACCACTGAAGTTTCCCACTCCTCTCCATCTGTGACTCCACTGCCCCGTCTTCCCCATCTCCGGGTCATTCTAGTCTAGGTGCGCTTGGCACGGTGTGGTCAACAACCGAGAGTCATCGGAAGATGACTATACGTGAGAGGCTGACAGTGGGGACGCACCACACCCATGGATGCCACCCCTACTACTCCCGCCGCTGGCCAGGCCATCCCTCCACTCACCCACGCTTCCACTGCCGCATCTTCCCCGGCTCCGCGTCGTTCCCTTCCTAGGCCTCGCCGTCGTCCACCGCCGTGGTGCTCTCCGTGTGGCGTGGTCAACATGGTCAAGGAACGACTTCCATCAGAAGAGTACTGTACGTGGAGAGGCTGACAGCTGGGTCCACGTCCACAGCCCAGTTTTTTTATGATTTGCTAAGTAAGTCGCTTTGTTAGGCTTGTTGGGCTGCAAATCTTTCAAGACAAGGAGAGCTTTCATTTGGTTGGCCGAGAAAATGGCTCATCAGTAATGAGAAATGGGCTGTACATTTTTAAAACACATCAAATTGGCAATTAGTTTCAAATATCTTTTTTTCATTTCGAGATTTCAAATTACATTAATTTTTATGCGTGGAGAATTTGTTGAATTTTATATTGATATACATTTATTTTTAAAATAAGTTTGAATGTGAGTCAAAATTTCGGGATTAAAAACAGTTCAGACGGCACCGAAATATGCAAAATTTCGTATAAATTTTTAACCGTGGCCACAATATGGGCTGTAATGCTAACAAAAAGAATATGGGCTCCAAAAAAACCTTAAGAATTAGCAAATGGGCTGTAAATTATTAGAAATAATGGCAGATGGGTTGTATACTGTTTTCCACAGATTTGAGGCTTTCCTAAAAAAAGGTTGACGCACAAGCAGTGACTGTTGGATGTCCATCCAACAGCCGTCGTGCTTCTTCATTCTCTGCTCTTCCTGCTCCAGCCGCTCAAACAAGCGCCGGCGGGACTGCCCGCTCCCTCCTCCCCGCGGCCAACTGTGCTGCCATGCAGGCCTCACCGCCCCACCGTCCTCCCATCGCTGGCCTAGCCATCCCTCTAGTCACCCACACCTGCTGTTATTCTCCGGCGATGGCAGACGAACCAGTAAACCCTCATACAGTCGTACTCCCCTCCGCGTGGGAAACAACTGCCGAGTCTTCCCTATCTTTGTGTCATTCCCTTCCTAGGCCTCGTCGTCGTCCACCGCCCTGGTGCTCTCGGCGCGGCCTGGTCAACGTGGTCAACGACCGACATGCATCTGAAGTGGATTGTACGTGGAGAGGCCGACAGCTGGGTCCACGGCCGCACACAAGGAAATGCCTCCTTATTACGCGCAAAATAATGATTCCTCCACCTGACATCATGGACCCACCAAAAGGGCCTCTGTATTTTGCGAAAAAACGTTACCGCCACTGACAGCTCGGACCCACCAGCTATATCTTCGCACGCAAGGAAGTGCCTCCTTATTACGCACAAAAAAATGAACACTCCCCCTGTTAGCTGGGACCCAGTATAGTGTCAGGCTGACTTGTGGGCCTACTAAGTTGACAGGGATGGAGGGCTTTGTCAACTTAGTCAATATGCACGATTCTAGCTCTAGTGACCGTACAATGTCCATCCAACGGCCGTAGTGCTTCTTCAACCTCTGGTCTTCTTGCTCCAGCCGCCCAAACCAACGCCGATCGTGCCTCGTGCTCCTGCCTCCCGTGGCCGGCTGCGATACGGCGGAGGCCTAACCGCCGCCTACTACTCCCACCGCTAGCTAGGCCATCCCTCTACTCACCCACACCCCCTGTTATTCTGCGGCGACGGCAGCCTCACACCACAGCGAACCAGTGAACCCTCGTACTCCTCTACGCATGGGCGTCCACTGCTGCGTCTTCCCCGGCTCCGCGTCGTCCGCCGCCCTGGTGCTCTCGGCGCAGCGTGGTCAATGTGGTCAAGGAACGGCTTCCATCGAACGTGGACTATATGTGGAGAGGCTGACAGCTGGGTCCACGGCAGCAGCAAGGAAGTGCCTCCTTTTTACACGCAAAATAATTATTCCTCCACCTGACAGTGGGGACCCACCGGACGGGCCACCGTATTTCGTGAAAAAAAAAGTTTCCCCCCTGACTGCTGGGACCCACCAGCTACACCTTCGCACGCAAGGAAGTGCGTTCGGGCAAAAAAAAATGATTCGCCCCCTGACTGCTGGGACCCACCAGCTACACCTTCGCACGCAAGGAAGTGCGTCCGGGCAAAAAAAAACGATTCGCCCCCCTGACTGCTGGGACCCACCAGCTACATCTTCGCACGCAAGGAAGTGCCTAACAGTCGGGACCCACCTGGTCGAAGCATACGTAGCGTTGTCATTCTGGTCGCGAACGTGTACGTACATATATACTGGTCGATGTAGTGGCGCACACGTGTCGTAGTAGAGGCGCGCACGTAGCATGTACACGTACGTACAGCGGCCAGTGTGCAAGAAAGAAAATACGGCCACGTATGTGTACATATGGGCGGGGTCTCGAACGCCTACTCGCGCATATATACGTACGGCTAGGACTCGTGTACATGGCTGGGTCGGAATGGAGAAACAACGTCGTCGTCGTGTTCATGGGGAGCCAACCGGCTGGGTCGGAACGGAATGCGTCGTCATGTTCATTGGGAGGGCTTGGACGGAACAGGCGATGGAAACGAGGCCTGGCGTACCGCAGAACGGAGGAAACGACCTTGTGTTCGACCGGCCACGTTTGAAACGGGATCCTGTTCATCGGGAGGGGTCTGGCGTACCGCAAAATGGAGGAAACGAACCTTCTACGGTCGAAATGGGGGTCCTGTTGATCGGGAGGGGTGTGGCGTACCCCAAAACGGATGAAACGGACTTGTGTTGGAGCGCTATGGTCGAAACGGGGGTCCTGTTCAACAGGAGGGGTGTGGCATACCGCAAAACGGGACTCCACGGGATACTATTCATCTCCACCGTCAACCTCCTCCAGCCTCCACGGGCGACTGTTCATCCACCGTCGACGTCCTCCAGCCTCCACCTGCGACTGTTCATCCACGGGCTCCTATTCATTCAGCCTCCACCGCGCGCTACTCCACCGGCTACTGTTCAACCACCCCTCTCCACGGGCTCCTGTTCAACCACCCCTCCACGGGCTACTGTTCATCCACCCCTCCACCGTCTACTGTTCATCCAGCCCTCCACGGGGTCATCCTGTTCATCCACCCCTCCACGGGGTCTTGTTCATCCAGCCCCAACTGGCTCGATCGATCGGGGTCCTATTCATCCAGAGGCAACGCCACGGTTCCTGTTCATCCACTCCCACTGCTCACTGTTCATCCAAACCCCCCGCAACGCTCACTGTTCATCCAGAGAGGCAGCGTCGATCGGCTTCAGTTAGTAGTAGTAGCGAAGGAATCGCTCGATCGAGTTCAGTTAATAGCCATCGATCGATCGCTCGGGTTCAGTAATGCGTAGCCTGCAGTGCAATCGCTCGGGTTCAGTTAGAGACCAACGCCTCGCTCGGGTTCATTTAGAGCCAACACCTCGCACACACGCGCATACGTGTACGAGAGAAACGCGCATCGCTCGGCCCCCGACCACCCACCGTAACCGGGAACTCCTCAAAATTTTCCTCGCCCTCGCTTCTACCATGGTTTTTTCCATCATGGACGGCCCAAAGAATGTCATGCAGCTGCGTCTCCTGCCCACCTAGGATGAAAAGCCCATTTTCTGTCATGATTTTTTGTCATAGAAGTAGGAGCCCACCACATCTATGATGATACCGGGTTTTGTCACAATTATCATCATAGAAGTGTCATATGTATGACAGAAAAAAGTTTCGTTTGGCCCAAAATGTCACGGATGTTTCTTTTTTTGTAGTGGATGTGAACCCTCACTTTTTACTTCGTGAGGCAACGAATGGTCGATCCGAGAGACACTATCCTTAAAAGCACGGGCAAGAACTCTCTACAACCATGTTTTTGTACCAAGGAGCCACTGTCAAACGAACGGAAGTGAAGCAACAAGGGCCACACTTTTAGTAGTAGGAGAAGCACTTTATCAGATGGTGTTGCTCCTTTGTTAGGCGCACACTAGAATGGATGTGGAAGGCACGTTTTTCAAGCAGAGAACGAACGTCACGATGCCAGGAGAAGGTGAAAGCATGGTTTCTAGTCTGCGGTGTCACAGATAGAATCCTCGAGACACACTTGGGTGTGGCCTGTTGAGTAGAAACTCGGTTGTTCGGTCACCAGAGGCACTACATAACGCCCCGCGAAACACGTTGTGTTGACTGTTGTGGTGGCTGTCTAGACAAGCAAACCTACCACCCTTATAATATTTTCTCGGCTGAGTAATAAAAAAACCTAAACAAGCAGAATCTGTTCTGCTTAAATTGGCTTTGTTTCTATAACTGCACCAAATAAACTTACAAGCCATTTTTATAACCACAATACGAGGTGCAAAAATAGTGCAAGGGCTCAAATGCAGCTCCATCAGTGCAAGGCTCAACTGCAGCTCCTCAATGTGTATGGCAGGTACATACGAGAAGCACTGCTCTACCTGCAACACATGCACGATTGTGCATGCATTGTGTGCATGACAGGTACATACGAGAGGCACTGTCATACATACAACACAAGCACGGTTACACATACAGCGTGCATCTCTCCACTAAAAAAATAAATCTACTTTATGTCTTTTAACCTTGGTGCCACAGCATTTTATAGTCCTTCGGCCCGTACAAAGCCGCAAAACCCCACATTTGACACAACAGTAGATAAAAGTATGTACGGCCTTGCCTCTATTACCGAAAATGGAGAGGTCACTCATTAACTACAAACAAGGAGGCACATGTTTTCTCGCACATTTCCACACGTCTGGGGACCATGACAAGTTCTAGCATCAAGTCAAAGAAACACAAAACTAGGTAGATTTTAGCAGTTGGGAGCTCCTTCATGGCTGCACGCAACACAAAAGCAGACAACCCTACACACGGTGCAAAGACTACAACAAGAAGAGATAAAACTAGATTCATTTTACCGCTTGGTAGCTCCTTCATGGCTACACACAGCACAAAAACAAACAAGCCTACGCACGTTCCAAACAGTACAACGCTTGTTTGATAATGTTTACATAGAACCAGAGCTCAAAAGATCACAACAAAAAATAACTCCACAAGCTTGAACAGCTAACCCCACACCTGATATCAGCATCCACACCTGAATGGTCCATCAAATCTAGATAGTCAACAGTCCTCTTTTTTAAATCCGGACCGACACCGTTGCAACTTGATGATAATTTAAGACAAGTAGAAGCCTTTTTGTGCCACTTCAGAACCCTTTGTTGCTCTTGATAAAATACTGCCGTGAACTCTGCGGGAGGGGAGATAAACTTAATGTTGATGCTCTCCAGTTCCTTTGCACTCAGAACAAAGAACGTCACAAATTCAATGTAACTCTGGGGTAAACATAATCTTCAAGCGTTACTCTCTTCGGACAAACGTCATGATGTTTGAGAAATTGCCGGTGCTTAAGACGCCATTTGTTTTTTTCACCATCACAAATCAACCGTCCCTAAAAATATACATGAAAGGTTGAAAATACTTAGTGTCAATAAAAAAAGATACAGACCATCAAAAAAAGCAAAATGAAACAATTAATTCTACCACCTTCGTAACAAGAGGTTTGACATAGAGTTTCCTAGATATGGATGTATCCAACAATAAATCAGGTGTAGATACGGGTGCATCCATTCTAGTGAAATTTAAAACAAGCATTTTCAAATGGAAGGAGTACTACAGTATGCATATTTCTGAAGATCATCACCTCGACAAACAAGTTCTCTAGTTTTGGAAAAAATTGCAACAAGCAAATGACGAAATCCACTTGATATCCATGTAGATAAGATGGGTCTTGACAGATTCTCGCATTGTTGTTAGACTGACTGCCTCCAAACACTTCACGAAAGTTAACAGAAAATGAATCATACAATTAATAGAATAAAGGTTGAATGACATGAAACTTGTTTCCTCTCAAACAAAATACAGATGGGAGGATTGTGAAAACTCAGTACCGCAAGACATGCGAGACTAGACACATAGTCCTCACCCTGCATGAAGAAAAGAACATATATCATCAAATAAATAGAAAAAACATCGGAACAAGTGCAGCTCTGTTCCAGTGTAATGGAAAGTCACTACCTCGAGACGTGCGAAGGGAGACATGACCACGAATTCACCCAGCGTCTCCAGTTTAGGTGCAGAGATAACGGTTATCACCGAGTCGTCGACCTGAATATTGTGGATCAACCGTTGAAGCAAAGGGGCATCCTCAATAATGAGTTCACCATGTGCACAACAAATGCCAATGCTTACAAGGTTAGACGAGTTTATTGTGATGCGACGACCTCCTCTACTGCAAACAAGCAACAGAGACTCAAGTGCAGGGCAACTAGAGTGGACTATGCTTTGCAGTCAGACGTCTGATATATCAACTTCCACAAGCGAGAGTCTTTTGACCAGTGGTATCTTAAGTGTCCCTACGTAATTGTCTGATACTTGGCAAAGAGCAAAGGCGAGGGTGTGCAGTGAGGAGGAAAATCGAAACAAGGACTCCGGTGCTGAGGGCGTGCAAGAATTGCATACATCCAGTAGTGTGACCTCTTGGGTAAGAAAAATCTGGGAACAAGTAGTAGAACTCAAGAACCTAGATATTGTTGATATTTGAAGATTGGAGCCAAGCATCAGTGGTGGAGGGTCTGCATTGTAGATAGCACGCCGGGATAGAGAGGCGGCTAACAGAGCCCTTATGGACGAACAGGATGGTTCCGGAAAACTGACATCATCAACGACAGAATTTTGAGAGCGAAAAGTTCCGGAATAGCATTTGCGGATGCGCTCCTTGGTGAAGGTGGAAAACTTAGATATGGTCTCGATATGAATTGTTTCAAAATCATTAAAAATACGAGCGACAGAGATCTCGCGACAGTCGAGATTCAGAGGAGCGGTGCACCATAAAGGGCGCCAGGGACGTGCGAGGTTTCGAGTACGCATGCCCTCCTTGATGGGGAGATGACAGATGATCTCACTGAGGACGGCGTCCAGGAGGTCGCTGATGAGGTCCAGACGAGACCCCTCCTCTTCCTCCTTGGATAGAGGGAGAGCACGCTCGCTGCTTCCCTCCCCGCCGACGACCAGCACACCACCAGAAGGCGGCATTGCTAGTGGCCACTCTCGCCCTCTTGCTGCCAGGAAAAGCGCATTCCATCTCCACCTCCATTGCTAGGGTGCTAGTGCCCACAACCAGTGCTCAGTGAAGTGGATCTGGGAAAATTGATTACAGCTTGTCAATCCACGAAACGACTTAAATACCGACGGGGAGCGGGGAAGGTCCGGATTATTTACCTCTTTGTTTTTTTACGGGAGGGTCCGCGTTAATTACTACTCCTAACATGTAAATGGCAGAGGCACGGTCGCACTGTTGTACACGCATGATACGTCTCCAACGTATCTATAATTTATGAAGCATTCATACTATATTACTATGTGTTTTCAATGATTATGGGCTTTATTATACACTTTTATATTACTTTTGGGACTAACTATTAACCGGAGGCCCAGCCCATATTGCTGTTTTATTGCCTGTTTCAGTATTTTGAAGAAAAGGAATATCAAACGGAGTCCAAACGGAATGAAACCTTCGGCATCGTGATTTTTTGGAAGATTATCATCCTGGAGGCTTGGAGATCAAGTTAGAAGATCCTCGAGGAGCCCAGGAGATAGGGGGCGCCCCCCTACAGGGCACGACCCCCTATCTCGTGTACCCCTCGAGCACTCCCCGACCGACTTCTTTCGCCTATATAACCCTACGTACCCTAAAACCATCGAATATCAAGATAGATCGGGAGTTCCGCCGCCGCAAGCCTCTGTAGCCACCAAAAACCTCTCGGGAGCCCTTCCCGGCACCTTGCCAGAGGGGGGATCCTTCACCGGTGGCCATCTTCATCATCCCGGTGCTCTCCATGATGAGGAGGGAGTAGTTCACCCTCGGGGCTGAGGGTATGTACCAGTAGCTATGTGTTTGATCTCTCTCTCTCTCTCTCGTGTTCTCTCTCGTGTTCCCTCTAAGGCACGATCTTGATGTACCCCGAGCTTTGCTATTATAGTTGGATCTTATTGTAACGCCCCGAGACCGACGCTCCAGAAGACTTCCAGCCACTCCGAGTTTCGTCATGTGATTTGTTTTGTTTGTTGCATCATTTGCATTGCATCTTGCCAGCATGTCATTTAATTTTTTAAAACCTCAACTAAATAAATTGCATAGATCTTTTGATCTATTTAAATCGAGGGAATTCACATGATGATTTCTCTTTATAACATATCCTCCTAATATTTAAGGAGCTATAATAAATTATTCCATTTATTTGGAATTAACCATAACCCACTTGCAAAATATCCCATGCCGTTGTTATCCCAATTCTTGGTCCCCAACCTTGCCCATAATTTCTTTCATAATTTTCCGGAGCTCCACCAAAAATCCGAACATTTTTGGACCTTCCAAACTCCCACTTCCTATTTAAACTCTTTTGAAGGTAATTCAAATGAGGTTGTATTCAGTCCCTTCGACACGTATCTTTGCAATTTTTCTGGATCAAGACCTTTTCGATGAGCCCAAGAAAATTAACTCCATTCCCAAATTGCTTCTCTAACATCTTGTTTTCCCTCCTTTTCTTTCCTTCTATTATTTCTCTTCTGTTTTTGGAAGAGAGAGCAGCCCACCAACCAGCCCAATTTGGCCCAAGGCCCAGCCACCCTCACCAGCTGTTAACCCTAGCCCCGACCGATCCCAACCCCCACGCATCTCTCTCCCTCTCGTTCCCTCTTCCCGCCGCCACACACACACACACACGCATCGAGCCTGGGAGACAAGCTCCCTGCGCCCGATCCCCTCGCGCCCTCCTCCTCGATCCGGCCCGAAACCGCCGTCGTCGCGCCTCTTCGCCTCCGCGATGTCCATCCCGTGATTCGGCGCCACCAGCCAGCCACCGGAGCCCGCCGCCGCTGCTGGATCAGGCTGCGCTTCGCCGCGGTCCTCCCCTGCCGCCGCCTCGGCCCTATTGGAGCTCCTCTGCCGCCATGAACCAGGAGCTCCCCGCCCAAACACCGCCGCCGGCCTTCGCCTCCCATGCTGCCCCAAGTGTCGCTCCCTCCTCCTCGTCCCTGCCATCTCTGGCGTCGCAGCACCGGAGCTGCTCCTTCCCCGCGACCCTGAGCCCCAAGCGCCGCCTCGTCTCCTCCTCTACGCCCGCACCTCGCCTGCGACTTCTCCGCGACGGCGACCTCCATCGCGCCTCCCTGCTTCGTCTGGCCGCAGCGCCGCCATGGTCTAGCGCTGCCTCGAGCTCATCATCCTCGACCTCCATGCCGTCCTGAAGTCCCTCGTCTGCTGCTACTTTGACCTCCCCTGGTTCAACTCATTTCCAATGAACAGCAACCCGATGGCTTCTCTGTTCCAAGTGCCTCCAGCAGGCCAGGTCTGTGCACCTCCTCCGCATGTTGTCGTGGACGCCAAGTACCTCAACGAACACCTTTGTTACCGCCTCGCAAGACGTTCCCTGGATACGCCAAGACCCAGACCAACAAGTACCACGATGTTCGTCGATCGCCAAGTACCCCTACACGTGGATATGCCAAGTTCCTCTTCGACCCGTGTACCACTACCGTCGCCGTGAACGACTAATTCCACTACCGCCGTGAGAACGACTACTTCCACTACGGCCCGTGTACCACTACCGTCAACCCTCGAAGATTTCGTGGATGTCAAGTTCCTCGTCGTGACCCCGAACAACTACGAAACGTGTACAACTACTTCCCACGACGACCCGTGAATGACTACTTCCTCTACATCGTACCGAACTCAACCCGCTCCGAAAAGGCACGCTTCGAAGGTATAACCCCGAGACGACGTCCGTGGAACGAATGCAGGTGTTGTATGAGATGCTCGTGTTTGCACCGTGTCCGAATTGTCATTGCAAGTTCCTCCTCGTTTGCCATGCCGTCGACCCGTGGGAACCCGGTAACCGGGATCACCCCATCATCTTTTGCATGTTCCGCACATCCGCACACTTTCTTTTGCACCGACATCCCGATGAGTTGTCGGCTCATCGGAATGTTGCCCTGGCACCATTTTCATTTCGTGTTGTCGGCTCATCGGAATGTTGCCGTGGCACCATTTTCATTTCGTCTTCGTGGCACCCTTTTCGTTCCGCCATGGTGACCAAATGCTTCATAACTTGCTCATGTCAACATTTTCATAAAATTGCATAAAACTTGCATATGTCATCCGCATCATGATAACAACATTTAAAATGTCTAAAAATTGATGTTTGCATTAATATTGCTAAATGACATATGAGGATTTTTCGGAATTGTTGTTTGTTGTTCCGACCTCATTTAAACTTGCCTAGATAGGTAGTTTAATTATGCTTCACCTCTTGCCATGTTTAACAACATTTAATATTGTTGGGTACATAAACGAGAGAGAACTAAATAACTCGAATGTGGTGTCTTGTCAATATGCAACTCGTTGCATATTGAGCTCCATTTAACTTGTAGTATAGTTTGTTGCACTTTGCCATGCCATGCCTCATTAAACCGGACATGCATCATACTTGTTTGTGCATCACGACATGTTTATGCCTGTGTGTTTACCATGTTGTTTGCTTCTTTCCGGTTTGCTTCTCTCGTTAGCTTCGGTTTCGTTCTGGAGTTGTGAGGATTCGTTTGACTACGTGCGTTTGTCTTCTTCATGGACTCGTTCTTCTTCCTTGCGGGATCTCAGGCAAGATGACCATTACCCTTGATATCACTTCTATCTTTGCTTGCTAGTTGCTCAATTCTATCGCTATGTTGCCCTACCTATCACTTGTTTACCATGCCTCCTAAATTGTCATGTCAGCCTCTAACCTTTTCATCCTTCCTAGCAAAACGTTGTTTGGCTATGTTACCGCTTTGCTCAGCCCCTCTTATAGCGTTGTTAGTTGCAGGTGAAGTTGAAGATTGCTCCATGATGGACAGGATTATGTTGGGATATCACAATATCTCTTATTTAATTAATGCATCTATATACTTGGTAAAGGGTGGAAGACTCGGCCTTATGCCTGGTGTTTTGTTCCACTCTTGCTGCCCCTAGTTTCCGTCATACCGGTGTTATGTTCCTTGATTTTGCGTTCCTTACACGGTTGGGTGATTTATGGGACCCCCTTGACAGTTCGCTTTGAATAAAACTCCTCTAGCAAGGCCCAACCTTGGTTTTAACTTTTGCCACCTAAGCCTTTTTCCCTTGGGTTCTGCAGACTCAAGGGTCATCTTTATTTTAACCCCCCCCCCCCGGGGCCAGTGCTCCTTCGAGTGTTGGTCCGAACTGAGTAGACTGCGGGGCCACCTCGGGGAAACTTGAGGGCTGGTTTTACTCATAGGATGTCTCATCCGATGTGCCCTGAGAATGAGATATGTGCAGCTCCTATCGGGATTTGTCGGCACATCGGGCGGCTTTGCTGGTCTTGTTTTACCATTGTCGAAATGTCTTGTAAACCGGGGTTCCGAGTCTGATCGGGTCTTCTTGGGAGAAGGAATTTCCTTCGTTGACCGTGAGAGCTTGCGATGGGCTAAGTTGGGACACCCCTGCAGGGTATAAACTTTCGAGAGCCGTGCCGGCGGTTATGTGGCAGATGGGAATTTGTTAATGTCCGGTTGTAGATAACTTGACACTTGACTTAATTAAAATGCATCAACCACGTGTGTAGCCGTGATGGTCTATTTTCGGCGGAGTCCGGGAAGTGAACATGGTTTTGAGTTATGTTTGACGTAAGTAGGATTTCAGGATCACTTCTTGATCACTTCTAGCTTCTTGACCATTCCGTTGCTTCTCTTCTCGCTCTTATTTGCGTATGTTAGCCACCATATTTTCTTACTCGCTGCTGCAACCTCACCACTTTACCCCTTCCTTTCCCATAAGCTTAAATAGTCTTGATCTCGCGGGTTTTGAGATTGTTGAGTCCTCGTGACTCACCCGATAATATCACAACAGTTGCAGGTGCCGATGATACCAGTGCAGGTGTTGCAATCGAGCTCAGATGGGAGCTCAACGAAGACCTTGGTCGTTGCTACGTATCATTTCATGTTGATCAGTAGTGGAGCCCAGTTGGGACGATCGGGGATCTAGCAGTTGGGTTATCTTCTTTTCTTTTGGCTTCGTCCGTAGTCGGACTATGTGTGTACTCTGAATGATGTATGAATTATATGTTCATTGTGTGAAGTGGCGATTGTAAGCCAACTCTTTATCCCATTCTTGTTCATTACATGGGATTGTGTGAAGATGACCCTTCTTGCGACAAAACCACCATGCGGTTATGCCTCTAAGTTGTGCTTCGACACGTGGGAGATATAGCCGCATCGTGGGCGTTACAAGTTGGTAATCAGAGCCATCCCCGACTTAGGAGCCCCCTGCTTGATCGAATCATTGGTGTTGTTGAGTCTAGAACAAAAATGTTTTGAGTCTTAGGATTATATATATCGGAGAGTAGGATTCTTTTTACTTCTCAGTCCCTTCGTCGCTCTGGTGAGGCCTCATGACGTACATGTTTTGTCTTTCCTCTCCTCAAATTTCATGAAAAAAAATTTAGGATCACGCGGGTATCTTGGAATCGTTTCGATGGTTTTGTGACGAGAACATTGTTCTTGGTGCCTCCTATCTTTTATGTGGCAGTGTCCCGGGGAGTTGAGCTCCGAGGTGTTGTCGTCACAATTTTATCGTTGCAGTTCTGGAAGACCTGAGTTTTGCCGACATCGAAAATCTCTTTTATGCAGTTGTTGGTGAGATAACCTCGACGCCACCCAATACTGGGGCGGGAGTTCGGGAGTATTGCCATAGCTTGTATAACGGATGCTTTTCGAAGGTTGAGGTACACGATTTCCGAAGGTTTCTTGGTTATGTGTTGACGGATGGATACAGCTTGGATGTAGGGATTGTTAGTTTTGGGTGAGATATATATTGCTTCCCCTGTATCCCCAACACCAGATTGCATAACCAGAAAGTTTCGGGAGTTTTATAGTTGGGAATTCAAGTAGCTCTAGTTTTTTTTTCCGACAGATGCATGATATGAGATTGGGGTTCGACGTCTAGTGGTCCGCCTGTCCACGGTCGTTTTTATAGTGGTCTCGTTGTGTCTTAAAGAACCCTTGGCTATGCTGGTTCGGGGATACTTCGTATGTCATGTGCACTTCCTTGTACATGATGGTGCTGTACGATCGAGCCCGTGTGGGCCCCACCATGAAAACTTCGGACGAAATCTCTATCATATGTTTGTTCCAGCTTATTCTGCAAGCCAAATCCTTTGTTTTGTGTTATATGTGGTATTCGAGTTGCTTCGAGTCAAATGTTGAATCCATACCTTTCATAAACGGTGTTCTCATATTGCTATGTGAATACTAATCCTTCTTGATCATCGAGATTGTCATGTGAATTCTTTCCAACTTCAAGTGGATCCGATCATTTTCAACATCCGCAAGATCAATTCTAAGTTTTCTCAACGGTGTTTGTTTCGTTCATCCCAAGTTGTCTTTGTTTTCCCCACCATCCCACCCTTTTCTTCAAGGACTCATATATGTTAATCAAGTATCCATTTATTCATGTGAAGTCTCTTCACTCTTTTCAATCAATGTTCTTACCCGGTGATTATCACGAAGTTGGCTAGGAGTTTCAAGTTCATCATTCTTCGTTCTTTTTTCTTCTCTGGTGGATTCAAGTCAAGTTTTCGGTGTTGATCATATTCCCTTCCTTGTTTCAAGTGTTTTCATATGCCGGTGTACCTCTTAATCATTCACCTCTCACTATTAATTTGTTCCAGAGTGTGAAGATATCTTGGAAGATTCGTGTTTCCATTCTCAATCCGTTCAAGTTATTTTCGAGATTATTATCTCATTCAAGCCATTTAATTCAACCGGTGCAATCTCTCTTTCAATTAATCTTTTCCAACGGTGTTTCCTTTTGAGTGGGCCCTAACCCACAAGTCTTTTCCCAGGATCTTACCTGACACTTCTAATTATCAGGAGCGATTCTCAAATTCATTCCCAAGTTTGACGTAAGAATGAATTTTCATCAGTCACATGCCTTCTCCAAGGTTGTTTTCAAATTCTTTTCATCTTTGGCTCAACCTTTTTTTCTTTTAATCCTTCCGGAGTGTCTCAACAATTCATGATGGTGTTTCTCGTCGTCATTCTCGAATTTTGATGACTGAAGAACAGTTCATCATGCCATCTCTTGCATTGCATCATGTCATCATGCCATCCTCTCATAATTGTTTTCGATTGTGAGAATTCTTTCACCCATCCGGAGCAATTCAGGAGTCTTTTCAGTTTCATTCTCCAGAGCCAATCATCTCAGAATTACTCATTCTCAGCTTTCAACTCTCATTCTTGAATACTTCCGGTGCATCGTCCAATTATCCTCTAATCAGTTCATGATCTCTTCGTTCTCTTGTATCTAAATCCCCTCAAGTATCTTCATTCATTTTCCAATTCTTCCCAATGAATTGTGCCTTTGTTACTTTCATTTTCAATTCTTACGGTGGTTCATTCAAGATTTCTCTTCCTCCGTTATCATATCAATTTATTCGTTGTTTCCAAATCCCACCGGTGGTTCCATCAACACCTTCTTAAGTTTGCGCTATATCTCTCTTAATCCTTTCTACGGGAATAAGTAGTATGCCAAATCCAGTGTTAGTCATCAATTTAATTTGATGAAGGATAAACATACAATAAATCTTATTCTTATTTTGTCGAGGTGATTCAATTCTTTTCTTCCGGAGACTGTTCATGATGAAGTAATTCTCGGTTCTACTGTTTCATCTTTTCTTTACCGGAGTTCTCCATGGAGTCTCTACATGGTGGTTCGTCAAGGATTTTTTCATTCTTCAATTATTCTTCAAGATTTCTCTCGAAGTTATGACCCGCCAAGCTATACTCAAAAATTAAACATGGTGCTCAACACATGTTTTGTTTTGAGGTGTTCAAGCATTCTTCATCTTGCATTCCAAGTGCAATTCTTTCTACCTTATCTTTTGAGGTGGTGTTATATCACTCTTGACAATTTTCCTTCATGTTTCATGATTCTCATGTTGTCAAGAATGAGGTATTTTAAATCCATTAATCTCTTCATTGGAGTTATCTTATGTCATATTTCACCTAAAGCCTTCCCTAAGGAATGTTGCTGTTTGTGGTGCTTATCAATGATCCGAGTTTTCTCCTATCCTCTCGGCGAAAGAAGTTTTAATCTCTTCTTTGATCGCAAGCAAGAATTTGTTTTCGGTAGTGGCAGAATTTCACCTCAAGTTTTGAGATGTCTCCATAAGCCCACGAGGATCACATCCTTCCGTTATTGGTTTTACAACAACTCCGCTCTAACCTTCTTGCAAGGATGCTTTCCAAATTCAATTGTGGTAGAAGTTATCATTTTTTCACCATTCTGTTATTCCAATGATCTATCTTCTATTCTTTCTTACGGAGGCATTGTGATGTTGCTCTTTTCACTCATCATCTCGAATTGTGAAGATCATGTTATTTTGCTTATCCATTTAACTAGAGTGTTGTGTCATCTCTTCAAGTTCTTTTCATCTTATCGAGTCTTGCATCTCTTTTCTATCGGAGTGCTGTCCAAATTCTGTCATTCTTGTTCCTTGGCTATCTCATTCTACCGATGTGGTCATATTCTTTTCGTTCGTGAAGCTCTTATTTCCATGTCTTTCAACCTACAAGGTTCTCGTGATGTTCCTTGTTCCTCTTTGCTAACAGAGTGTTTGCAATCTCGTTGATCTCCATTGTATTCTTTCTTTCAATTTGTTCAACCTCTCAAGGTTCTTTGGTTTCGCTCGTTTGTCGGAGAAGCAACCTAGTTTTACCTCCTCTCTTGCTCTTCCGCTTCCCTCCGGTGCCATCCTAGATCTCGGGACGAGATCCTCTTGTAGTGGTGGAGTGTTGTAACGCCCCGAGACCGACGCTCCAGAAGACTTCCAGCCACTCCGAGTTTCGTCATGTGATTTGTTTTGTTTGTTGCATCACTTGCATTGCATCATGCCAGCATGTCATTTAATTATTTTAAACCTCAACTAAATAAATTGCATAGATCTTTTGATCTATTCAAATCGAGGGAATTCACATGGTGATTTCTCTTTATAACATATCTTCCTAATATTTAAGGAGCTATAATAAATTATTCAATTTATTTGGAATTAACCATAACCCACTTGCAAAATATCCCATGCCGTTGTTATCTCAATTCTTGGTCCCCAACCTTGCCCATAATTTCTTTCATAATTTTCCGGAGCTCCACCAAAAATCCGAACATTTTTGGACCTTCCAAACTCCCACTTCCTATTTAAAATCTTTTGAAGGTAATTCAAATGAGGTTGTATTCAGTCCCTTCGACACGTATCTTTGCAATTTTTCTGGATCAAGACCTTTTCGATGAGCCCAAGAAAATTAACTCCATTCCCAAAGTGCTTCTCTAACATCTTGTTTTCTCTCCTTTTCTTTCCTTCTATTATTTCTCTTCTGTTTTTGGAAGAGAGAGCAGCCCACCAACCAGCCCAATTTGGCCCAAGGCCCAGCCGCCCTCACCAGCTGTTAACCCTAGCCCTGACCGATCCCAGCCCCCACGCATCTCTCTCCCTCTTGTTCCCTCTGCCCGCCGCCACACACACACACACACACACTCATCGAGCCAGGGAGACGAGCTCCCTGCGCCCGATCCCCTCGGTGCCCTCCTCCTCGATCCGGCCCGAAACCGTCGTCGTCGCGCCTCTTCGCCTCCGTGCTGTCCATCTCGTGATCCGGCACCACCAACTAGCCACCGGAGCCCGCCGCCGCCGCCGGATCAGGCTGCGCTTCGCCGGGGTCCTCCCCTGCCGCCGCCTCGGCCCTGTTGGAGCTCCTCTGCCGCCATGAACCAGGAGCTCCTCGCCCAAACGCCGCTGCCGGCCTTCGCCTCCCACGCTGCCCCAAGCGTCGCTCCCTCCTCCTCGTCCCTGCCGTCTCCGGCGCCGCAGCATCGGAGCTGCTCCTTCCCCACGGCCCCGAGCCCCAAGCGCCGCCTCGTCTCCTCTGCTACGCCCGCACCTTGCCTGCGACTTCTCCGCGACGGCGACCTCCATTGCGCCTCCCTGCTTCGTCCGGCCGACGCACCGCCATGCTCTAGTGCTGCATCGAGCTCATCATCCTCGACCTCCATGCCGTCCCGAAGTCCCTCGTCTGCAGCTGCTTTGACCTCCCCTGGTTCAACTCATTTCCAATGAATAGCAGTCCGATGGCTTCTCTATTCCAAGTGCCTCCAGCAGGCCAGGTCTGTGCACCTCCTCCGCATGTTGCTGTGGACGCCAAGTACCTCGACGAACACCTTTGTTACCTCCTCGCAAGACGTTCCCTGGATACGCCAAGACCCGAACCAACAAGTACCATGACGTCCGTCGATCACCAAGTACCCCTACACATGGATACGCCAAGTTCCTCTTCGACCCGTGTACCACTACCGTCGCCGTGAACGACTACTTCCACTACCGCCGCGAGAATGACTACTTCCACTACGGCCCGTGTACCACTACCGTCAACCCTCGAAGATTCCGTGGATGTCAAGTTCCTCGTCGTGACCCCGAACAACTACGAAACGTGTACAACTACTTCCCACGATGACCCGTGAACGACTACTTCCTCTACATCGTACCGAACTCAACCCGCTCCGAAAAGGCACGCTTCGAAGGTATAACCCCGAGACGACGTCCGTGGAACGAATGCAGGTGTTGTATGAGATGCTCGTGTTTGCACTGTGTTCGAATTGTCATTGCAAGTTCCTCCTCATTTGCCATGCCGTCGACCCATGGGAACCCGATAACCGGGATCACCCCACCATCTTTTGCATGTTCCGCACATCCGCATACTTTCTTTTGCACTGACATCCCGATGAGTTGTCGGATCATCGGAATGTTGCCGTGCCACCATTTTCGTTTCGTCGCCGTGGCACCCTTTTCGTTCCGCCATGGTGACCAAATGCTTCATAACTTGCTCATGTCAACATTTTCATAAAATTGCATAAAACTTGCATATGTCATCCGCATCATGATAACAACATTTAAAATGTCTAAAAATTGATGTTTGCATTAATATTGCTAAATGACATATTAGGATTTTCCGGAATTGTTGTTTGTTGTTCCGGCCTCATTTAAACTTGCCTAGATAGGTAGTTTAATTATGCTTCACCTCTTGCCATGTTTAACAACATTTAATATTGTTGGGTACATAAACGAGAGAGAACTAAATAACTCGAATGTGGTGTCTTGTCAATATGCAACTCGTTGCATATTGATCTCCATTTAACTTGTAGTATAGTTTTTTGCACTTTGCCATGCCATGCCTCATTAAACCGGACATGCATCATACTTGTTTGTGCATCATGACATGTTTATGCTTGTGTGTTTACCATGTTGTTTGCTTCTTTCCGGTTTGCTTCTCTCGTTAGCTTCGGTTTCGTTCCAGAGTTGTGAGGATTCGTTCGACTACGTGTGTTTGTCTTCTTCATGGACTCGTTCTTCTTCCTTGCGGGATCTCAGGCAAGATGACCATTACCCTTGATATCACTTCTATATTTGCTTGCTAGTTGCTCCGTTCTATCGCTATGCTACGCTACCTATCACTTGTTTACCATGCCTCCCAAATTGCCATGTCAGCCTCTAACATTTTCATGCTTCCTAGCAAACCGTTGTTTGGCTATGTTACCGCTTTGCTCAGCCCCTCTTATAGTGTTGTTAGTTGCAGGTGAAGTTGAAGATTGCTCCACGATGGACAGGATTATGTTGGGATATCACAATATCTCTTATTTAATTAATGCATCTATATACTTGGTAAAGGGTGGAAGACTCGGCCTTATGCCTGGTGTTTTGTTCCACTCTTGCCGCCCCTAGTTTCCGTCATACCGGTGTTATGTTCCTTGATTTTGCGTTCCTTACACGGTTGGGTGATTTATGGGACCCCCTTGACAGTTTGCTTTGAATAAAACTCCTCCAGCAAGGCCCAACCTTGGTTTTAACTTTTTCCACCTAAGCCTTTTTCCCTT
>NC_041391.1:464058409-464072098 GCF_002162155.2 Triticum dicoccoides | reverse complement strand
GCTCCTTCGAGTGTTGGTCCGAACTGAGTACACTGCGGGGCCACCTCGGGGAAACTTGAGGGCTGGTGTTACTCGTAGGATGTCTCATCCGGTGTGCCCTGAGAACGAGATATGTGCAGCTCCTATCGGGATTTGTCGGCACATCGGGCGGCTTTGCTGGTCTTGTTTTACCATTGTCGAAATGTCTTGTAAACCGGGATTCCGAGTCTGATCGGGTCTTCCTGGGAGAAGGAATATCCTTCGTTGACCGTGAGAGCTTGTGATGGGCTAAGTTGGGACACCCCTACAGGATATAAACTTTCGAGAGCCGTGCCCGCGGTTATGTGGCAGATGGGAATTTGTTAATGTCCGGTTGTAGATAACTTGACACTTGACTTAATTAAAACGCATCAACCGCGTGTGTAGCCGTGATGGTCTCTTTTCGGCGGAGTCCGGGAAGTGAACACGGTTTTGGGTTATGTTTGAGGTAAGTAGGATTTCAGGATCACTTCTTGACCGTTCCGTTACTTCTCTTCTCGCTCTTATTTGCGTATGTTAGCCACCATATTTGCTTAGTCGCTGCTGCAACCTCACTAGTTTACCCCTTCCTTTCCCATAAGCTTAAATAGTCTTGATCTCGTGGGTTTTGAGATTGCTGAGTCCTCGTGACTCACCCGATACTATCACAACAGTTGCAGGTGCCGATGATACCAGTGCAGGTGTTGCAATCGAGCTTAGATGGGAGCTCAACGAAGACCTTGGTCGTTGCTACGTATCATTTCATGTTGATCAGTAGTGGAACCCAGTTGGGACGATCGGGGATCTAGCAGTTGGCTTATCTTCTTTTCTTTTGGCTTCGTCCGTAGTCGGACTATGTGTGTACTCTGGATGATGTATGAATTATATGTTCATTGTGTGAAGTGGCAATTGTAAGCCAAGTCTTTATCCCATGCTTGTTCATTACATGGGATTGTGTGAAGATGACCCTTCTTGCGACAAAACCACCATGCGGTTATGCCTCTAAGTCATGCTTCGACACGTGGGAGATATAGCTGCATCATGGGCGTTACACTTATGATGTTTCTCCCCCTCTACTCTCTTGTGATGAATTGAGTTTCCCCTTTGAAGTTATTTTATCGGATTGAGTCTTTTATGAGAACACTTGATGTATGTCTTGCCGTGCTTATCTGTGGTGACAATGGGATATCATGTGCCTCTTGATGTATGTTTTGGTGACCAACTTGCGGGTTCCGCCCATGAACCTATGCATAGGGGTTGGCACACGTTCTTGACTCTCCGGTAGAAACTTTAGGGAACTCTTTGAAGTACTTTGTGTTGGTTGGATTTATCTGAGATTGTGTGATGCATATCGTATAATCATGCCCACGGATACTTGAGGTGACAATGGAGTATCTAGGTGACATTAGGGTTTTGGTTGATTTGTGTCTTAAGGTGTTATTCTAGTACGAACTCTTTAATAGATCGATCTGAAAGAATAACTTTGAGGTGGTTTCGTACCCTACCATAATCTCTACGTTTGTTCTCCGCTATTAGTGGCTTTGGACTGACTCTTTGTTGCATGTTGAGGGCTTGTTATATGATCTATCTATGTTATTATTGTTGAGAGAACTTGCACTAGTGAAAGTATGAACCCTAGGCCTTGTTTCCTATCATTGCAATACCATTTACGCTCACTTTTATCGCTTGTTACCTTGCTGTTTTTATAATTTCAGATTACAAATACCTTTATCTACCATCCATATTGCACTTGTATCACCATCTCTTCGCCGAACTAGTGCACCTATACAATTTACCATTGTATTGGGTGTGTTGGGGACACAAGAGACTCTTTGTTATTTGGTTGCAGGGTTGTTTGAGAGAGACCATATTCATCCTACGCCTCCTACAGATTTATAAACCTTAGGTCATCCACTTGAGCGAAAATTGCTACTGTCCTACAAACCTGTGCACTTGCAGGCCCAACAACGTCTACAAGAAGAAGGTTGTGTAGTAGACATCAAGCTCTTTTCTGGCGCCGTTGCCGGGGAGGTGAGTGCTTGAAGGTATATCTTTAGATCTTGTAATTGAATCTTTTTGTTTCTTGTTTTATCACTAGTTTAGTTTACAAAAGAAAACTACAAAAAAATGGAGTTGAGTTTGTCTCATACGCTTCATTTATTTAATATCTTTCCTGAGTTTGATGGAAAGGAAAATTGTGTTCAAGTGCTAGAAGAAGAATTCAATAGAATGTTTGGTACTATATCTTTGAATGATGAGCATGATTGCAATGTTGTTAGTATGAATTCCTTGAATATCCATGATGCTAATGATATGCAAAGCCACAAGCTTGGGGAAGTTATGTTTGATGAATATGATATATTTTGTCCCCCAAGTTTTGATGAGAAAAGTTGTTATGATGATAGCATGCCTTGTACCTATGATGATTATATTGATGGAAGTGGATTTGGAAGAGTGTCAACTTTATTTAGTGATTCCACTATCTTGGGAGAGGTTTCAATCGATTATGATGAGAACGAAGTTGCTACTTATGATGATTATTGTGATGAAACTTATGCTATAAAAAGTAGTGATGATAATATTTATAAATATTTTCATGATTATGATTACCCTTTTTCTGAACATTACTCTTTTAACGTGGAAACAATTTTTAGTGTTCAAGTCTCTTATGATACTCTCACTATTCCGAATGAGAAGAATTTTGCTTATGTGGAGAGTAGTAAATTTTCTATGCTTGTTGATCATGAAAAGAATACTTTAGGTGCTGGGTATATTGTTTAATTCATTCATGATGCTACTGAAAATTATTATGAGAGAGGAACATATGGTTGTAGGAATTGCAATAATATCAAGTTTCCTCTCTATGTGTTGAAAATTTTGAAACTATACTTGTTTTACCTTCCTATGCTAGTTGATTATTGTTCCCATAAGTTGTTTTCTCACAAAATCCCTATGCATAGGAAGTGGGTTAGGCTTAAATGTGCTAGTCATATGCTTCATGATGCTCCCATTATGTTTCAATTCTTATCTTTTATGTGAGCATCATTGCCATCATCATGCCTAGCTAAAAAGGCATTAAAGAAAAGCTCTTGTTGGGAGACAACCCAATATTTATCCTTAATGTTTTTTTCTGTCCACATGATTATGCTACTGTAGTAATCATGTTTTATAGCTTTTGTTTCAATAAAGTGCCAAGTAGAACCTTTGGGAAGACTTGGGTGAAGTTTATGTGATCTTGATGTAAAAAACAGAAACTTTTGCGCTCACGAGAATAGCTGCCATTCTTTACTGGAGAGTGCTTTTAGGTTGATTCTTTTTTCAGATGATTAATAGACAAATTACTCAGGTCCAGCAATTTATTTCATAATTGTTTGGGTTCCATAAGTATACGTTTGATACAGATTACTATAGACTGTTCTGTTTTTGACAGATTCTGTTTTCTATGTGTTGTTTGCTTATTTTGATCAATCTATGGCTAGTATTAAGTGGTATGAACCATAGAGAAGTTAGAATACAGTAGATATTACACCAATATGAATAAATAATGAGTTCATTACAGTACTTAAGTGGTGGTTTTATTTTCTTATACTAACGGAGCTTACGAGTTTTGTTTGAGTTTTGTGTGGTTGAAGTTTTCAAGTTTTGGGTAAAGATTCGATGGACTATGGAATAAGGAGTGGCAAGAGCCTAAGATTGGGGATGCCCAAGGAACCCCAAGGTAATATTCAAGGACAACCAATAGCCTAGCTTGGGGATGCCCCGGAAGGCATCCCCTCTTTCGTCTTCGTTCATCGGTAACTTTACTTGGAGCTATATTTTTATTCGCCACATGATATGTGTTTTGCTTGGAGAGTCATTTTATTTTGTTAGTTTTTGCTTTCTGTTAGTTAGTATAATGTTTTGCATCTTTAGTTTCAATAAAAATGTCAAGGATATCCTTTGCCATGCTTATTTTGCTAGGTATACATGTTGCTGTTTGAAAACAGAAAGTTTACCGCTGTTGAAAAAATTCCCTAGAAAAGTCAGAGAATGTTATAACATTGAATATTTTTGGATATTAAGCTCTGATAAATTTTTTACAGTGGGAATTTTAGTTCATAATTTTTGGAGTCAGGTAAGTATTGATACTCTTGCATTCTATACAGACTGTACTATTTTGACAGATTGCTGTTATGGTTGCATTGTTTGCATATGTTTTCTTGTTTAATGATTCTATTTGAGGATATGAGTATTAAATATGCAGAGACATTTAGTATTAAATGTTGAATAATAATGTTAGTGATTTGTTACAGTAGAAGATGATAAGTTTTTGCATTGGTTTATACTAACCTATCTCACGAGTTCTTGTTGAGTTTGTTGTGAATGAAGCTTTTGATGAAAAGAAACCATGATATGAGAGGAATTAAGGAGACACAAAAGTTCAAGCTTGGGGATGCCCAAGGCACCCCAGGATAATATTTCAAGAACTCTCAAGCATCTAAGCTTGGGGATGCCCCGGTAGGCATCCCACCTTTCTTCTTCGACAATCATCGGTTAGTACCAGTTGAGCCTAAGTTTTTGCTTCTTCACATGAGTTGTGCTATCCTTGCAATGCTATTTTATTTTGTTTGCTTGCTGTTTGAATACAATACCAAGATCTAAAATCCTTTAATGAGAGAGAGTCTTCACATAGTTGCATAATTGTTTTGCTACTCATTGATCTTCACTTATATCTTTTTGGAGTAGTTTGTCATTTACTCGTGTGCTTCACTTTTATCCTATGAGTAAATTGTTGAATGAGTTGATTGTCATAAATCTGAAATTATATATGTTTCATTTGCTTATCCCATGGGGAGTAATGACTTCACATCTAAGAAGTAGAGGTTGTAAATTTATTGACGGTTAGCAAGCATTGTATTAGTCATTTGAAAAATTCATGAAAGAATATTGAAGGAAGAGAGATTTCACATATAAATATATTATCATAGAAATCTTTTATAATTGTCAGCACTCACTATGTATGACATGCTAAAGAGTTGATGTTGGACAAGGAAGACAACGTAATGGGTTATGTTTTCTCATATCTCAGTTAAAGTATATTGTCATGGATCATTCAAACATGTTGAGCTTGCATTTCCCCCTCATGCTAGCCAAAATTCCTTGCACCAAGTAGAGATACTACCTGTGCTTCCAAATATCCTTAAACACAGTTTTGCCATGAGAGTCCACCATACCTACCTATGGATTGAGTAAGATCCTTCAAGTAAGTTGTCATCGGTGCAAGCAATAAAAATTGCTCTCTAAATATGCATGACTTATTAGTGTGGAGAAAAATAAGCTTTGTACGAACTTGTTATGGAAGCAATAAAAGTGACGAACTGCATAATAAAGGTCCATATACAAGGTGAAGGAAATATGCTCTAGAGGCAATAATAAAGTTATTATTTATTTCCTCATATCATGATAAATGTTTATTATTCATGCTAGAATTGTATTAACCGGAAACATGATACATGTGTGAATACATAGACAAACATATAGTCACTAGTATGCCTCTACTTGACTAGCTCATTAATCAAAGATGGTTATGTTTCCTAACCATTGACATGTGTTGTCATTTGATTAGTGGGATCACATCATTAGGAGAATGAGGTGATTGACATGACCCATCCCGTTAGCTTAGCACTTGATCGTTTAGTATTCTGCTATTGCTTCCTTCATGACTTATACATGTTCCTGTAACTATGAGAATTGTGTAACTCCCGTTTACCGGAGGAACACTTTGGGTACTACCAAACGTCACAACGTAACTGGGTGATTATAAAGGAGTACTACAGGTGTCTCCGAAGGTACATGTTGAGTTAGCATAATTCGAGATTAGGTTTTGTCACTCCGATTGTCGGAGAGGTATCTCTGGGCCCTCTCGGCAATACTCATCACCTAAGCCTTGCAAGCATGTAACTAATGAGTTAGTTATAAGATGAAGTATTACAGAACGAGTAAAGAGACTTGTCGATAACGAGATTGAACTAGGTATTGGATACCGACGATCGAATCTCGGACAAGTAACATACCGATGACAAAGGGAACAACGTATGTTGTTATGCGGTTTGACCGATAAAGATCTTCGTAGAATATGTGGGAACCAATATGGGCATCCTGGTCCCGCTATTGGTTATTGACCAGAGATGTGTCTCGGTCATGTCTACATCGTTCTCGAACCGTAGGGTCCGCACGCTTAAGGTTTCGATGACAGTTATATTATGAGTTTATGTATTTTGATGTACCGAAGGTTGTTCGGAGTCCCGGATATGATTACGGACATGACGAGGAGTCTCGAAATGGTCGAGACATAAAGATTGATATATTGGACGGATATATTTGGACACCGGAAAGGTTCCGGAGAAGTTTGGAGCCCCGGGAGGTTACCGGAACCCCCCGGGAGGTATATGGGCCTTATTGGGCCCATGTAGGAGGAAGAGAGAAGGAGCAAGGGAGGGGGGCGCGCCCCCCCAAGCCCAATCCGAATTGGGGAGGGGGGCCGGCCCCCCTTTCCTTTCTCCTTCCCCCTCTTCCTATTACTACTACTAGTACTACTTCCTAATACTAGTACTCTTTCCTTCCCCCTCCAAATAAGATAAGGAAAAGAGAGGGAAACCTACTTGGAGTAGGTTTCCCCCTCCTCATGGCGCGCCCCCCTAGGGCCGGCCACCTCCTCCCTCCCTCCTTTATATACGGGGGTAGGGGGGCACCCTAGAACACACAAGTTGATCATTGATCGTTCCTTAGCCGTGTGCGGTGCCCCCCTCCACGATATTACACCTCGGTCATATTGTAGCGGTGCTTAGGCGAAGCCCTGCAACAGGAGAACATCAAGATCGTCACCACACCGTCGTGCTGACGGAACTCCCCCTCGGCGCCTCTGCTGGATCGGAGATCGAGGGTGCGTCATCGAGCTGTACGCGTGTCAAGAACTCGGAGGTGCCGGAGTAACGGTACTTGGATCGGTTGAACCGGAGGACGTACGACTACTTCCTCTATGTTGCGTCAACGCTTCCACTTCGGTCTACGAGGGTACGTAGACAACACTCTCCCCTCGTTGCTATATCATCACCATGATCTTGCATGTGCGTAGGAAATTTTTTGAAATTACTATGTTCCCCAACAGTGGCATCCGAGCCTAGGTTTTATGCGTTGATGTTATATGCACGAGTAGAACACAAGTGAGTTGTGGACGATATAAGTCATACTGCCTACCAGCATGTCATACTTTGGTTCAGCGGTATTGTGAGATGAAGCGGCCCGGACCGACATTACGCGTACGCTTACGCGAGACTGGTTTCACCGTTACGAGCACTCGTGCTTAAAGGTGGCTGGCGGGTGTCTGTCTCTCTCACTTTAGTTGAACCGAGTGTGGCTACGCCCGGTCCTTGTGAAGGTTAAAACAGAGTCTATTTGACAAACTATCGTTGTGGTTTTGATGCGTAGGTGAGATTGGTTCTTGCTTAAGCCCGTAGCAGCCACGTAAAATTTGCAACAACAAAGTAGAGGACGTCTAACTTGTTTTTGCAGGGCATGTTGTGATGTGATATGGCCAAGACATGATGCTATATTTTAATGTATGAGATGATCATGTTTTGTAACCGAAGTTATCGGCAACTGGCAGGAGCCATATGGTTGTCGCTTTATTGTATGAAATGCAAACGCCCTGTAATTGCTTTACTTTATCACTAAGCGGTAGCGATAGTCGTAGAAGCAATAGATGGCGTAACGACAACGATGCTACGATGGAGATCAAGGTGTCGCGCCGGTGACGATGGTGATCACGACGGTGCTTTGAAGATGGAGATCACAAGCACAAGATGATGATGGCCATATCATATCACTTATATTGATTGCATGTGATGTTTATCCTTTATGCATCTTATCTTGCTTTGATTGACGGTAGCATTTTAAGATGATCTCTCACTAATTATCAAGAAGTGTTCTCCCTGAGTATGCACCGTTGCGAAAGTTCTTCGTGCTGAGACACCACGTGATGATCGGGTGTGATAGGCTCTACGTTCAAATACAACGGGTGCAAAACAGTTGCACACACGGAATACTCAGGTTATACTTGACGAGCCTAGCATATACAGATATGGCCTCGGAACACGGGGACCGAAAGGTCGAGCGTGAATCATATAGTAGATATGATCAACATAGAGATGTTCACCATTGAAACTACTCCATCTCACGTGATGATCGGACATGGTTTAGTTGATTTGGATCACGTAATCACTTAGATGACTAGAGAGATGTCTGTCTAAGTGGGAGTTCTTTAGTAATATGATTAATTGAACTTAAATTTATCATGAACTTAGTACCTGATAGTATTTTGCTTGCCTATGTTTGGTTGTAGATAGATGGCTCGTGCTGTTGTTCCGTTGAATTTTAATGCGTTCCTTGAGAAAGCAAAGTTGAAAGATGATGGTAGCAATTACACGGACTGGGTTCGTAACCTGAGGATTATCCTCATTGCTGCACAGAAGAGTTACGTCCTGGAAGCACCGCTGGGTGCCAGGCCTGCTGCTGATGCAACTGACGACGTTAAGAACGTCTGGCAGAGCAAAGCTGATGACTACTCTATAGTTCAGTGTGCCATGCTTTACGGCTTAGAACCGGGTCTTCAACGACGTTTTGAACGTCATGGGGCATATGAGATGTTCCAGGAGTTGAAGTTAATATTTCAAGCAAATGCCCGGATTGAGAGATATGAAGTCTCCAATAAGTTCTACAGCTGCAAGATGGAGGAGAACAGTTCTGTCAGTGAGCATATACTCAAAATGTCTGGGTATAATAATCACTTGATTCAACTGGGAGTTAATCTTCCGGATGATAGCGTCATTGCCAGAATTCTCCAAACACTGCCACCAAGCTACAAGAGCTTTGTGATGAACTATAATATGCAAGGGATGAACAAGACTATTCCCGAGCTCTTCGCGATGCTGAAAGCCGCGGAGGTAGAAATCAAAAAGGAGCATCAAGTGTTGATGGTCAACAAGACCACTGGTTTCAAGAAAAGGGGCAAAGGGAAGAAGAAGGGGAACTTCAAAAGGAACGGCAAACAAGTTGCTGCTCAAGTGAAGAAACCCAAGTCTGGACCTAAGCCTGAAACTGAGTGCTTCTACTGCAAGCAGACTGGACACTGGAAGCGGAACTGCCCCAAGTATTTGGCGGATAAGAAGGATGGCAAAGTGAACAAAGGTATATGTGATATACATGTTATTGATGTGTACCTTACTAATGCTCGCAGTAGCACCTGGGTATTTGATACTGGTTCTGTTGCTAACATTTGCAACTCGAAACAGGGACTACGGATTAAGCGAAGATTAGCTAAGGACGAGGTGACGATGCGCGTGGGAAATGGTTCCAAAGTCGATGTGATCGCGGTCGGCACGCTACCTCTACATCTACCATCGGGATTAGTTTTAGACCTGAATAATTGTTATTTGGTGCCTGTGTTGAGCATGAACATTATATCTGGATCTTGTTTAATGCAAGACGGTTATTCATTTAAATCAGAGAATAATGGTTGTTCTATTTATATGAGTAATATCTTTTATGGTCATGCACCCTTGAAGAGTGGTCTATTTTTATTAAATCTCGATAGTAGTGATACACATATTCATAATGTTGAAGCCAAAAGATGCAGAGTTGATAATGATAGTGCAACATATTTGTGGCACTGCCGTTTAGGTCATATCGGTGTAAAACGCATGAAGAAACTCCATACTGATGGACTTCTGGAATCACTTGATTATGAATCACTTGGTACTTGCGAACCATGCCTCATGGGCAAGATGACCAAAACACCGTTCTCCGGATCTATGGAGAGAGCAACATATTTGTTGGAAATCATACATACAGATGTATGTGGTCCGATGAATGTTGAGGCTCGTGGCGGATATCGTTATTTCCTCACCTTCACAGATGATTTGAGCAGATATGGGTATATCTACTTGATGAAGCACAAGTCTGAAACATTTGAAAAGTTCAAAGAATTTCAGAGTGAAGTAGAAAATCATCGTAACAAGAAAATAAAGTTTCTACGATCTGATTGTGGAGGAGAATATTTGAGTTACGAGTTTGGTTTACATTTGAAACAATGTGGAATAGTTTCGCAACTCACGCCACCTGGAACACCACAGCAAAATGGTGTGTCCGAACGTCGTAATCGTACTTTACTTGATATGGTGCGATCTATGATGTCTCTTACCGATTTACCGCTATCGTTTTGGGGTTATGCTTTAGAGACGGCCGCATTCACGTTAAATAGGGCACCATCAAAATCCGTTGAGACGACGCCTTATGAACTGTGATTTGGCAAGAAACCAAAGTTGTCGTTTCTCAAAGTTTGGGGCTACGATGCTTATGTGAAGAAACTTCAACCAGATAAGCTCGAACCCAAATCGGAGAAATGTGTCTTCATAGGATACCCAAAGGAGACAACTGGGTACACCTTCTATCACAGATCTGAAGGCAAGATTTTCGTTGCTAAAATCGGATCCTTTCTAGAGAAGGAGTTTCTCTCGAAAGAAGTGAGTGGGAGGAAAGTAGAACTTGATGAGATAACTGTATCTACTCCCTTATTGGAAAGTAATTCATCACAAGAACCGGTTCCTGTGACAACTACACCAATTAGTGAGGAAGCTAATGATATTGATCATGAAACTTCAGATCAAGTTTCTATTGAACCTCGTAGGTCTACCAGAGTAAGATCCGCACCAGAGTGGTACGGAAATCCTATTCTGGAAGTCATGTTACTAGACCATGATGAACCTACGAACTATGAGGAAGCGATGATGAGCCCAGATTCCGCAAAATGGCTAGAGGCTATGAAATCTGAGATAGGATCCATGTATGAAAACAAAGTATGGACTTTGGTTGACTTGCCCGATGATCGGCAAGCCATTGAGAATAAATGGATCTTTAAGAAGAAGACTGACGCTGATGGTAATGTTACTGTCTACAAAGCTCGACTTGTTGCAAAAGGTTTTCGACAAGTTCAAGGGGTTGACTACGATGAGACTTTCTCACCCGTAGCGATGCTTAAGTCTGTCCAAATCATGTTGGCTATTGCTGCATTTCATGATTATGAAATTTGGCAAATGGATGTCAAGACTACATTCTTGAATGGATTTCTAGAAGAAGAGTTGTATATGATGCAACCTGAAGGTTTTGTTGATCCAAAAGGTGCTGACAAAGTGTGCAAGCTCCAACGTTCCATTTATGGACTGGTGCAAGCATCTCGGAGTTGGAATAAACGTTTTGATAGTGTGATCAAAGCATATGGTTTTATACAGACTTTTGGAGAAGCCTGTATTTACAAGAAAGTGAGTGGGAGCTCTGTAGCATTTCTAGTTTTATATGTTGATGACATATTATTAATTGGAAATGATATAGAATTTCTGGATAGCATAAAGGGATACTTGAATAAAAGTTTTTCTATGAAAGACCTCGGTGAAGCTGCTTACATATTGGGCATCAAGATCTATAGAGATAGATCAAGACGCTTAATAGGACTTTCACAAAGTACATACCTTGACAAAATTTTGAAAAAGTTCAAAATGGATCAGGCAAAGAAAGGATTCTTGCCTGTGCTACAAGGTGTGAAGTTGAGTCAAACTCAATGCCCGACCACAGCAGAAGATAGAGAGAAAATGAAAGATGTTCCCTATGCTTCAGCCATAGGCTCTATCATGTATGCAATGCTGTGTACCAGACCTGACGTATGCTTAGCAATAAGCTTGGCAGGTAGGTACCAAAGTAATCCAGGAGTGGATCACTGGACAGCGGTCAAGAACATCTTGAAATACCTGAAAAGGACTAAGGATATGTTTCTCGTATATGGAGGTGACAAAGAGCTAGTCGTAAATGGTTACGTCGATGCAAGTTTTGACACTGATCCGGACGATTCTAAATCGCAGACCGGATACGTGTTTTTATTAAACGGTGGAGCTGTAAGTTGGTGCAGTTCTAAACAAAGCGTCGTGGCGGGATCTACATGTGAAGCGGAGTACATAGCTGCTTCTGAAGCAGCAAATGAAGGAGTCTGGATGAAGGAGTTCATTTCCGATCTAGGTGTCATACCTAGTGCATCGGGACCAATGAAGATCTTCTGTGACAATACTGGTGCAATTGCCTTGGCAAAGGAATCCAGATTTCACAAGAGGACCAAGCACATCAAGAGACTTCAATTCCATTCGGGACCAAGTCCAAGTGGGAGACATAGAGATTTGCAAGATACATACGGATCTGAATGTTGCAGACCCGTTGACTAAGCCTCTCTCACGAGCAAAACATGATCAGCACCAAGACTCCATGGGTGTTAGAATCATTACTATGTAATCTAGATTATTGACTCTAGTGCAAGTGGGAGACTGAAGGAAATATGCCCTAGAGGCAATAATAAAGTTATTATTTATTTCCTCATATCATGATAAATGTTTATTATTCATGCTAGAATTGTATTAACCGGAAACATGATACATGTGTGAATACATAGACAAACATATAGTCACTAGTATGCCTCTACTTGACTAGCTCATTAATCAAAGATGGTTATGTTTCCTAACCATTGACATGTGTTGTCATTTGATTAATGGGATCACATCATTAGGAGAATGAGGTGATTGACATGACCCATCCGGTTAGCTTAGCACTTGATCGTTTAGTATTCTGCTATTGCTTCCTTCATGACTTATACATGTTCCTGTAACTATGAGAATTGTGTAACTCCCGTTTACCGGAGGAACACTTTGGGTACTACCAAACGTCACAACGTAACTGGGTGATTATAAAGGAGTACTACAGGTGTCTCCGAAGGTACATGTTGAGTTAGCATAATTCGAGATTAGGTTTTGTCACTCCGATTGTCGGAGAGGTATCTCTGGGCCCTCTCGGCAATACTCATCACCTAAGCCTTGCAAGCATGTAACTAATGAGTTAGTTATAAGATGAAGTATTACAGAACGAGTAAAGAGACTTGTCGATAACGAGATTGAACTAGGTATTGGATACCGACGATCGAATCTCGGACAAGTTACATACCGATGACAAAGGGAACAACGTATGTTGTTATGCGGTTTGACCGATAAAGATCTTCGTAGAATATGTAGGAACCAATATGGGCATCCAGGTCCCGCTATTGGTTATTGACCAGAGATGTGTCTCAGTCATGTCTACATCGTTCTCGAACCGTAGGGTCCGCACGCTTAAGGTTTCGATGACAGTTATATTATGAGTTTATGTATTTTGATGTACCGAAGGTTGTTCGGAGTCCCGGATATGATTACGGACATGACGAGGAGTCTCGAAATGGTCGAGACATAAAGATTGATATATTGGACGGATATATTTGGACACCGGAAAGGTTCCGTGGAAGTTTGGAGCCCCGGGAGGTTACCGGAACCCCCCGGGAGGTATATGGGCCTTATTGGGCCCATGTAGGAGGAAGAGAGAAGGAGCAAGGGAAGGGGGCGCGCCCCCCCAAGCCCAATCCGAATTGGGGAGGGGGGCCGCCCCCCCCCCCTTTCCTTTCTCCTTCCCCCTCTTCCTATTACTACTACTAGTACTACTTCCTAATACTAGTACTCTTTCCTTCCCCCTCCAAATAAGATAAGGAAAAGAGAGGGAAACCTACTTGGAGTAGGTTTCCCCCTCCTCATGGCG
>NC_041391.1:464020637-464058399 GCF_002162155.2 Triticum dicoccoides | reverse complement strand
CCCCCCAAGCCCAATCCGAATTGGGGAGGGGGCCGGCCCCCCCTTTCCTTTCTCCTTCCCCCTCTTCCTATTACTACTACTAGTACTACTTCCTAATACTAGTACTCTTTCCTTCCCCCTCCAAATAAGATAAGGAAAAGAGAGGGAAACCTACTTGGAGTAGGTTTCCCCCTCCTCATGGCGCGCCCCCCCTAGGGCCGGCCACCTCCTCCCTCCCTCCTTTATATACGGGGGTAGGGGGCACCCTAGAACACACAAGTTGATCATTGATCGTTCCTTAGCCGTGTGCGGTGCCCCCCTCCACGATATTACACCTCGGTCATATTGTAGCGGTGCTTAGGCGAAGCCCTGCAACAGGAGAACATCAAGATCGTCACCACACCATCGTGCTGATGGAACTCCCCCTCGGCGCCTCTGCTGGATCGGAGATCGAGGGTGCGTCATCGAGCTGTACGCGTGTCAAGAACTCGGAGGTGCCGGAGTAACGGTACTTGGATCGGTTGAACCGGAGGACGTACGACTACTTCCTCTACGTTGCGTCAACGCTTCCCCTTCAGTCTACGAGGGTACGTAGACAACACTCTCCCCTCGTTGCTATATCATCACCACGATCTTGCGTGTGCGTAGGAAATTTTTTGAAATTACTATGTTCCGCAACACAAGGGGCAATATAAAGTGACGTTCTTTCGCATTAAGATTTTGTGTATCCAACCCTAAAACCGCATGACAACCTCTGCTTCCCTCTGCGAAGGGCCTATCTTTTACTTTATGTCTTTTACTTTATGCAAGAGTGAAGGTGATCTTCACCTTTCCCTTTTTCATTTTATCCTTTGGCAAGCACTTTGTGTTAGGCTGATCCTGATATATATATCCAATTGGATGTACGTTAGCATGAACTATTATTGTTGACATCACTCAAAGGTGAATACATTTGGAGGCAACATTATAAGCCCCAATCTTTCTCTATGTCTGATTAAAACTTCATAACCACAAGTATTGCGTGAGTGTTAGCAATTGTAGAAGACTATATGATAGTTGAGTATGTGAAGTTTGCTAAACCAAAGCTCTGACATAGACTCTTCCTGAAAATAGGATCGATTGCAATTGTTTGATGACTAAGAATGAAGTTTGCTAGCTTTCAAGAAAGTTTATGGTCTATGCTTTGACATGTGAATTTCTTGTTACTTCATTATGAAAAGTTTTATGAGATGAACTATTGTTATGACATATAATGATGCTAGAAAAGGTGATTGAAATTATCGTTGATCAAACTTGTGCACCCTCTAGCATTCACACTTCATAAATTATTTCTTTTATCATTTACCTACTCGAGGACGAGTAGGAATTAAGCTTGGGGATGCTGATACGTCTCCAACGTATCTATAATTTATGAAGCATTCATGCTATATTACTATGTGTTTTGAATGATTATGGGCTTTATTATACACTTTTATATTACTTTTGGGACTAACCTATTAACCGGAGGCCCAGCCCATATTGATGTTTTATTGCCTATTTCAGTATTTTGAAGAAAAGGAATATCAAACGGAGTCCAAACGGAATGAAACCTTCGGCATCGTGATTTTTTGGAAGATTATCATCCTGGAGGCTTGGAGATCAAGTCAGAAGATCCTCGAGGAGCCCAGGAGATAGGGCCCCCCCCCCTACAGGGCGCGGCCCCCTGTCTCGTGGACCCCTCGAGCACTCCCCGATCGACTTCTTTCGCCTATATAACCCTACGTACCCTAAAACCATCGAATATCAAGATAGATCGGGAGTTCCGCCGCCGCAAGCCTCTCTAGCCACCAAAAACCTCTCGGGAGCCCTTCCTGGCACCTTGCCGAAGGGGGGATCCTTCACCGGTGGCCATCTTCATCATCTCGGCGCTCTCCATGAAGAGGAGGGAGTAGTTCACCCTCGGGGCTGAGGGTATGTACCAGTAGCTATGTGTTTGATCTCCCTCTCTCTCTCATGTTCCCTCTAAGGCACGATCTTGATGTATCCCGAGCTTTGCTATTATAGTTGGATCTTATGATGTTTCTCCCCTCTACTCTCTTGTGATGAATTGAGTTTCCCCTTTGAAGTTATCTTATCGGATTGAGTCTTTTATGAGAACACTTAATGTATGTCTTGCCGTGCTTATCTGTGGTGACAATGGGATATCATGTGCCTCTTGATGTATGTTTTGGTGACCAACTTGCGGGTTCCGCCGATGAACCTATGCATAGGGGTTGGCACACGTTCTTGACTCTTCGGTAGAAACTTTGGGGCACTCTTTGAAGTACTTTGTGTTGGTTGGATGAATCTGAGATTGTGTGATGCATATCGTATAATCATGCCCATGGATACTTGAGGTGACAATGGAGTATCTAGGTGACATTAGGGTTTTGGTTGATTTGTGTCTTAAGGTGTTATTCTAGTATGAACTCTTTAATAGATCGATCCGAAAGAATAACTTTGAGGTGGTTTCGTACCCTACCATAATCTCTACGTTTGTTCTCCGCTAGTGGCTTTGGAGCGACTCTTTGTTGCATGTTGAGGGCCTGTTATATGATCTATCTATGTTATTATTGTTGAGAGAACTTGGACTAGTGAAAGTATGAACCCTAGACCTTGTTTCCTATCATTGCAATACCGTTTACGCTCACTTTTATCGCTTGTTACCTTGCTGTTTTTATAATTTCAGATTACAAATACCTTTATCTACCATCCATATTGCACTTGTATCACCATCTCTTCGCCGAACTAGTGCACCTATACAATTTACCATTGTATTGGGTGTGTTGGGGACACAAGAGACTCTTTGTTATTTGGTTGCAGGGTTGTTTGAGAGAGACCATCTTCATCCTATGCCTCCTACGGATTGATAAATCTTAGGTCATCCACTTGAGGGAAATTTGCTACTGTCCTACAAACCTGTGCACTTGCAGGCCCAACAACGTCTACAAGAAGAAGGTTGTGTAGTAGACATAAACGCACTATTGTACACGCAGAGGCACGGTTACTACTCGTAACAATTAACGAGATGCACTGTTGTACACGCAGACCAGGCACGGGTGTGCACATCCGTGTTTTAAATATTTACCGCACATATTCATTAGAATAATCTATTCGACGCCGGAAGCACGCTTCTACAGTCATCTTGCCTCTGTTGAGCGGCAAAATTTTCCACGCGCACATTAACCATGAAGATTCAAAGTTAAGGAGATTCAAGGCCTTGCTTCTGCCTTGCAGTTGATTCTGCAGAAATGCTCACAGACAAAAGCATGCAAGTGAAGTGATGGCAGAGGCATGGTTTGTCACGTACCACACATGGAGACGCAGTGTTCTACCTGCCACATAGGCATAGCCATAGCAGAGGCACAGTTTTTCACGTAGCACACATGGAGACACACTATTCTACCTGCCACATAGGCAAATCCATAGCAGAGGCACGATTTTTCACGTACCACACAACGGTCGTGAAGTAATACGGGACACACTGTTCTACATGCCACACTGGCACGGCCGTGATTCCACGTGATTCAGTAGCATGTAAAGCCGTGATTCTCTCACAGGAAACGCCGTGAACCTACTGCCATGCACTATATCCATTTGTGAAACAGAAACACACAAAAAACATGCGAATGAGTCGGTGGACTCGTTCAGAATGAGAGGCACTGACATGAAGCTCAAGAAGGCATGGGTTGGCCTTACCCAGCATATGTAAACCTAACGGAATTGGGCTCATGTATTAGTCGATTCGAGAGACACAGAGAGGCACACCTTTATTTGCGCATTTCCAGACGACTGGGGACTATGACATAAAGTAGCATAAACATAAAAAGACATAAAAGTAGATTGATTTTATCAGTTGGGAGCTCCTTCATGGCTGCGCACAACACAAAGACAAACAAAGCCTACAAACAGTGTAAAGAATACAACGGTTGTTTCACAAGGTTTACACAAAACGAGAACTCAAAAACTTCATGAGAGTAATAATATGGGTGGATCTGCAAAAATAGATTACATCATGTCGACCCACAAAACAACTTAAATACATGAGATGATGTTCTTAAAAGCACGGGTGTGGATTTTCTACAACCACGCTTCTGTACCAAGTAGACTCATGACTTGTGGACCCGCGGCTGTGTTTCAATGTTGTAGGATCGGAAGTATGTCTAGAGGGGGGGATTAGACTACTTGACCAATTAAAAACTTAACCTTTTCCCAATTTTAGTCTTTGGCAGATTTTAGCTATCTTAGCACAAGTCAAACAATCTTCTCACAATTCAAGCAAGCATGCAAAGAGTATATGAGCAGCGGAAAGTAAAGCATGCAATTTGCAAGAATGTAAAGGGAAAGGGTTTGGAGAATTCAAACGCAATTGGAGACACGGATGTTTTTGTCGTGGTTCTGATAGGTGGTGCGATCATACATCCACGTTGATGGAGACTTCAACCCACGAAGGGTAACGGTTGCGCGAGTCCATGGAGGGCTCCACCCAAGAAGGGTCCACGAAGAAGCAACCTTGTCTATCCCACCATGGCCGTCGCCCACAAAGGACTTGCCTCACTAGAGGTAGATCTTCACGAAGTAGGCAATCTCCTTGCCCTTACAAAATCCTTGGTTCAACTCCACAATCTTGTCGGAGGCTCCCAAGTGACACCTAGCCAATCTAGGAGACACCACTCTCCAAGAAGTGACAAATGGTGTGTTGATGATGAACTCCTTGCTCTTGTGCTTCAAATGATAGTCTCCCCAACACTCAACTCTCTCTCACGGGATTTGGACACACAATTTACCAATCTCGGTGGGACCGAATCAACAAACTCGGTAAGACCGATTTAGTAAACCTAGTGACCGTTAGGATTTTCGGTGGGACCAACATGCAACTCGGTAGGACCGATATGGTTAGGGTTAGGGCATAACGTAATCTCGGTGAGACTGATTACACAAACTCGGTGAGACCGATTTTGGTAATAAGCTAACCAGAGAGTTGGTCAGGTAAACTCGGTGGGACCGGTTCACTCATTTCGATGGGACCGAAATGTTACAAAAAGGAAACAGAGAGTTTACATTGCAATCTCAGTGGGACCGATCGCTCATCTCGGTGGATCGAAACGTTACAAAGGGAAACAGAGAGATTACAATCCCATCTCAGTGAGACCGAGATCCCTATCGGTGAGACCGATTTGCCTAGGGTTTGTGGCAGTGGCTATGACATCAAAACTCGGTGGCGCCGGATAGGAAGAATCGGTGGGGCTGAGTTTGACTTTTGGTTTGGGTCATATGTGGATATGAGAAAGTAGTTGAGGGTTTTTGGAGCATATCACTAAGCACTGCGGAGCAAGAAACTCATTAAGCAATACCTCATCCATCCTTGATAGTATTGGCTTTTCCTATAGACTCAATGTGATCTTGGATCACTAAAATATAAAATGTAGAGTCTTGAGCTTTTGAGCTTGAGTCAATCCTTTTATCCTTAGTATTTTGAGGGATCCACTTTCCTCATCCATGCCATGCCATTCATTGAGCTTTTCCTGAAATGTTCATCTTGGAATGATGTTAGCTCAATGAGCTATATGTTGTTAGGAATTGCCAAAACCACCTAGGGATAGTTGCACTTCCGATCTCCCCCTTTTTGGTAATTGATGACAACATATAGATCAAAGCTTCGACAAATAATAATAAGAGTGAAAAACCTTGTCGCTTTGAGAAGTATGTGATAAGAAAGAGCTCCCCCTAAATTTGTGCATAGTTTTAAGATTTGCTTTGGACTGCAAATGCACAAGGAGTTAGGTTCATGGGTTACTCTTCCATGTCACATACATCTTGGTGGAGCGCTCAAAATAATAAAGATTTGATACATGCACTCATCACCAAGCAAAGTGAATGATCATATAGAGATAAATGGGATAAAGTCATCCAACAAGCTTAAATGTAGCATATGATCAAACACATGATCATCATTGTATCACATAGGCAATAAAGTAGTATCTCAAGCAAGCAAAAGCAAATAAAGTTCAACCACCAAATCAAGAGAGAACAAAAAGCAACACTCTCTCTCGAAGCCTATGATCTATACATTTTTCTCCCCCTTTGGCAACAAGTTACCAAAAAGTTCATAGAAAATGCATAGTACTAGATCGACTCTCAGGCTTGATCTTCAGGTGGTGGTCTAGATAGGACTCCAAGGACGAAAGCATCAGTTGAAGAAGTTGGAGCTTGTGGAGTAGATGTTGGAGCTGGTTGCACTGGAGCTGTAGAAGCTGTAGCTGGTGTAGATGAAGTGGCTCTGGTGTCTGTCACTGACACTGCAACTGATCTCTGAGCTCTAGGCACTCTGGCAAATGCATCAGTGGTTGTCTTGCCCTTCCTCTCCTGCATATCATCCTGAAGCTGCTCAACAACAGACTGGATCTTAGTTACCTTCACATCCAAGTCATAGAACTTCTGCTCCATGATCCTCTCCAGGCTCTCTTGGTTTTGAGTCAAGGTGGCCAGCCCCTTCTCAATCCTCAGAGTGGATGCAATCAAGTAGCCTAGTTGATCTTGTTTGCTCTTCAAAAAGTACTGAGATGCCTCTTCCATTGTTGGCATCTTGGTAGCCTTCTCTATCCTTGCCTTCTCCTTATTTGCTCGAGCATGCACAGAAGATGGTTCATCTTTATTCATAACCACTTGGTTATCCTCAAAGTCTGGATAGATAGAAAAGTGTTACTTATCCAACAAATATGTGCCTGTGCCCATCTTGGAGTTGATCAGCTCCTGGATCTGTGGGGCATACCCACAGCTTCTCTTCTGGTCAGCTGATGTCCTCTTTATAGTCTCAACTATGAGCCTCATGACCTTGAACTTCTGAGGCACATCAAATATGTGTAGCAAGTTTATTACATGGCCTCTAATCATGTTGTGGTCACCTGACTTGGGCAAGAGAGTACGTGAGGATCCAGTTGATGGTTGGCAGTCCTGACAGAAGATAATGTACAGATCCAAACTTATGAGTTTCAAGAGCTTTATCTGGGATCTCCTTGTACATATGTACCATAGAATTGTGATCCTTCTTTTTCTTGGCATAGACATCCAAGTCATATTCTTTCTCCTTAGGTGCATTGATCATATTTTCCCATTCTTCAATAGTTGATTGGTACCTTGTACCTTCAAACATCCATTCTATCATGCCATCTGGATCAAAGTGTGCTATGGAGTAGAATTGCATTATGAGTTCATCATTCCACTTTGTGAACTTCTGTCCAACAAAGTCTGCAACTCCACAAGCACTGAAACTGTCATACACACCTGGATAGTGTTCCTCATTCTCCTTCATGTATTTCCAGTCCACCCACCTCATGTCACATACAATTGGTTTCTTGTCCAGCAGGACAGTCTCATAGAAATCCTGTTGTTCCTTAGTGTGGGACCTGTAGTCAACAACAGTCCTTCTCCTGATTGCATAAGGATCAGACAATCTCCACTGTCTGAGTCCTACATCCTTCCTCAGCTTCATGTTCTCAGCCACTGGATGAGCATCATTGTGGTCTGGAATCTTAGATTTCAGCTTTCTCAGAACTTGTCCTTCATCTTCTTCTTCTTCAGCAACTTCAGGAACAGGGGCCTTGTTCTTCTCAGCAGCTGGTATGCTCCTGGTATTCCTCTTAGGTGCAGTCTTGGGCTTGGAGGCAGCTTTGGGTGCTTCCTTGAGCTTTGATGATGCAGCCCCTGACCTAATAGCATCACCCATAAGCTTTTGAGCCTTGGGTGCTGGAGCAGCAGCTTCTTCTTCCTCTTCCTCTTCCATCACGGAAGGCTGTCCAACAACTCTGGCCATGGTCTTCTTGACCCTTTCCTTCCACTTCTTCCCTTCTGCAGCAGCCTCTTTGGAATCAGATTTCTCAGGAACTTGAGTTGATGCTCTGTCTTTCAGCATAGATGTCCTCTTGGCAGGGACTTTCCTGTTTAGTCCTGGCTTGGTGGCTGCAGTTGTGCCATATTCCTTCTTGAGAACTTTCCTGGAGGTGGCCTCATCCTCTTCTGCCACATAGTCTTCATCCTCAGAGTCTGAGGTTCTCTTCTTTCTGGCCCTGGTGGCAGCTTTGGGCAAGTTGCTTGGGGTGCTCCTACTGCCATCATCTGAGGTGCTAGAGGGACTAGTGCCCTCACTCATATGAACCTGCTCCTCTTTGCTGTTCTGGCTGTCACTTTGGTCAGACATACTGCAAACACTGACTGCTGACCCTATGAATAGATATAGATGAGATAGAATGGATGAGCATCACAAAATACAAAGGTTTTTGCAAAAGAATGATTCAAAAACTTAGTTTTAGTTTTCCACACAAAGCATTTCGGATCAACCGATTTGCAAACTCGGTGATATCGAAGCAGCTTTTGGAACCTAAACTAGTGAACTCGGTCAGACCGAGTCACAGTTTGGTGGCACCGAGACTGCTAGGGTTTCACAAAGTCCTGAACTCGGTCACACCGATTTGCAATTCTCGGTCATACCGAGAATCACTTGTACAATGGCCTTAGCCGAATCGGTGGAATCGAGTTTTACAACTTGGTGGGTCCGAGATGGTTTCGGCGGAAACCTAACCCTAAATTTCCAATTCACTTCTAATCTATGGATTGTTTTGACTGGATAGAATCGTTTCGATCGTGGCAAGAATCATGATGAACACAATGTGCTACGAATCGTACGTGGATAGCACTATGATCGAGTCCATATCCTAGCTTGGCGTTGAACTCGCTACGGCGGCAATGGCGGGGTTGAATTCCATTGACGGCGGCGGAAACCAACGACTGCAGGCGGCTGGCGACGAAGTCGATGATCCGGAGACCTTGGAGGCAGAGCGAGCTATGCGCGGGTGAAGGGGTTTGGAGAAAGTTTCCAAATTTTTGCCCGTGAGTATATATAGCCCAACCCTGTCGGTGTGACCGAGTAGAACAACTCGGTGTCACCGAGATGCATAACTGTTGACAATTACAGCAACTCGGTGAGATCGAAAAGTTCAAATCGGTTGCACTGAGATTGAAAACCTAGATCGACTTAGTGATCTCGGTATGACCAAAATGGAAGAATCGGTCAGACTGAAACACACAAAGAAGTTTTGGAAGTTTAAGTCTATGACATCGGGGACTCCGAGTGCTCCTCACACAAAGTGGTTCGAATCTGACTTGATCAAATTTTGTGTTGTATCATGAATAGAGTTTGAGACAGGAAAATCATAGATAGCTAGAGAAGGTTCTTAGGCATTTTTGTTCATCCACTTGGCAAAAGAAAAGAAGCCAGACAAGAAAAACTACAAGTGGATGTCCTCGAATGAGTAAAATATTCAACCAACATGCTCACACAATAAAATGAGAAATGAAATATGTGGCATAGCATGCACAACCAATTCTAGCATCTATCAAACAATTGGTGATGACTAGGTCATCTATATATGAGTATATTGACTTAGGAGTCAAATGAGAACATTTGATCATAGGTCATACTCACTGTTTAAGCTCAAGTGGGGTTACCACTTTTACATAATGCATTGATGTGTTCACACCATTAGAGTTGCTTTGACTCAATTCTTAGAGTTAAGCTCCCCCTAGATGTGAGATCCCCCCTTAGAGGGATGAACTAACCTTGGGTTTTGTCGATGATGACTTCATGTAGGTGTTGAATATGTGGATGCTCAATGTTGATGAAGATCATTTGGAGCAATCCTTTGGAGTGAGTTGCACTTTCAATACCTACACGGGTTAGTCCCACAAGGAACAAACAAGTATATCCATAGACATGGAGTGATGCACACACAAGATGATGTCCATGAAAGCATTAGGTTACCATGTCCTTTGTCTTACCAACAAGAGGGTTTGTGACTCCTTGAACTAGTGCAAGATGTGGAAGTTGATTGCACTTGTTGTTGCCAAAAAGATATGAGTGAAGAATGTTGGCGGAGTCACCCTCAAGAACTCTCTAGTTCTTCTTCTTCGGGATCCACATCATCTTGATGGGAATCCTTGGAGTTGTAGTCGTACTTGATGAAGTAGAACTTGACGTAGTCTTGGGAACCCACTTGACCAAGGCCTTAGGAGCTTCTTCAAATGCATCAATCTCCTCTTGAAGCTTGTCCTTGCCTTTTTGCTTGTGGTCTTGTGGTGGAAGATCATCTTGAGCTTGTGACCCCTTGAAGGAAGTAGGATCATACTTCTCTTATTGAGGAACAAACTTCGTCTTGGGATATTGATCTTCTTCCCACTCAACTCCATTGGCATTGAACTTTCGTTCAAAACCAACACCTTGGTTCTTCCGGTGCCTTCCTTGCTTGCGTACAATTTCCTCGAATGGCTTATTCCCGGCAAGGCTCTTGTAAACACCTTTCTCTATAATTCCCTTCAATAAGATATTTTCTTGATCAAGTGTAACTTGGCTAAGAGAATCATTAGTGGAATCAAGAGGACTACTAGAAGCAACAATATTGGATTTAACATGATGATTGTTACTACTAGAGGAAGAATCCTTCTTGTTTTTGTTACTAGACTTGACTTGAGGCATGTAAGTAGATAAGAGTAAATGCTTGGCAATGTAAGAAGAACTTTTCTTACGGAGATCATCATTGATTGCTTTTAAGAACTCATGCTTTTGCTCAAGGTTGAGCTTTTCAAAGCGTAATTTCTCATGAGTCTTTAAAAGTTCTCGATGATCTTCTAAGATAGTTTCATGAGCTAACTTAAGAGTGTTTAGTTCTTTAGTAAGAAGCTCAATCTTCTCCTTATCATTGTCATTCGTTTTATCTTGATTAGCATGATTAATTGATGTTTCATCATAGTATTCATCACTAGAGTTGTCAATAAGTAAATCATCATCACCTAACAAGTCATCTTCACGACTATTGAAATCAACATACTCGAGGTGTGTTACCTTAGGGCCTTTAGCCATGAAGCATCTTCCAAGTCCTTCATTTGGTGAATCAAATATGTCGTAGGAGTTGGTTAACACAAGTGCTAGACTGGCAACACCTTCATCTTGAGTATGTTCAGAGTCGGAGTGATAGCTTCTCTCGGAGTGATGTTTAGAGTCGGAACCGGATACGCATTCACCAACATGAGCTTGATGTCTTCGTTTTGTGTAGCCCTTTGATGACTTGTCCTTCCTTTCTGAATCCTTGCTTCTCCGGGATGTTCTTCGTTCATAACAATCATCTCTACTCCTTCTCTCTCTTGGCGGTGATTCTTCTCTTCTACTTCTTCTCTTGGGAGAATCTTCTCTTCTTTTGTAGGGTGCCGTACACTCATTGGAATAGTGTCTGGGTCTCCTACAATTGTAGCAATTGTGCTCTCGACTGGAAGATCTTTTGTCATTGTAGGACCTTGACTTGGAGCTTCTCTCTTTGCTTCTACTCTTGTAGAATTTGTTGAAGTTCTTCACCATTAAGCTCAATTCTTCATTGAAGGTTTGTTTCTCACTTGATGATGTAGGGGCTTCACATGAGGATTTGTAAGCACCACTTGACTTGTTGTGAAGTTCCTCCTTATCCTTGAGTGACATCTCATGAGCAACATTTCTTCCAATGAAATCCGTTGGCTTGAGATTCTTGTAGTTGGGCATCATTTGGATCAATGTGCACACGGTATCATATTTTCCATCCAATGCTCTTAGGATCTTCTTGATGATGAATTTGTCGGTCATCTCTTCACTTCCTAAGCCCGCAATCTCATTTGTGATAAGAGAAAGCCTAGAGTACATTTCAGCGACACCTTCACCATCCTTCATTTTGAACTTGTCAAGTTGACTTTGGAGCACATCCAATTTGGATTCCTTGACGGAGTCGGTACCTTCATGCATATCAATCAAAGTATCCCAAATTTCCTTTGCATTCTCAAGACGGCTGATTTTGTTGAATTCTTCGGGGCACAATCCGTTGAAGAGGATATCACAAGCTTGAGCGTTGTATTGCAGCATCTTCAACTCTTCAGCGCTAGCTACACGATTTGGTTCTCTCCCATCAAAGAATTCACCTTGCAAGCCAATACACACAATAGCCCAAACGGCGGGGTTATGTCCGAGAATATGCATTTTCATCTTATGCTTCCAACTAGCAAAATTTGTACCATCAAAGTAAGGACCTCTACGGTGATAATTTCCCTCGCTAGACGCCATACTCTCCTAGGTTGTGAAACCAAGGCTATGACCACCAAAATCTATGGAAATCAAGCAAATGGAGACCAAAGCTCGGATGCCACTTGTAGGATCGGAAGTATGTCTAGAGGGGGGGATTAGACTACTTGACCAATTAAAAACTTAACCTTTTCCCAATTTTAGTCTTTGCCAGATTTTAGCTATCTTAGCACAAGTCAAGCAATCTTCTCACAATTCAAGCAAGCATGCAAAGAGTATATGAGCAGCGGAAAGTAAAGCATGCAATTTGCAAGAATGTAAAGGGAAAGGGTTTGGAGAATTCAAACGCAATTGGAGACACGGATGTTTTTGTTGTGGTTCCGATAGGTGGTGCTATCGTACATCCACATTGATGGAGACTTCAACCCACGAAGGGTAATGGTTGCACGAGTCCTCGGAGGGCTCCACCAAAGAAGGGTCCACGAAGAAGAAACCTTGTCTATCCCACCATGTCCGTCGGCCACGAAGGACTTGCCTCACTAGCGGTAGATCTTCACAAAGTAGGCGATCTCCTTGCCCTTACAAACTCCTTGGTTCAACTCCACAATCTTGTCGGAGGCTCCCAAGTGACACCTAGCCAATCTAGGAGACACCACTCTCCAAGAAGTAACAAATGGTGTGTTGATGATGAACTCCTTGCTCTTGTGCTTCAAATGATAGTCTCCCCAACACTCAACTCTCTCTCTCAGGATTTGGATTTGGTGGAAAGAAGATTTGAATGGAAAGCAACTTGGGGAAGGCTAGAGATCAAGATTCATATGGTAGGAATGGAATATCTTGGCCTCAACACATGAGTAGGTGGTTCTCTCTCAGAAATGGTAAGTTGGAAGTGTAGGCTTGTTCTGATGGCTCTCTTCACGAATGAAGAGGAGGTGGAGGGGTATATATAGCCTCCACACAAAACCTAACCGTTACACACAATTTACCAATCTTGGTGGGACCGAATCAACAAACTCGGTCAGACCGATTTAGTAAACCTAGTGACCGTTAGGATTTTCGGTGGGACCGACATGCAACTCGGTAGGACCGATATGGTTAGGGTTAGGGCATAACATAATCTCGGTGAGACCATATTAGACAAACTCGGTGAGACCGAGTTTGGTAATAAGCTAACCAGAGAGTTGGTCAGGTAAACTCGGTGGGACCAGTTCACTCATTTCGGTGGGACCGAAATGTTACGAAAAGGAAACAGAGAGTTTACATTGCAATCTCGGTGGGACCGATCGCTCATCTCGATGGACCGAAACGTTACGAAGGGAAACAGAGAGATTACAATCCCATCTTGGTGAGACCGAGATCCCTATCGGTGAGACCGATTTGCCTAGGGTTTGTGGCAGTGGCTATGACATCAAAACTCGGTGGCGCCGGATAGGAAGAATCGGTGGGGCCGAGTTTGACTTTTGGTTTGGGTCATATGTGGATATGAGAAAGTAGTTGAGGGTTTTTGGAGCATATCACTAAGCACTGTGGAGCAAGAAACTCATTAAGCAACACCTCATCCCTCCTTGATAGTATTGGCTTTTCCTATAGACTCAATGTGATCTTGGATCACTAAAATATAAAATGTAGAGTCTTGAGCTTTTGAGCTTGAGCCAATCCTTTTATCCTTGGTATTTTGAGGGATCCACTTTCCTCATCCATGCCATGCCATTCATTGAGATTTTCCTGAAATGTTCATCTTGGAATGATGTTAGCTCAATGAGCTATATGTTGTTAGGAATTACAAAAACCACCTAGGGATAGTTGCACTTTCAAATGTTAAGGGTCAGGAGCGTGGTGTGGTATTATATAGAGTCACACTCACGTGTGTTTGTGTTATGAATGATTCCGTCGACTCGATCGGATGGAGAGGCACAAGCGTTTAAGCCCACAAATGCATTGTTTAGTCTTACGCACAGTCACGTTCGTTTCGTTAACTGCGGAAACCCAGCGGAATGGGTTCAGATGTGAACACTCACTATTTACTCTGTGAAGCACGGAATAGCCTGTTAGAGAGACGCTGGTGTGGTATATTCTTCGCACGGTCGTGAGTCCCAGGAAGTTACGGCGTGGTATTGTGAAGAGTCACGTTCGTTTGCCTTCGTGTTCCAAATGATTCCGTTAAAACGTTCGCAAGGACAGGCACAGCCGTGAAGCCTAGATAGGCATGTCTATGCTTTACCCAGAGTCACATTCATGTGTTTATTGCGTAAACCCAACGGTTCGACGGGCATCTCCTCGTATTCAGGTCTGGATGCCACGTGGCGCCACTCTGGAAACCCAATGGCCCAACGGGCGTCTCCTCCGGTGATGCCGCTCTGGCTCGTCACCCGAGGGGAAGCTCCGGCTATTTAAGGCGGATGGACGGAGTCTCGAAACCCTAGCCACATCCTACTCATCTCTTTGTCCGCCGCCAGGCCTTCCATTCCTCTTCCTCCTCTCTTTCCTCTGACCATATCCGCCATGGCTGGGCAGAAGAAGTCTACTCAGGAGCGCCGTGTCCTGTCGCGGGAGAAGATCCCAGCTGGCGATGGTTACTCATCTATAAGTCCACTCTGCTTCTGCTTCTCCTTCATTCGTTTTTTATTTCTCCTAATTTGATGAGGGTGTGTCTTGTTGATACTGATTTCCAGTCAACTGGAGCTAGGGTTAGGCTGTGTCACGAACTCGTTCAGAACTCCCCTGCCGCACAATTAAGTAGCAACTCAAAGTCGATAAAAAGGAAGGGAGCGGTGTGCGGGGGTATCATCTGGAAGATCTAACACCTACCGTAGCGACGTGAACTCTTAGGACCAGCCGATGGTTCGCACAAGCAGAATCATCTCGGATGCAATCAGTCAGCTGAGACCTACTGGAAGAATCAGTATGAGCGCAAAAAGGCTAAGAATGATGAGCTCTTGAGGATCACCCATGGCTGCACGGAGTTTTGTGAGGAGAGCCATCATGAGATAGCAATGCTGGAGAAGAACCTCTACAGCTGGAAGGAGTTGTACGACGAGAGCAACGCTAGCATCGCATATCTTAGGAATGAGAAGGTGAAGCTCCTTGTTGAGTGTGGCCGTCTAGTGGATGAATCAAAGGGTTTGAAAATGGAGATCGAGGAACTACGAGCCTAGCAACCCAACGAGAAGTCTCTGCGAAAAAGTCACACAGGCAATTTCATCTCAGAGATGATAAGCCTAAGACCTCCTCCTTCTTTGACCATATGCATAAGATCATTGAGGACACCACTGCCTTAACTAAGAATAATGATGCAGTTCACGTCATCAAGTCCTGGAAGAGCCATTACGAACTGGAGGCGGCTATGATGCTGAGCTCTTGAGGGTCGTCGAGCACTGGTGGAAGCTCTATAAGGAGAGCAAATCCTCCGTCGCAGTTCTTATGAATGAGAAGGCAACGCTCATCATTGAGCATGACCGGCTGCTGGAGCAATCAGAGGGTATGAAAAAAGGAGTCTGAGGGACTGTGTGCCCAGCAAGTGAACAAGCAGTCTTTGGGGACTAGGTAGATAACAGCGATCCTGATCATTGTACCTGAAGCAATTAAGCAGTGGACTAGAAGTTTCTCATTTTGTGTTGTCAAATTTTGTTGTTAGTAAATTTGTTAACAATGTATTTTGGTTTCCAGTATCGTTGTAATGATACAATGTTGGTTCGCAGTGGATTGAAGTTTCTTTTTTTTCTTAATATCGTTGTTTGGAAACTTTTGTAATATCATGTGAACATTGATTGTTTACTTTGTGAGGAACATAATGGCCGATTCGAGAGACGTTGTTTTTGAAAGCATGGGCGTGAAGTCTCTACAGCCATGGTTTTGTGTACCAACTAGAGTCATGACTTGTCCACTCATGAAGGCGTTGACGTTCCTGGCATTCTATGTTTCAGTGTTTCAGGTCATAGGCACGGGTGGGAAGCCCAGAAAGGCATGATGTGGTATGATATAGGGTCATGTTCGCTTATGTTTGTGTTCCGAATGATTTCGTCGACTCGTTCAGACAAAGAGGCACGGATGGCAACCCGTGGAGGCACGGTTTAGTATTACATAGAGTCACGTTCATGCGTTTACTACAGAAACACAATGGAATTGGATTCAGATGTGAACCATAACTGTTTACTTTGTGAGGTAACGAATGGCCGGTTCGAGAGGCACTATTCTTAAAAGCACGGGCAAGAAGTCTCTACAACCACGGTTCTGTACCAAGGAGCCACTGTCAAATGCATGGGAGTGAAGCAATGACGGCCACGGTTTAGGTGTAGAAGAGGCACTTTATCAGCTGGTGTTGCTCCTTTGTTAGGCGCATGGTCGGGTGGCTGTGGAAGGCACGTTTTTCAAGAAGAGAATGAATGTCATGATGCCATGACAAGATGAAAGCATGGTTGTGAGTCTGCAGTGTCACGGATAGAATCCTCGAGACGCATTTGCCTGTGGCCTGTTGAGTAGAAACTCGGTTGTGCGGTCACTAGAGGCACTACATAACGCCCCGCGAAACATGTTGTGTTGACCGTTGTGGTGGTTGTCTATACAAGCAAACCTATCGCCCTTATAATATTTTCTCTGCTGAGTAATAAAAATACCTAAACAAGCAAAATGTGTTCTGCTTAAATTTGTTTTGTTTCTATAACTGCACCAAATAAACTTACAAGCTGTTTTTATAACCACGGTACAAGGAGCAGAAATAGTGCAAGGGCTCAAATGCAGCTCCATCAGTGCAAGGCTCAACTGCAGCTCCTCAGTGTGTATGACAGGTACATACGAGAAGCACTTCTCTACCTGCAACACAGGCATGGTTGTGCATGCATTGTGTGCATTACAGGTACATACGAGAGTCATTGTCGTACATATAACACATGCACGGTTACACATACAGCGTGCATCTCTCCACTAAAAAATTAAATCTACTTTATGTCTTTTAACCTTGGTGCCACAACATTTTATAGTCCTTCGACCCATACAAAGCCGCAAACCCCCACATTTGACACAACAGTAGATAAAAGTACGAACGGTCATGCCTCTATTACCGAATATGGAGAGGTCGCTCGTTAACTACAGACAAAGAGGCACACGTTTTATCGCACATTTCCACACGTCTGGGGACCATGACATGTTGTTGCATCAGGTCAAAAAAAGACAAAACTAGGTAGATTTTAGCAGTTGGGAGCTCCTTCATGGCTGCACGCAACACAAAAATAGACAAGCCTACACACGGTGCAAAGACTACAACGGTTGTTTGATAAAGTTTACATAAAATCCAAGCTCAAAAGAACGCAACAACAAATAACTCCATACACCTGAACAACTAACACCAGACCTTATTTCAGCATCCACACCTGAATGAAACCGTCAAATCTAGGTATTCAACACTCATGTTTCTTAAAAGCAGATGTGCGTGGCTGCAACTTGATGATAATCTAAGACAAGCGCGTTTAGAAGCCCTTCTATGCCACTCCAGAACCCTTTGTTGCTCTTCGTAAAATACTTTCGTGAACTCTGCAGGAGGGGAGGTAAACTTAATGGTGATGGTTTCCAGATCCTTTGTAATAATAACAAAAAATGTCGCAAATTCAGTGTAACTCCCAGAGCAAACATAATCTTCCAGCAATACTGTCCTCAGACAAACGTCCTGATGTTTGAGAAACTGTCGGTGCTTAAGACACCATTTGTTGTTTTCACCACGACAAATCAACGATCCCTAAAATATAAATGATAGGTTGAAAATATTTAGCGTCTATAAAACAGATACAAACCATTGAAAAACCAAACAAAACAATTAGTTCTACCACCTCCGTAACAAAAAGTTTGACATACACTAGTCTAGATATGGCTGTATCCAACAATAAATCATGTGTAGATACGGGTGCATCAATTCTAGTCAAATCTAAGACAAGCATTTTGAAATGGAACGAGTACTACAGTATGCACATTTCTCAAGATCATCACCTCGACAAACAAGTTCTCCAGTTTTGGAAAGCATTGCAGCAATTCAACGACGATGTCCAGTTTATAATACATGTAGATAAGCAAGGTCTTGACAGATTGACGCGTTGTTGTTAGACTGACTGCCTCCAAACCCTTCATGAAAATTAACAGAAGATGGATCATAAAACTAATAGAATAAAGGTTGGATTAAATAAAACTTGTTTCCTCACAAACAAAGTGAAGGTGGAAGTATCATGAAAACTCAATACATCAAGACACGTGGGACGACATGGATAAGGTTCAGGTGCAGAGACACCGGTTACCTCCAAGTCCTGACTTTGCATGAAGAATAGAACATAGATCATCAAATTAATAGAACAAACATCGGAACAAGTGCAGCTCTGTTCCAGTATCAAGGAAAGTCAGTACCTCAAGACACGCCGAGGGAGACACGAACACGAATTCACCCAACGTCTCCATTTTAGGTGCAGAGATAACGGTTATCGAACAGTCATCGACCAGACAATCAACAATCAACCATCAAAGCGAAGGCGCAACCTCAATAACGAGTTTGCCATGTGCACAATAAATGCCAATGCTTAAAAGGTTAGACGAGTTTATTGTGATGCGACGACCTCCTCTACTGCAAACAAGCAGCAGAGACTCAAGTGTAGGGCTACTAGAGTGGATTATGCTTTGCAGCGAGGCGTCTGATATATCAACTTCTACAAGCAAGAGACTTTTCACCAGTGGTAGCTTAAGCGTCCCTACGTAATTGTCTGGTATTTGGCAAAGAGCAAAGGTGAGGGTGTGGAGAGAGGAGGAAAACCAAAACATGGACTCTGGTGCCGAGGGCGTATATGAAGTGCATACATCTAGTAGTGTTACCTCTTGCGTCAGAAATCCTGGGAAGAGGTAGTAGAACTCAAGAACCTAGATATTGTTCAGCTTTGAGGATCGGAGCCAGGCATCAACGATGGAGGGTCTTCACTATAGGTAGCACGCCGAGATAGAGAGGCGGATAACCGAGCCAGCATGGCCGGACAGAATGGATTTCGGAAGACTAACAACATTACTGACAAAATTTCGATAGAGCCATGTTCCAGAATAGCATTTGCGGACGCGCTCCTTGGTGAAGGCGGACAGCTGAGATATGGTCTCGATATGAACTATTTCTCCATTGTTAAAAAGACCTGGGATAGGAATCTCGCGGCAGTATAGATTCAGAGGAGCGATGGGCCATAAAGGACGCCACCGACGTGAGAGGATTTGAGTGTGGATGCCCTCGTTAGTGGAGATATGAGAGATCACCTCACCGAGGATGGCGTCTGGAAGTCACTGATGCGGTCCAGACCAGACTGCTCTTCCTCGTCCTCGGATCCAGTAGGCGCACCCTTGCCGCCTCGAGCCGCTACCGCCAAACCACCAGAGGAGGGCGTCGCCGGTGGAGCGAGCCTCGCTCTCTTGGTGCATGGCGCACCGGAGTGGATCACCATCTTCGTGTCCATTCCTGGGTTCATGCTGCCTGCGACCGCAGGTATAGGTGGCGTGGATCTGGAAAGACAGCTAGGCGTAACTGGGGATAGGAGGGAAGGGGAGAGGAGTGGAGGGATCTGTTTAGGATCCACAAGAAGAAATGATCGAACTCATCACTTTGCATTAGATGAAGTGCTATATAGAGACACTGGAACATGCATTTACAGGGGGCGTCGGTTTGGATGGAACCGACACGATTGCAGAAAGCAACCACCGTTACAAGCGGGGATTAATCCCTTAATTAGCATGTTAATTAATCTTAACACGATCGAAGGGGCGGTTGGAGAACAACTATATTATTAATATTGATATTATTTCCCCCGCAAAATAATAGATATTGATATTATTTCTTTCCTGTTTGAGGAAGGAAACGAGGCACAACCTTTTAGAATAGGGAAGCACTGCCCTGCATGCAATAGATGCATGCTCGTTGATCGGAGTAGCAAGAGCAGGTTGTACATACACCATGCTTCTCTGAGTGCAAACAGTTCCGCTTTGTGAGAAGAGCCACGGGTGTACACGAAGCAGGGGCACAGTAATTTGCGAAGCTAGCGACGGCACGCTTTCAAACAAAGCACAAGCACAGTGGTTCCACGACAAGCATGTCTCAATTTGCAGAAAGAGCATTGTCATGGTTCTACAGGACGCTATATTCTAGACTATGGAACATATTTCCACCCAAACGTTCACCATAAAGTCACAGTCATACACAGGGGAAGTGTCCTACAGTGATAACAGACGCACAGTTTTATAGGTACAAGAGGCACTAGCGCCTCTGTATTGTAAAATATTTCAGCTAACACGTTATTTGGAGAGGCACGGCCATCACATCACATGTGACTGCGTGTTCCAAATGTTTTCAGTCGCTCACTCTATTCACAAAAGTAAGTTCAAACTTATAGATGGTGCACAAAAACATGAAAACTTGATAGTTTTTTGAGCTTGTGAGTTGCTTCACGGCTGAAGAGCACAAAAACAAGTTCCTGACAAGGTTACATACAGTGCATAAAGTACAAGATGGAAATCCAAACTGGAAAGCACACAACAACACCTATCTCTGTTAGCCGGATAACCGTTTTCAGCATTCACAGGTCAATGGATCCGGCAAGTGCATGATTTGACACTAGTTTGTCCAGATGTGTTCTTTTAAATTCAAGTTCATATGCCTACAACACCCTAACAATATAAGACGAGCACGTCTAGAAGCCTTGTTGCCCCATTGAAGCACCTCTTCTTGATGTTCGTAAAATCCTTCAGTGATGTTGTCTGGGGGGAGAGAAACTTAAGCCTCATGGTCTTTAACTCCTTTGCATTCAGAATAAAGAATGTTGCAAATTCAATGTTTTTCTTGTAGTGTACATATTTTTCCAGCATTATTGTCTTCAGACGAATGTCATGCTGCTGGAGAAACACCCGGTGCTTCTAGCGCCACTTATTTGTTACACCTTCCTCGTGGCATACTCCTCCCTGAAAATGCATGAAGAGTGAGAATACTCGTGGACTACAAGGTGAGAGAGAGGCTTCCAATATAGTACACTATGCATGGTATGTGCTTTCAATGTGTGTGGAAAACATTACCTCGATAAACAGGTTCTCTAGGCTTGGAAAGCATCGCATCAAGGCAACAACCTTGTTCAGATTTAATGACATGTGGATAAGCAGGGTCTTGACATATTGAACCGTCATTGATAGGCTGACTACAGACAAAGCCTGCATCAAGCACACATCATAAAATTAGTTGACATGACATGAAACTTGGTCACTGGAACAAATGCAACTCAAGAGTATAGTGCAAAAAGTTAGTACCTGGATAATTGTAGAGTCAAAAGTAATCTTGGAATCAGGAAATCCTTCATAAAAATTATCCAGACACTCAAGTTTAGGTGCAGAGAAGATAGTTATCTGCAAATGCTGGCTCTGAATATCGTGAATCAACCGTTTAAGTAAGGGTGCAGCCTCAACAACGAGGTCACCATTCTCATAGAGGATGCACATGACTTCAACTTTGGCTGAGTTTATTCTGATGCAGTGGTCCAGATTATTGCAAACAAGCAGTAGACACTCGAGTGCAGGGCAACCATAGTTGATTATGCTTTGTAGTGAGACGTCTGATATATCAACTTCCAAAAACGAAAGCCTCTTAAGCAGTGGAAGTTTAAACCATCGTGCATACTTATCAGGTATTTGGCAAAGAGCAAATGTGACGGTGTCTAGTGAGGACAAAAACAGCAGCACGGAAGTCGGTGGCGAGGGTGCGGATGAAGAATTTTCATGTGGTAGTGTGATAGTTTTTCCCACGAAATGTGGGAACATGTAGTAGAACTCGAGAACCTGAAGATTCTTTAGTTTTGGGGATCGAAGCCAGGCATCGACTATACAGGGTCTGCAGTGGAGATAGCACGCCGAAATGCAGAGGCGATGAACTGTGCCATCATGGCCGGAGAGCATGGCTTCTGGGAGGATCAAACCATCAACGCCAGGTTCAAAACTGCACTGAGTTCCAAAATACCTTATACGAATGACATCCTTGCTTGGGAGCATGGAGAGTATGTCAATATGAACTGTTTCCAGGGGCTTAAAAAGACGAGGGGCGGGGATATCACTGTAGTCGAGATTTAGGGGAGTGGTGCACCATAAAGGACGCTACCGACGAGCAAGAATTTGAGTGCGGATACCCTCCTTAGGGGACAGACGGGAGATGATCTCACCGAGAATGGCGTCTGGGAGGTCGCTGATGCAGTCCGGACAAGTCTCCTCCTCGTGCTTCTCCGAACCATTGAGTGAACCCGCTCCGCTTCCGGCCGCTGCCGCCATACCCCGAGAGGAGGGTGTCGCGGGTGGCGCGAACCTCGCCTTGTTGTTGCTTGGGGCACCGGATTGGACATCCATCTTCGTCTCTGTTCCTGGGTTAATGTTGCCTGCGAGCAACGCTCTGTGCGGTGTGGATCTGGACAGACGGCTAGGTCTTCACTCCACGCAGATCCAAGTGAGTTAAAGATAAGCAAGGAAGAGAGCAGACGCGACGGGTCGTAAATACAGTTAGGTTTTCTGTGCATCTTGTAGATTCATAACAGTGCGGTTACTAGAAATTAAGACGTGCTTGTTGTGGAAGCACCGTGCATGTGCTTTTTTTAAAACCATGCCCAGGCTAGCCCCACAAGGTAATCATGTTCATGGAATGCTCGTGTCAGCGGAAAATTCTTGAATTCAAGGAGACACGATTCAAGCCGTAATTGCTTGCAATACAGAGAAGCGCTATGTAAGCAGAGCCGTGCTCTTGCCTTTCGGCTCTACATGCATGCGTCCGATGCATGTAGGACAGTGTGTTACGTATATAAAAGGTTGTGCTTTGTTTTCTCTCTCTTGTTTTCTTCCGCACATCTTAATTTTGACCGCATTTTGAAACGGGCATGAAAAATTCAAAGCAAAAATCAAAAAATTGGAAAACCTTCACATTGTGTCATTATATGTGGCCAAGTTACCAAGAAAAATAATGAACTTGTAATAAGATAATTATTTTTAAAAAGCGTTCTCAGAAACGAGCTATCATGTGTGGAGATCAATGGCTTTCAAGCCAAATGATCAATCTTATGGCCACATTCATGGCATAGTTTATTCAAATGATATCATATTATGCACAAGGGTGCATCTTGGAATGGCAAACAATGTTGCCTAAGGAAGTTTTCATTTTCTTTGGACGTAAAAAACAATTTCCATTTTTTTACTGCCCAAAATGAGGTTTTTTTGTGAAGAACTTACCAAATAAATGCTGCAAAATTGGACCAAATCAATTTTATAAAATACTAGGCCATACTTAATGCACAATTGACCAAATTGTTAGGTGTCAAAAACTTGTATCCACCTCTCATGAAAAAGACAAATTTCTGCCGATTCAGCAGGAAACAGGTCAAATTTGAACTGCATCTACCTCATAGTTTGCTATTTATATATCCCAAAAATCATTTTTAGGTACAAAAGTATCTATTTAGTCAGAGAAACACCAAAAGTTTCCAAGATTCAACCACTAGCTAGGAACGCTCATGCCCGCCGTTTTGACCGCATTTTGAAACGGGCATGAAAAATTCAAAAAAAACAAAATATTGGAAAACCTTCGCATTGTGTCATTATATGTGATCAATTTACCAATAAAATAATAAAATTTTAATGTGACAATCATTTTAAAAAAGTGTTCTCACAAACGAGCTATCATGTGTGAAGATTCATGGCTTTCAAGCCAAATGATCGATCTTATGGCCACATTCATGGTATAGTTTATTCAAATGATATTATATTGTGCATAAGGGTGCATCTTGGAATGGCAAACAATGTTGCCTAAGAAAGGTTTCATTTCCTTTGCACGGAAATTTCATTTTCCATTTTTCGAGTTTCCAAAATGAGTTTTTTTGTGAAGGACCTACCATATATTTGCTGGAAAATTGGACCAAATCAATTTTCTAAAATACTAGGCCATATTTAATGCACAATTGACAAAATTGTTGGGTGTCAAAAGCTTTTATCCACCTCCTGTGAAAAAGACAAATTTCTGCCGATTTAGTAGGTAATGGGTCAAATTTGAACTACAACTGCCTTATTGTTTGCTCTTTATTTATCCCAAAAATCATTTTTAGGTACAAAAGTATCTATTTAATCAGAGAAACACCAAAAAATTTCCAAGATTCAACCACTAGCTAGGAACGGTCATGCCCGCCGTTTTGACCGCATTTTGAAACAGGCATTAAAAATTTAAAAATAAATAAATAATTGGAAAACCTTCGCGTTGTGTCATTATATGTGACCAATTTACCAGGAAAATAATAAACTTGTAATGTGACAATTATTTTAAAAAAGTGTTCTCAGAAACGAGCTGTCATGTGTGAAGATTCATGGCTTTCAAGCCAAATGATCAATCTTATGGCCACATTCATGGTATAGTTTGTTCAAATGATATCATATTGTGCACAATGGTGCATCTTGGAATGGCAAACAATGTTGCCAAAGAAAGTTTTCATTTCCTTTGCACGGAAATTTCATTTTCCATTTTTCGAGTCCCAAAATGAGTATTTTTTGTGAAGGACCTACCATATATTTCTTGCAAAATTGGACCAAATCAATTTTCTAAAATACTAGGCCATATTTAATGCACAATTGACAAAATGGTTGGGCGTCAAAAGCTTTGATCCACCTCTCGTGAAAAAGATAAATTTTCGCCGATTTAGCAAGAAATGGGTCAAATTTTAACTACATCTACCTTATAGTTTGCTCTTTATTTTTTCTAGTAACTGCACTGTAATGAATCTACAGGACACACAAAAAACCTAACTGTCTTTACGACCCATCGCATCTGCTCTCTTCCTCACTTATCTTTAACTCACTTGGATCTGCACGGAGTGAAGACCTAGCTGTCTCTCTAGATCGACACCGCATAGAGCGCTACTCCTAGGAGGCATGAACCCAGCAATGGAGACAGAGATGGAGGTCCAATCCGGTGCCCCGAGCACCAAGAGGGCGAGGCTCGGTCCACCGGCGACGCCGCCTCTGGAGGTTTGGCGGTAGCGGCTAGAAGCGGCGAGGGTGCGCCTACTGATTTTGAGGATCAGGAAAAGGAGTTTGCTCCGGACCGCATTAGCGACCTCTCGAACGTCGTACTCGGTGAGGTCATCTCCTCTCTCTCCACTAAAGAGGGCATCCACACTCAAATCCTCGCACGTCAGTGGCGCCCTCTATGGCACGCCGCTCCTCTGAATCTGGACTGCCATGAGATCCCTGTCGCTCGTCTTTTTAACCCCCTAGATCAAGTATATTTTGAGGTGATCTCCGTGTACTCCGCCACTCCTGAGACACTCATCCACATACCTTACACTAGAACTTTTTTTAGAGGAGAACATGTTGGTGAAGATGATTCGTATGATATGATGGTGCGTACCTTCCAGGGGCCATCCTCTCCAGCAATAAGAGCGCAGTTGACCGCCTTTGCATACCGATGTTCTACCTCTAGTACAGGCCCTCGAACATCGCCGACTGGCTTGAATTCACCAGATTGAACAAACTCTAGGTCCTTGAGTTTTACTACCTGTTGCCACCGTTTTTGAGACAACATGACATAGTACCATTCTCATGCCCTTCGCTTATGCCATCACCACCAGCATTCAACCCTCAAATTTCCTCCTCGCTACACACCCTTGCCTTTGCTCTTTGCAAGTTACCAGACAATTATTTACGAGCTCTTAAACTACCACTGCTCAGGAGACTCTCGCTTGTGGATGTTCATATACCAGACGTCTCGCTGAAAGCATCATCCGCTCTAGTTCTCCTGCACTTGAGTCTCTGCTTCTTGTTTGGACAGTCAAGAACCATTACATCAGAATAAACTCACCTAACCTTATAAGCATTGGTATTTGTGGTCACTATGGAAAAGTTGTTATAGAGGATGCCTCCTCACTTCAATGGTTTCTTTGTGATGATCAAAGCGGGAACTTGCGTATAGTCGTCACCTCTGCACCTAAACTGGAGGTCATGGGCAAATTATCAGATATTTTTGATGAATCCAACATCGTAAATCACTTAATACTTATTCAGGTACTGACTTTCAACAATACTTTCACCCGCATTCATTCGAACAAAAAAGTTCCATGTAATCCAAACTTTGTTCAACGAATATTATGTTGTATTCTACATGAAGTGTTTGCCGACGGTCAGCACATTCACAGCGGTTCATTCTGTCATATCAGCATGGATTATAATCTGAATGCAGTCCCTGCCTTGGTGCACAGCTTCCTAAACTTGGAAAACTTGTATATCGAGGTGATGGTTCTCGCACACATTGTAAACACGTACCATGCATGCTGTAGTACTCTGTACATCTAAAGAGGTCTAGCTTGCATTTGTATGTAATGGACAAAGATGTATATAGTCATGAACCAGTATTAGACACATATGTGCCTAGACAAAACTAAAAATACTTTTATCAGAATGGAAGTTACATAATTTTTACTTCACTTGCTATCTCAACAGAATCACTCTTTATAGAGCTTAACCATTTTAAATATTCATTTTTATTTTAGGGAGGAGTCTCTAATGAAGAAAGTCTTACGAACGACTATTCTCGTGAGCACCATTACGACGTCCGTTTGAAGTCAGTGACGCTGGAAGGCTATGTACAATGCAAGAAAAGCATTCAGTTCGCAACATTCTTTATACTCAACGCAAGACAACTGGAGACTATCAGCATTAAGTTTCTTCTTCATGAAGACTTCATAGAACAATTTTACAAACAACAACAAGAGGTGCTTTGGTGGGAGGAAAAGGCTTCTAAACATGCTTGCCTTAGGTTGTCGCCAAGTTGCAACCACAAGCGTTAGGATCTAAGGCACGCACGCATTGAGCTCCTGGATTTAACTGATCCATTCACTTGTAAGTGTTGAAAACACTGGTGGAGTGGGATGTTGCTGCAATTTCCAGTTTGGGTATTACATAGGCAAGGCGAAACAATGCATGTATCTTTTTCTCAATCTGTAAACATTGACAACAGCATTGTTGTTGGGCTGTGCACCCATGAAGGAGATCAAACTAATTTGTCTTCCTTTATCATGCTGCAACAATAGTTTATAATCTCTATAGTAAGCAAAAAAAATTAACTCTTTGTCGAGTGACCCCGCTGAGGATAGCATCCGAGAGATCACTGATGCGGTCCGGGACGTGATCCTTGTTCATCTTATTCAGGTCCAGCGGGCGGACCCTTTTCGATTTTCGCCGCTTCAAACACCAACACAGAACCACACACAAAGGCATTGAAGATTCAGAACAGCCTCGATCTCCTGTTACTAGAAATACTAGAAACACCAGACTTGATATGTGTCTCCCCTGCTGGGTTTCTCTCCGCCTCCTCGAAAGGTTGTGTGTGCAGAGGAACAAGATAAAGAGTTAGATTATGTCTTCATGGCGCACATCCAAAAAACACAAGAGTTTAATTTAGGAAGATAAGATTTAAAAAAACTGAGTATCAATGTTAAAGGGCCACAGGCACGGGCGTGCAGCCCACAAAGGCATGGTGTGGTATTTTATAGAGTCATGTTCACTTGTGTTTGTATTCTGAATGATTCCGTCGACTCGTTCAGACGGAGGGCACTGACGTGAACCCGTGGAGGCACGGTGTGGTATTACATAGAGTCACGTTCGTAAGTTTACTTCAGAAACACAACAGAGTTGGATTCAGATGTGAACCCTCACTCTTTACTTTGTGAGGCAATGAATGGCCGATCCGAGAGACACTGTCCTTAAAAGCACGGGCAAGAACTCTCTACAACCACGGTTCTCTACCAAGGAGCCACTGTCAAACGCACGGAAGTGAAGCAAAGAGGGCCACGCTTTTAGTTGTAGAAGAAGCACTTTATCAGCTGGCATTGCTCCTTTCTTAGGCACACAGTAGGGTGGCTATGGAAGGCACATTTTCTAAGCAGAGAACGAACATCACGATGCCACAACAAGGTGAAAGCATGGTTGTGAGTCTGTAGTGTCACAGATAGAATCCTCGAGACGCATTTGGGTGTGGCCTGTGGAGTAGAAACTCGGTTGTACGGTCACCAGAGGCACTACATAACGCCCCGCAAAACACGTTTGGTTGACCGTTGTGGTGGTTGTCTATGCTTTCAGTTCTTTTCATCTCTCCTATGTCGCAGCAGAGACGCATGGTTGTACTATTACACCATCCAACTTCATAAAGCAATGGTTGCAAATATTTAAAAGCAAACCTATTGCCCTTATAGCATTTTCTCTGTTGAGTAATAAAAATACATAAACAAGCAAAATCTGTTCTGCTTAAATTTGTTTTGTTTCTATAACTGCACCAAATAAACTTACAAGCCATTTTTATAACCACAGTACAAGGAGCAGAAACAGTGCAAGGGCTAAAATGTAGCTCCATTAGTGCAAGACTTAACTGAAGCTCCTCAGTGTATATGGCAGGTACATACGAGAAGCACTGCTCTACTTGCAACACAGGCACGGTTGTGCATGCATTGTGTGCATGACAGGTACATACGAGAGGCACTGTCGTACATACAACATAGGCACGCTTACACATATAGCGTGCATCTCTACACTGAAAAATTAAATCTACTTTATGTCTTTTAACCTTGGTGCCACAGCATTTTATAGTCCTTTGGCTCATACAAAGCTGCAAAACCCCACATTTGACACAACAGTAGATAAAAGTATGAACAGTCGTGCCTCTATTACCGAAAATGGAGAGGTTGCTGTTTTACAACATACAAAGAGGCACACATTTTCTCACACATTTCCACTGGTCTAGGGACCATGACATGTTGTATATCAAGTCAAAAAACACAAAACTAGGTAGATTCTAGCAGTTGGGAGCTCCTTCATGGCTGCACACAAACACAAAAACATACAGGCCTACACACGGTGCAAAGACTACAACTGTTGTATGATAAAGTTTACATAAAACCCGAGCTCAAAAGATCGCAACAACAAATAACTCCATACACCTGAACAACTAACACTAGACTTGATTTCAGCATCCACACCTGAACGGAACCGTCAAATCCAAGTATTCAATACTCCTGCTTCTTAAATGCGGTCGTGCCTGCAACTTGATGATAATCTAAGACAAGCGCATTTAGAAGCCTTTTTATGCCACTCCAGATCCCTTTGTTGCTCTTGGTAAAATACTCACATGAACTCTGCGTGAGGGGAGATAAACTTAATGGTCATGGTCTCCAGATCCTTTGCACTAAGAACAAAGAATGTCGCAAATTCAATGTAACTCCGGGAGCGGACATAATGTTCCAGTGATATTATCTTCAAAAAAACGTCGTGATGTTTGAGAAACTACCAGTGCTTGAGACGCCATTTGTTTTTTTCACCACGATAAATCATTCGTCCCTAAAATATAAATGATAGGTTGGAAATACTTAACGTCTATGAAAATAGATACAAACCATCTAAAAACCAAAGCAAATAATTAGTTCTACCACCTTCGTAACAACAAGTTTGACATAGATTTTTCTAGATATGGATGTATCCAACAATAAACCATGTGTAGATACGGGTGCATCAATTCCAGTGAAATTTAAGACAAGCATTTTGAAATGGAACGAGTACTACAGTATGCACATTTCTGAAGATCATCACCTCGACAAACAAGTTCTCCAGTTTTGGAAAGGATTCCAACAATTCAATGACAATGTCCACTTTATAATACATGTAGACAAGCAAGGTCTTGACATATTGATGCATTGTTGTTAGAGTGGTTGCCTCCAAACCCTTCATGAAAATTAACAGAAAATGGATCAGAAAACTAATAGAAAAAAGGTTGGATTAAATAAAAATTGTTTCCTCGCAAACAAAATGAAGATGTAAGTATCATGAAAACTCAATACCGCAAGACACGTGAGAGGTCCAGGTACACACATAGAGGTTACCTTGAAGTATTGACTCTGCATGAAGAATAGAACATAGATCAACAAACTAATAGAACAAACATTGTAACAAGTGCAGCTCTATCCCAGTATCAAGGAAAGTCGGTACCTGAAGACACATGGAGGGAGAAAAGAACACGAATTCACCTAGCGTCTCCAGTTTAGGTGCAGAGACACGGTTATCAAACAGTTGTCAACCAGACCATTGTCGATCAACCGTCGAAGCGAAGGGGTATCCTCAATAATGAGTTCGCCGAGTGCACAACAAATGCTAATGCTTACCAGGTTAGACGAGTTTATTTTGATGCGACGACCTCCTCTACTGCAAACAAGCAGCAGAGACTCTAGTGCAGGGCTACTAGAGTGGATTATGCTTTGCAGTGAGACATCTGATATATCAACTTCCACAAGCGAGAGTCTTTTGAGCAGTGGTAGCTTAAGCGTCCCTGCGTAATTGTCTGGTACTTGGCAAAGAGCAAAGGCGAGGGTGTGCAGTGAGGAAGAAAGCCGAAACACAGACTCTGGTGCTGAGGGCGTACAAGAATTGCATACATCCAGTAGTGTGACCTCTTGGGTAAGGAAATCTAGGAACAAGTAGTAGAACTCAAGAACCTTGATATTCTTGAGATTTGAAGATTGGAGCCAGGCATCATCAGTGGAGGGTCTACACTATAGATAGCACGCCAGGATAGAGAGGCGGCTAACAGAGCCCTTATGGTCGGATAGGATGGGTTCCGAAAAACTAACACCATGAGCGACAAAATTTCGAGAGTGAAAAGTTCCGGAATAGCATTTGCTGATGCGCTCCTTGGTGAAGGGGGACAACTTAGATATGGTCTCGATATGAACTGTTTCAAAATCATTAAAAAGACGACCGACAGAGATCTCGTGACAGTCAAGATTCAGAGGAGCGGTGCGCCATAAAGGACACCAGCGACGTGCGAGGATTCGAGTATGCATACCCTCCTTAATGGGGAGACGAGAGATGATCTCACCGATGACGGCGTCCCGGAGGTCGCTGACGAGGTCCATACGAGACCCCTCTTCTTCCTCCTTGGATCAAGGGAGAGCATGCTCGCCGCTTCCCTCCCCTCTGACGACCAGCACAGCACCAGAAGGCGGTGTCGCTGGTGGCGCCACTCTCACCCTGTTGGTGCTAGGAGCAGCGCATTCCATCTCCACCTCCATTGTTGGGGTGCCGCCGCCCACGACCAGTGCTCAGTGAGGTGGATCTGGAAAAATGGAGTACAACCTGTCAATCCACGAAACGACTTAAATACCGACGAGGAGCGGTGAGTTCCAGATTAATTACCTCTTTGTTTTTTTGACGGGAGGGTCCGGGTTAATTACTACTCGTGACAAGTAATGGCAGAGGCATGGTTGCACTCTTGTACACGCACTGTTGTACACGCAGACGCGCAGTTACTACTTGTAACAATTAATGAGATGCATTGTTGTACACGCAGACCAGGCACGGGCGTGCCCAACCATGTTTTACATATTTACCGCACACATTCATTAGAAAAATTTGTTTGACGCCGGAAGCACAGTTCTACAGTCATCTTGCCTCTGTTGAGAGGCAAAATTTTCCACGGAAACATTAACCATGAAGATTCAAAGTTAAGGAGATTCAAGGCCATGCTTCTGCCTTGCAGCTGATTCTGCCGAAACGCTCACAGACAAAAGCATGCAAGTGAAGTGATGGCAGAGGCATGGTTTGTCACGTACCACACATGGAGTCGCACTATTCTACCTTCCACACAGGCACATCCATGGCAGAGGCACGGGTTTTCACGTACCACACAACAGTCATGAAGTGATACAAGACGCACTGTTCTACATGCAACACAGGCACGACCATGATTCCACGTGATTTAGTAGCATGCAAAGCCGTTATTCTCTCACAGGAAACACCGTGAACCTACTGTCAGGCACTATATCCATGAAACAGAAACACAAACACAACTGTGAACCATTGTGTTTGAAATCTTTGCATCACAGAAGCACGGCGTGAAGGCACATAAGTCACGGTTGCCCTTTCAGTTATTTTTATCTCTCTGTGTTGTAGCAAAGAAGAAGCACGCTTGTATGCCTACAACATCCATGTTCAGAAACCCACGGTTGCGGGAAATTACAAGGAAACCTCTGCCTCTGATATTTTTCTCCGGCATGTAAAAATACATAAAGAAGAAAAATGTGTTATTATTTAAATTTGTTTTGTTTCTATAATTGTAGCAAATTACCTTACAAGCCATTCTCATAACCACAGCACAACAAAATAAACATTCGGCACCAGCCCACCCTCCTCACCGATGACTTGATATTTCATCGCTCCACATGCGGTCTTGTTTTTGAATATTCCTTCTCAACCCTTGTGTGTAGCTATTCAATCTATTTACCTGTAAAATTAATATACATAAAAACCAAAAAACAATGAGAAAGATGGTGGTCATCATTATTTTTTGCTTATGTCATGTTTAAGATGCATCATTACCTTTTAATTTTTTATTCATACTGTTCTCCGGTACCAAACAGTCTCCACTTAGATCTTTCCTTTCTGGAAGTGGACTGTGCAGATTTCGTACCTTCTCCCAGACTTCCCCCGCGCATTCTGTCTGCCTGGCTTGTGTGATGTTGGATTCTGGCGTAGATGCAAGACTTTGATAAATGTTGCCTATTGTCAGTGGGGTGGTTAGAGTTGCTGGTGTTTGCCAACTTCCTCCTGGGCTTGCAGTGCACTCTCCTGAACCGTTTGATGTCCTTGGTGGTGTTGTTGGTGTTGTCGGCCATTTCATTGACCTTGCCCTCTTCTCCTGCTGCAATTTCCTCTTCTCCTCTTCAATCCTCATCCTCTCCTGGACTTCTGGATTTCCCGGGTAGTTTGTTTTCCTGTGAACATTTTCTCCACAATGACCGCACTTGGATGCGGCTTTGTTGCCTTTTCCTTTCTTCTCAGAACCAGCTTTGATTCGATCTCCTTTTTTCGTGCCTTTTGAGCCACTCATGGGAGGGTTCTTGAGAGTTTCGGCAAGAATGCCTGTGTCTGTTTCATCAGCAAGTGCCGCCATGACTTTTATTTTCATATCTTGCATACACTCATGCAACACACTATATGCTTTCTCTTTTCTGCAAGTATTTGAACAGATATCCAACAACTCAGCGTAAGCGAGGCCGAATCTCATAGTTTCATCGTCTTGCGCAGTCATGCTATTATCTTGACTTGTAGACAGCACTTTCAAGCCCTCTGATAGATTCCTAGTCCACATCGGGATGATGAAGGATTTTGGGTGATGTTCGATCATGTCTGTGTGGTCCATCACCTTAAGCACATGGCAGCACTGAATGCCATCCCTACTCATTTTCTTGCAGCTGCAACTTTATATTTCCTTTTGCTCATCCACATCTACCCTGAACTTAGACCTATCAAATTCCTCGCCCGGATATGTTTTTCACACTTTTTGTCCAGGCTCAGTAATCCTATTTTAAAAATACTTCCTCCCCTTTGCCAGGTTAGAGCACTTGTAATATGTCCGGTTCCGTAGCTCCAGCTGGAATTTCCTAAAAATTTCATTCGTGTATACTTCACTTGCTTCTGTTTTAATCGGAAAACCCGTCTCTCGTGATGGTGTCTTCTCGACTGTTCAGTGTCTTTTCTTTCAAGCGTTGCAAGGCAAGTTTGCTGAATAATGTGATACGCACCAAAAAAAACCTTGCTATAGTGTCCCTATAGCTGACATAATTCTTCCACATCGAATTTGTGCTCTCAGTGCGTGTGGTTGTTGACAAGAAAGGATAGAAGCAGTCCTTGAAGTAGGTCGGCACCCAGAAATTTCGGAGTTCCCATAGCGTGTTTAGGTGTTTGTTGCCTTCTGCCTTGTGCACAGAAATTGCAGCTTTCCAAGAATGCTCAAACTCATCTTGATCTAGTGAGTTCTTGACGATTCAAAATAAATCATCAGACATCCCTGGGTGCTGCGCAAACACTGCAGCGTTATTTTCCTTCATGTTCTTCCTAATATGCCACCAGCAGAACCTGTGCCTCGTTCTGGGAAGAGCTTCCTTTATCGCAGTCTTCATCGCCTGGTCCTGGTCTGTTATTATGTATTTTGGCTCTTTTCCTCCCATTGCCTCGACAAACGTGCTTAGGAGCCACTTGAATGACCCTATTTTCTCATCCTTCAAAAGGCCTACTCCGAACATGATGATTGACCCATGGTTGTCGACACCTATAATTGGTGCAAATGGCAAGCCATATATATTCATAGAGAATGTCATGTCAAAAGACATGAAATCTCCATATAGATCATAATTCATCTTGCACAAGGAGTCTATCCAGAATAGGCTCCGCACTACATTGTTCTCTATCTCTTCCACATGGTGGAATCCCGCCCTCTGCCTCTGCATATCGGCAAACAGTTTCATGGTGTCCTCAATATCAATATTGCGCTCTCCAGCCCTGTCCCGGCATGAAATGTTGCTTATGTCAATCGTGTCGAACATAATTTCTCGCCTCGGTTTCCCCATGGCAGTAAATATCTGCATAACCTTCCTTGGTTCTAACCTCACCTTCTTTAGCACTTCTATATTGAATTTCTCCTAGGGTGTCATCTTCTTATAGCATCTCATGAACTTCAGCATCCAATCAGATGGGTGAAGTTGGTGGTTGTGCTCTAGGCGTACGTTCTTCAGATACCAGTTCCTCCTATCTGTATCCCTCTTCGCTGTTATTTGGACCGGGCAGCCTGTCCGGATCAAGCAGTTGCTCTTTCTCTCCGTAACAAGCTCTTGGTTGTTTTAGTCGGCCCTTCATTGGTGCACTGGAACACCTGCTTGTCGAGCTAGCCATCAAATGTTGATCTTCTGCTCGTTGATCGGTTGGCAGCAAAGCCAACCCTTCTCGCATATCTGCGGAAAAAGAAGAAGGCCTCATCCAATGATCCGAATGGCATACCACCCTATGGTTCGACCGCTTAAGTGACCTCCTTAATCGTTGGGAATATGGCTTATTTGAACATGTCGTCCACTTCTTTCTCTTCAATCATCGGTGGCGCCATGATGATGTTGTCTACCGTCTCTTTGTTCATCTCACCGCATTCACTTCTGACGACATCAGTTTCATCGACAGCCACAGGTCCATTTACCATAGAGCTACTGCTGCTCTATTGTTTGTCACATGCAGGAGCGTCATTTCTGCATGCCACGGTCAAATCCATATATGATTCTGCTTCTCCACAGTCGCCTTCTGGAATGCTGCTCCCTGTTTCTCCGTCACTGGTACATCCAAGGGACAATGCTACTTCTACCATGCAATCTATGTTGCCGCTGTATAATTCTTGCTGCTGCGAACGTTGTGTTCCCTTCATGATGGATGGAGGACTATGATATTTCTTTGGCTCATCTGTTATCCCCCCGACAAGTCCTGAACACATGGCATGAAACAAAATTAGATAGATGTCCAGGGCCTGTTGAAGCATATGCATTCTTTTTTAATTGGAACATAAATGGTTTATATGATTCATCAGGGCTCATCTGGTATACCAAAACCACACCCGTGCCTCTTCTCCAAGTATAGATGGTATACCAGAGGCACTGTTCAAATTATACCCAGCAGAACACATGTGCCCATACTACACATACATCTAAACCAAAAGCACAGCTTTGCTTCTGTTTGCACCATACAACAAGGAGGCACAATAGTGCTTCTGGTAGCATCCTATACAGGAGAACAATTGCACATACAGCCGGACCAGACGGGCAGCCGTGCTCCTGTTTTGCACTTTACCATGTTCTTCAAAAAAATTGTTTATGTGGAATTAAAAAAGCATAGTTCTGACGTCACCTTTGTTTTCCCATGTCGCTCTTATCCAGCAAATGTTGGCGACATCCTCCGTGCATTGGTGATTTCGCTAATGATTCTGAATGCCATCGGAGACCCTCTGGAAGGACCTCTCATGTTGAACACCATAGGTGATCCTTTCAAAGGACCTTACCTTACGTTTACAATGAAACCTGTACTACCGTGATACTTGCTTCCTTTTTCGTGCACCTGTGTGTGCAATATAATATAATTTAATATACCATGTGAAAACACGAAAAATTGCTCACAAGAAAATATACAATTGCTTTAAATGTTATTGCGCGTTCGTATTTGCTGTAACCTGTATTGCTTTCTGGTGCTGCTGTAAAGTAAAATTTGTTCCTCCTATGTTTGATTTTGCCGTTGGGCTCTTCTTGTTTGATCCTTCAACATCAATACTTTTTTTGCCACTGATCCTTCTGTTTACATCAATGGACATTATCTTACCATGTACCTCTTCATTATGACAATCTTCGAACGTTGGGCCATCACAGCGCCTGCTCTCCGCCTTTGCGCACATCTGTGTCTTGAAACCACAAAATAGTTAGATGCACAAGCGAGTATTATGGAGAATTAGCACATAAAACCTCTATGCACGTTAATGACCGGGGTTTGAAGTTTTCATTGTTACATGCACGGTATGGCCGGTGGACTTTCTACTGCTTAGAATGCTCCTCTTCGCAGGTGTGTGTTGCACACCATGCTCCTGGCTGGGACATTTACCAAGAACTTGTATCTCACTCTTGACTCCAATTACTCCAGCCCCCATGGCATGTGCCTATTGGACAGCATCTGCATCCTTTTTCTTCTTTCCATTTTGTAGCACTTTCTTTTTATTTCACCTCTCGAGACTCAACTACAGAGTAGATGCACAGGATGAACAGATAACACATCATTCAACCAGGAAATATTAATCATTTTTTTGTTATTGATCTACTCTTTGGTGTTCAGTGGTGGCACCTTGACAACATACGTTACATAAATGTAAGACCAAATAACCCCAAACGCTAATGTTCAACTGCCTTAGTATTACCTTCCTCCCATAATCCTTGCCAATGCCGTTCAAAGATCGACCATCCCTGTTGTCCTGATCAGATGACGCAGTCCCGAACATTTGCAGGAATAAGAGACGTAATAAAAAAAGTTATACACATGCACCATCAGTGTTGTTACCTTTTACAAGTAGATCTCAGATGTTCTTACTAACCTTTTACACTTACCACACAACAGAGATAGATTTTTAGTTCTATATAATTGAGATATAAAAATATATACATATATTAATTTTTAATTAAATTGCAACCTCAACCAAAGTGAGATCCTCTGATGCTAGTTTGCTTCTGCAACACTTAACACAAAGATAACCATGAATCCAAACAAAAGGAACAAGTTGATATTACAAGGACAAGAGTACACAAAACAAAAAAACAAACTCAAATCAGAGTTGTAGTGTAAAACCAAACAGTTTTATTCTATGAATCCCAACCACAGCGAATTCATCAACAACGTACAACCAAGCAGTTTTGTACTATGCATTCAAACCTCGGGTATTTTATTAGCACCGTCACAGTGATTCTAAGCAATAACAACTAGCGAACAGAATTTCTGTCTATAGCTTCCCGGGGACCAAGTTAGGCAGTAACATTTGTAATACTTTTCAACAGAAGCGCAATGTTGAATGAAGAACCACACTACCTACTGCCGAAATAGAAGGACTCGAAAACTGAAAAACCATCCAGCATGTACCACGACAACAAAGATATAATGAAGTGAGGTTTCCGCATAGACCCAAAACCAGCATCGTGAAAATTGAATTTCATGTACCAGGAATCGCCACGCGAAGGTGCATTGATAATTTTTTTACTAACCTTTGATTGTCGAATCTTATGC